>NC_140963.1:28112606-28130106 GCF_056783735.1 Eptatretus burgeri
TGGTGAATGTTCAAGATCTTATGCTGTACGTTTCGAAGAGAAGACCATCTGTCGCCGGTACCCTGCCAAAATTCCATCTTCCTGCTCTAACCGACATGGGACACTGCATCTGTGGCACAAACGTGCTCCCAGCAATGGATGAAATCAATGATGCTGCATTCAAAACGATGATGAGATTCAAATAAAGGGAGACTTAGAGAAAGGTCAACACGGCATTATGATGGACAGCTCGAGAAAAGGGTAGTGCGCAATGGTCAAATGGATTTGCGAAAATTTATATCAATTCCATGAATGGAAAGTGTTGTTTTTTGTTTCATGTCATCATCAACAAGACAGCATGGCAGATCCTAAACTTAAGTGAAAAGCCCTTTTTTAACACTTCCAAAAGCTGGAGATAGCGAAAGTGAAGGAGAGAAAGCAATACAGAGATTTGCACAAACATCCAGAGAAAGTACAGGAAGAAGTAATGATTGAAGAAAATATCTGGAGGTTGAAGGCAAAGTGGGACTTCGAGCAGACAGAGAAAACACAGAAGCAGTGGGTGAAGCAGAAAGGTCCAAAGAAAGGCGTGCAGGGTGCTTGAGGTAACGCCGAGGCCAGGAGAAATTCTGCAGGCAGAGGAGGAAACGGTAAGTGGGTCAGTAATAGAGATGGTGGTGGGAGGACACGTGCATAAAGGTTTGCAACAAACTCCAGGCAAGATAACAGGTACCGGTACACTGAAATCTGGGATACATTCACACTGCCACTGAAAAGTGAGCAGCCTCATATGGCTGAGAATATGGTGAAATACAGTGTATTTCTTCTGCAGAGTAAAAACTAATGAATGACTTTAGTTCCTCCACCCAAAACTTTTTCCAGACCAACATTTTCCTCTGTCGCTAAAATTCCCAAACCTAGAGTGCACCCAATTCCCATGCCGCCTTGTTGCACAATCGTTCTTCAACAAATTCCTGTGGAAAGTGAAAGAGGAGAAGGAGACAGAGAGATGAGAGAAGAGAAGAGAAAAGGGGAAAAGTAGAGCAAGAAGAGAAAAGGGGAAAAGTAGAGCAAGAAGAGAAAAGGGGAAAAGGAGAAAGACAAAGACAAAGACAAAGACAAAGACAAAGACAAAGACAAAGACAAAGACAAAGACAAAGACAAAGACAAAGACAAAGACAAAGAGAAAGAGAAAGAGAAAGAGAAAGAGAAAGAGAAAGAGAAAGAGAAAGAGAAAGAGAAAGAGAAAGAGAAAGAGAGAGAGAGAGAGAGACAGAGGGAGAGAGAGAGAGAGAGAGAGAGAGAGAGAAAAAGAGAGAGAGAGAGAGAGAGAGAGAGAGAGAGAGAGAGAGAGAGAGAGAGAGAGAGAGAGAGAGAGAGAGAGAGAGAGAGAGAGAGAGAGAGAGAGAGAGAGAGAGAGAGAGAGAGAGAGAGAGAGAGAGAGAGAGAGAGAGAGAGAGAGAGAGAGAGAGAGAGAGAGAGAGAGAGAGAGAGAGAGAGAGAGAGAGAGAGAGAGAGAGAGAGAGAGAGAGAGAGAGAGAGAGAGAGAGAGAGAGAGAGAGAGAGAGAGAGAGAGAGAGAGAGAGACAGAGACAGAGAGAGAGAGAGAGAGAGAGAGAAGAAAGAGTGAAAGAAAGTGAGAGAAAGAAAGACAGAGAAAGAGAAAAAAAGAGAAAGAGACAGAGACAGAGACAGAGACAGAGATTGAGTAACTCTGGTGTTAAAATGGATGAGGAAAGGACAATCCTTCAGAATAGTGCAATTCAGAAAATAAGAGTTTTTGCAAGAAGGCACAAACATTCTCAAAGTTTAAGATAAGGAGGTGTAGATTCAGGCAAATCATTCTGATCAAGTATGCTCCATCCTTCAAAGTCATCCCAAACAATTGCACCAATAAAACCCTGAAAATCTCTGAATGCTGTGAAATATTTTGATTGTTAAAGAGTTAGTCGACCTATATATTTAGTACACTTTAAGCAGGAGTTCTAGTTTAAATGGTAAAACAACACTTCCCAACTTAAACCATTCTATACACGACAACCGCTCATCATGCTGGCTTTCTCCGCATTACGTTTAGTTTTGGATCAGTTTTTATCGGACTAGCATTAATGATAATTACAAGACACCACCTGGCAAGGAAGTCTTCATGACACATACAGTTGGAAAGTCAAAATGTTTCACTGAACTGACTTATCTTTGGTTTTGTTTGAAAAGTTAATGTGGAAATGACTGAATCCTCAGTTTTCTTTTGGTTGAATTCTGTCAAGAAAGCAATATCTAGTGACTCACAGTGTGTGCGAAGTTGTAGTCAACGATGATCTGGTGCCATCGTGTGGCAAATCTATTCCATTGCATGACTCACACAAACTTGTGAATTAAAACACGTCCTAATTGGTGTCATATTTAAAATACCCAGTAAGTAACAGCAATTATGATCTCCAGTGAATACGAGGACCATTGTAACATCATGTTGGGATATAGTACAAAATATCGTTGAGTTCAAGGATTGTATACATTGTATCCACAGGTGTTGATATGTCAGGTGGCTCTTCAGAAGAATCATTGATCCCAGAGCATAAAAATTCAGGCAATTTTTCCCAATGGTGGACAAATAATGCACAGTTGCAGAACCTTTTGGGCTTCACACTTTCCACTCATCCATCTCCACCACACGGTATGAAATACAAATAATTTGATGCAATTTGGTTGTTCATAATCCAATCTCATAAGGCTTTAGCTACCTGCAGATTCAACAATGCGAGTTTTTACTTTTACATTGATTGACGACTTCGAGGACCTTGCACATAAATTCCATGCAGGACAAAAACATTGGTCGACATCGTTGCACTTGAACCTGAAGTACCTTGACATTAATATACAATTGACAAACACATATGGTACATGGGATTTGATCATGTGTTCTGCACATGTAGGCTGGCAAGATGGTCAACTGGAGGTGTGCACACTCGCCTCTCAGCTGTCGAGCTTGGGTTCGAATCTCTGCCCATTTATAAACTGTCGCCCTGGTGTTGCACGGGTAAGGTGACTCATCAATGTGTGTGCCGTCCCTCGGATGGACGTTAAACTGGGCGTCCCATCTGCCAGCATTAGCCGGTGGACATTAAAGATCCCACTGTGTCCTTGATGAAAGAGAAGCAAGCTATCGCTGGTACACTGGCCAAATTCCAAATTCCTACCCTGACTTCCTGCGTTGGAGTAGTGACCCATCCAGGATTGTGCTCCCAAGCTAATGAAACTGCCTCGGCAGCCCGATGTGCCTGACGGAATTAGAACGAGTATCCATCCATCTGAGCATGTAATTACAGTTTCAAAAAGACAAAAAAAAAACTTTCCATAATGATGATTTAAATAGCATGTGTCATTTCAGGATTCGGTTGGGCAACAAATGACAATCAAATAAACAAACTGCATTTTTTTTCTGAAATTAGAGAATGTGAACAATATATTTTCTTATTCGGTCAGCATTCCACATCTTAATCCCCCACATCTTCCTCAATCCTGGTCTTGCATACCTTTTGTCATTTTTTTAAAGATAAATTTTGGGATGGAATTTCAACCAATAATGGGGTTCTGAATGGTCTTCTACTTTGCCAATCAATTTCATTTCTTAATTAATTAATTTTTTGTTTTTTGGTTGTTTCCAAACAAAGTTTAGCAATGTAGTGGTGTTTTAGCATACAAACTGGGTGCAAAATGGTTACAGGTTGTACTGCTTGGCGTTCCGATCTGAGTAGTTAGTTCATGGTGCCGAGGTGATCCCATTGGCCGCTCATGCTCAAGCCCCATTTACTGTGCCGATTTGTTCACTATCTCCTGAAATACTTGTAAGTCATGCAAAGTACAGGTAGTGGACAAAAATGGAAACACCAATGGAAAGTCACTTAATAGGGCATTGGGCCAACAGGTGTGGGCAGTACGGCCTGTATGCGCTGTGGCACAGAGTGAGTGCATCAGCATCTGGAATTCTGCAGGAGGGATGTGGCACAATTCTTCCACGAGAAAGTCAATAAACTCACACATGTTTGATAGAGGTGAAAAAACACTGTTTGAGGTGTCGTTCCAGAATATCCCATAAATGCTCGACAGGTTTAAGATATGGTGAACGAGAAGGCCATGACATATGGATAACATTAGTGTCATACCCATCAAATAAAGCCTGGTGTTGACTTAGTGGTTAGGGTGGTGGCTTGGGATCCGAGAGTCCTGAGTTCGAGCCGTGTTTTTCCGCTGAATTAACACCAGGGGGTTGACTCAGCCTGCCATCCTTCTGAGGTTGGTGAAATGAGCACCAGAGTACTGGTAATAGGGTCACTGCATCAGTGGCATAGCTGTGCCCCTAACCAATGATGCAACCAGCAGCCAAAAAGGCTGTACACTATTGGATTCACATCAAACTATTGGGTCACCATATATGCTCTATGGATGGGGGCATGAGGGGGGGGGTGATGGAGGGTTTCCTCTTGCAGCCATGCCAGCCATAATTATAGGCAACCAGGCCTATGCAGCATTTTATCCATGACCCTAAGCATGCTGGGATGTTACTTGCTGTGTGGCACACTTGTGTGGAAGCCATTTCTTGGTGTCCCTCATTTACCCAGGTGTTTCTATTTTTTGTCCACTACCTGTACATCGATGTCTCTCAACATCCTCATCGACACTGATATGCTGGTTGCTATATAAGCAAACTCCTCCACGAGCCTCAAGCTCACTGGAAAAAGGAACACAGTGTTCGAGAGCATATGACATACTCTCAGGAATGTTTGGTCATTCTGCTCCGAAGTCACAAGAGAAGAGTGTGGTCGATGGTATCATACAACAGAATGCACAAAGCGAACTTTGAAATGCGAAGATGTAACCTTCATTTGCATCACAATTTTTCGACATCAATCGTGATCGAGCTCAACCACCCAATCATACTCCAGCAACAGTACATGCTTTCAAATAAGTAGAGCCGGCTTGTTTCCATGAACATGACAATCATGCATGAGATAACGGCTTTCAAAATCACACTCCCGCTCATTATATGCATTCGAGTCTAAAACGGCTGTCGTCGTGCGGTCCATTTACAAGGGAAAGCAAAAGTAAAAAAAAACAAACCATGATGGTTGAATGGAACACCAAGTTCACAGCTCTCCTTCAAGGTAATGCTTGCTGTTTTTTAACGAGGAGGGAAACAATGAAATGTATTTCCTTTCTTTAGCCATAAAGGTCATAGAAAATAACCAAACAACTAATTTTCCTCCACAAGCACTTGTTAGCATCTCTTTCAACCTGAAGAAAACTCGAGCCCTTACAAGGTGCAATCATCAACTTATTTCAGTAAATAATTTCATTTGAATGCTCAACCATGTCTTTTATTGACATTTTGCAAGAGCAGCGACTACTTCTCACTTGACAGCTGTCTGCTCTGCAATTAACTGAGATTTAAACACAAAAAATTATCTTTCATCTTCATATGTTCTCCAAGTGATGACTACTGGCGCATTCACTCAATGTTTCTGTGATCCAGCACCGGATTTATGGCGGTGGAGACCCTGGCGCACACATGGGTGGTGGTGGCCCTTTCTGCCACCAACGATGAAATATAGTTGTAGTTTTCAACCATTTTCACTGATGGCTCCCTAAACTCTTATATCTTATTCTGTGGCACCCGTATTCAATTTTCTATTTGGATTGTTGCCTTAAGAACATTGCAAGCTCCACGAGTCAAATTATTGGATAAAATACATCATTTCAGGAGAGTTTTGTTGTGGGCTTTTATTACCACCAATGGATTCCAGACACAACTGAAGTTTGGCAAAGTGAACAATGAGCCTGTCAAAAGGATATTGTATGAATGTTACAACTTCCAAGCTACATCGATTTAATTTGAGTAATGCAACGATACTAACGAAATGAGAAGCATTGCTTTTTATTTTCCTGGCATTGGATTCTGCCAACACAGAAAGTAAAAATCCCTCGAACGAGTGAATGCAGACTATATTAGTGAAATAATTTCCAACTAGACTTGTCAAATACCCCATCGAATGCCCAATTTTTGTTGCAAATTTGGTACACTGGTTAATATGGGGTTAATAAGCTATAATTCACAACAACAATCAATAATCCTGGATGAGCCCTTGGGTGGTGGAGGCCCCGGTTGCCCTTGCGTAAATCCGGTCCTGCTGTGATCAAAATGATTCCCTAATCACCACTGAAGGTAAAACCCTACGTCTTATTGTTGACGTCTTATTGTCAATTCTAGCCTGGTGTTGGCTTAAGATCTTCGGGTCTTGAGTTTGAGCCCCTGTCGTGTTCTTAAATAACACAAGGTGGGTTGATTCAGCCTGTTATCCTTCTGAGGTCGGCAAAATGAGTACCAGCTTACTGGAAACAGGGGGCACTGTATCAGTGGCACAGCCACACCTCCAGCAATGATGCAACCAGCAAACACAGGCTGTATACAAAATAATAATAAAAATGTCCATGCTAAACTGACAGTTACTTGGTCCAGCAAACTTTATTTTACAATGAAATTATGATTGCAAAAGAAAGTGAGCTGCTTATAAGTGACATGTCATAGATGCTCCTGCCTATTACAGTTGAGAAATGTATTTGGCTAAACGATTTCCCCCATTTTTAGGATAAACAAGTTGGTGATGGCATCATATGTGGCTGAAAACTGAAGATCGAGACAAACAGTGAATGAGGACAAGTGTACTGTGCACTTAAATGAGACCTGCGCAAAAAGGTTTTGAACATCGAGGAAATTTTCAGTCTCAAATAGTATTTCTTTTCTTAACTTGTTGATCAAATAACCAAAAGTGAATAACCCTGTCATGCAATTTTTTCACCACCTAGTACATTTATGCCTCGATGGCTGCAGAAGCAATTGCAAAATGTCATGAAATTATTATCCCTCAAATAAGAAATATTAAATATTTTGATCAATATTAACATCACATTTCCTGCATAAAGCTACTTGTGTATCTTTAAATTGCTGTCAAAGATTTGGTTGTATGCCTGGTGTTGGCTTACTGGTTAGGGTGGTGGGCTTGGGATCCCAGGATCCTGAATTAAAATTCCCCTTGACTGTTGAATAAATACCAGGTGGGGTTAACTCGACCTTTCATCCTTCCGAGGTTGGCAAAATGAGTGCCAGCATGCTGGTATCCTGTGTCGGAGCGGTAACCTGTCCAGCATTGTGCCCAATAGCCAAGGAGACTGCTTAGGCAGCACCAATGCTCTGCACAGAGTCTGGTCCCAATGGATGGATGAATGGAATTACCGATGGGTTAATGCCACCAGAATAATTGATGGGTTCCTTCCCATAGGATTACAGATGGAATAATTCCCCATTTGTAATCCCCATTCCATCACCCATTACAGAAGGGATAAAAGGATGCAGAAAAAAAATCTGCAAGAATTCACTTCTCCTTCAAGAGATGACAACAAAAAAAGAAAAAGAAAGAATTATAATGAATAAAGAGAATTGTGAAAATTTTTTGAAAGAAATGTGAAAGGAACAACGAACAAAGATGTTGGGAAGAACCTGGACAAGTGGATTTCAGCAGTTAATCCCCAGGCTCAAACGCAGCAACATGTAAAAGCTGCTTGAGGTCCGTCCTAAAAATACCATAATTATTAGGGTTAAGCAATTCTTCACAATTGAGAGATCAGACCAAACTGATGTATATCATGATATGTCAAAAAGTTGTGTACAGATTCAGATGAAAATTAGTGAACAGGTTGGGTGTATGACAAGGACGAATCGTTTCGATTTTGGTGAAGATCCAAATCCAGATCCGGATATGAGAATTATTTAATTGTTAAAGTGATTGTTCACCATTGAGAGATAGGGCCAAAAACGATACATAGCACAATATTTCAAAAATGTATTGGGCCCGATATGTTCAGGCATTGCGGGTTGGAGCAATGCGCTCCACTGAGTGCCCTTCTAGTTTATCCTGCATCATGGATGGGTTAATTCCCCAATAATTGTGGCATTTTTAGGATGAAGTGGATGGATTAATTCCTTCCACTGGGAGTGACGAGTTTTGATAAACATTCACATCAAGATAATTGGAGCCTTCCCCCAACACCAAACCCTGTATCTAAACTTGTTTTTTTTAACCACCTCAAACCTCCTCGAGCAAACCCTGATTAAAACCACCAGTTTTCAAATCATTCCATCCATTGGTTCAAGAGTGCATGTAAAACAAACAAACATACAATCACACATTTCTCAAAATATACATATTATTATTATTATTATCATTATTTTTTCACTGTCCTATTTCTCAAAATGTGCAGTGTCTGATGTACGGTTAATGAACTTGGATGCAAATGGACAGAAATTGGATTTTTATGACAATGAAACAGGGTTTTTTTTATTTATTAAGGATGAACATAAAACAAAGGGATTTAATTTAGATAACTCCATATAGCTCATGATTATGGATTTTGATATCAATCTAAACACTTGGAATGCGAGCATGTTACTAATTCCTAATTGCATTTTCACGTTATTCAATATTTAATGTGTCCCAGCTGGACCTGCAATCCATTAAATGCTTACCTTACAAATCTTATTCAAGCAGTATTGTTGTCAGTGAGGCAAACTTATGTTCATTGTTGCCTCCATGGTCAGTGATTTTATGATTAACATTTAATCACATGGCAGTCGTTTTTTGTGACATTTCATTTGTATTACCATGAAATCAAGTAAATGTAACCTTAATAAACTTTTGGAATAAGTTTTCTATGACTCAGTATGAGTTTTTAACCATTCAAAAGTTTATCTCAAATATAAAACATATTTTAGTCATCCAAAAAACCCACGAGTGCTTAATAAAAAGGGTGAAACGTCGTGACTTACCCCAGAGTGCACAATTACTTGTGATTTTCCGAAAGTTTCCTCCAACTCAGCAACTCTCTTTTTGAGTGCAAAGTTTTCAGTTTGTAAAACAGATACCTGGAAAATTGAAACATGAATGACATTAATGATGGTGCAAGTACAACCTTTGATTTTTGACACACCTGCATTATGCTGGCTTTCTGACTTGTAGAACATTAAAATAATTTTGTACAGACTTGAAGAACTAACTGAATTACACATAAGAAACTTCAGATAAAATAAGAGTTGTAAAATAACTTAAGGAAGAACTTAAATTGGATGAAAAAAAATCAAAAACCAAAATTGTCATTGTTTTGACAATGATCATGGTGATGGAAACTATGATAACTATAATGAGGTTGAGGAAGCCACAGTTTTGCATGCATTTGTGACATGGTCACAAGAAAACATTGATACGTGCAGAGCAGAGACATTATTGGATATCATTATATTTTTGCATGTATCTAACCCATGCTGGAGAGTTAAAAGGGAGGTACACTCTTCCTCTGCACCACCCTGTCAGAATACATGACAAGATTAGTAATGTTTCAGAACAAAGAAAAAGCTGTTTTGTCATTTACCGTCGTTGTTTTAATGCCTTATACCAAATATTTGTACGGGACTGTTAAACTGAGTTGGGAAGGTAATAAAATTATCATCATTTCAGTCATTTTTTTCAATGTCCTTATTTGTGTCACCCGAGCTGCAATGAGCAGAAATTCTTTCTCCACCAGTTATGTGATGCAATGCTCCATTTAACATTTGTTTAAATATTATAAATAAATAATTCATACGCTATTGTGGTAAATATAATCATGACTTTGTATGTCTAACTTGAAAATTAGTCGAATACGAAAATAAGTTGACACATGAAACAAAAGTTTTGACATATTGCAGACTACTCAGCCTCCCCAAAACGATTTTTTTGCATACATAGTTGAGGCTGGTGGAACAGCTCGGACTAGTACAATCAATGGATCAGGATGCAACAAGCCAAAATGACCAGTTGAGATAGGGGGGAAACACCAACAGCAGAGTTGAAGGCCAAGATAGAGGCAGACTTGGACAAGCAATGGGTGTGGGGAGGAATAAGGGGCAGGAGAGGACGCATAGGATGGACAAGATGGATACAGAAGGAAACTCTCAGGAGGGAAAACTGAAAACTTGGAAGGGGGAGGGATTGGATTTCGGGGGAGGGGGTAACAAGGGTAGAAAATATCATAGTTTTGGATCGGGAACAATCCGTGACAGTGGTGAACAGATGTCTTGAAGACCTGGAGGGAAGAAGGAGATTGAAGAGAATGTGGAAGTTGGTTCCACAAGTGGGGAAAAAAAAAGAGGATGAAATGAGTGGAGGTGAGCAGTGATACTGGAGTTAAGTAGTTTCACCAGAAGGGGGCTGATAGCAGGCCATGTGTGCCCTGCAGAAACCTAAGGGGAGGGGGACAAAGCACAGAAGGAGCAGAGGGTGCATGACCAAATAGGAGGTGGTAGAAGACAGAGAGACCACCGACCTGTCTGCGATGGTGAATGCACATAAAATGTATAAAAGACAGAAGTTATTTTTTTAAAAATACATCGATATTTGAAGACACTTTAAGGGTTTATGTGAAAGGAAAACAACTCCAATTCAAACCTCTCCCCCAATCGTGCTGTACGAGTGTTGGTTATTGCTAATAAGTACATTTAGAACATGGCAAATAAAGATGTTTTCCTTCATTTTTACAACCTTTATCTACGAATATGTATCTGACAAAATTACCTGTAACTAAAACTAAAAGTAAAAGTTACCTGTAACAAAAAGGCTGATCCTTACTTTTTCTGATGAAGTATGCTTCAAAAGAATCATATTTAAGTTTATATTCACGAGATGTACAAGGTCATCCAACATGGTTATGAATTTTCAAAAGTATTTTTTTATGGAGACTTGCCGAATAAATGATATCTGATTAGTGGTATAGCTCCTCCTTGTGGCATATGGCAATGAAGTTTAACTAGAAACTGCAATGCTGTGAAGGTGAGAGTGAGCTTTCAACATTCAGTAAGTTTGAACTAATCAGAGAAGTCAAAAGCAAATTCAAATTGTTGACTCATTGCATCACTCAAACTCCACAAAAGCAATTTGACCTCATCTGGTACACCTTGCTGTTCCAAATGGATAACACATTGAATGTCTCTATGCTGCTGAACCAAACACACCAGATTGGTATATTGCAATGTTTAAAATAATATGGAATAGGCAAAGCCGAGAAGCGAACGTAGAATTCTTCTTACATTCGATGCTGCAATTTCCGGTTACTTCGGCCTGGATTCGGGATCAGGAATCAAATAATGCAAATCACGATTAAAAATTATTTTTTGATGATGTGGGAGATATCTTTATTATAAAATTAGGTTGACTTAAAACTGCGAGAGTATTTACTCTCTAGTTTTGTTGTTAATTTTTTAGTCATAAAGGTGTGATTGGGTATACTATAGATCAAATTAATTATTTATGCATTTCTATAACCGTGATAACAGCACTGCATATTACCTCAACATTACCTTCACAACAACAACAACACCGCCGAGAACAGGATCTCATCTGAAAAAATAAATATTACCTTAACATTACCTTCACAACAACTACACCGTCTAGAACAGGATCTCATCTGAAAAAATAAATATTACCTCAACATTACCTTCACAACAACAACTACACCACCTAGAACAGGATCTCATCTGAAAAAAAAAAATCCTCAACATTACCTTCATAACTGTGGTGTCCGAGGCGTAGCGGAACATGGGGGAGCAAGAGCGTAGCAGTAACTCCGCTTTATTGCGCGTCCAGATGTACATCACTGCCACCCCTAGCGGGCGAGTCATGATACACGAAAACCCAATCACGTGATACAGCACACTCCGTCCCTCGTAAAATGACAATTCAAATGATGAAACGACAAGTATAACATGACCAAACGAAACCAATCAACATTCAAAATACTCCAAGTACCGCGTCGTTTCCTGACCCGTCTCGGGCAGGCAGCGACACCAGACAGCCCAGGTTCAGACGCCTCCCGGTGAGGTTGAGGTGACACCCTCGCCGGACTTGCCCCATCCGCAACAACAACCGCCCCCGGGCGACCAGCTCGCTCGTCGTTCTCGGGCAGGACTGAATCAGGTGAAGACCCTGCGGGCGTTGGCACGTCCGGCCCTGGCGATACAACGTCTGGCCACGGCGACAACACAGGAGGGGGTCCCACATCGCTCGGCACGGGAGGGGGTGACGCTGAACAGCGATCATGCATTTGGTCGACGTGCCGCTTCCACACCTCCCCACCATCAGTCCGCACCATGCAATTCGCCTGCCCCAGCACCACAGAGACCATAGCCGGCACCCATTTGGAACCGTGGAAATAATCGCGCACCATTACCCGCTGTCCCACATCAAAACCATGCAGCAGCATCAGGCTCGACACCGCCACACTCACCGACCCTCCAGGTCGCAGCAAATCCAGTCTGGACCGCAATGCCCGTCCATAGAGACGAATGGCAGGAGAATCGCCCGTGACAGGATGAATAGCGTTCCTATATTGGAGCAAAAAGACATCGACCACCGTCTGCACAGGTGCAACACCCAACCTGCGCAAAGCCCATTTCAACATCCTAACAAACGACTCCGCCTGCCCATTCGTCGCAGGATGATACGGTGCGGACCTTAGATGTCGAATACCATTTTGACGCAGAAACTCATCAAATACACCTGCGATGAACTGCGGACCATTATCAGAGACCAGAATCTCGGGTAATCCTTTATTAGCAAAGATTGTCCGCAGTTTCTCTACTGTACTGTTTGCTGATGTATGCTGCATCAGTACAACCTCCGGCTATTTAGAGAATGCATCGATCACAATCAAAAACATTTTGCCATTAACCGGCCCCGCAAAATCCACATGGACCCTCCGCCAGGCCCTGACTGGGGTAGGCCATAGTCTCGAAGCTCGACGCGGGTTTTCAGCATCTGTTTGACACGTGGTACAACGCTTAACCAACTGCTCAATGTCTTTGTCCAACCACAGCCACCACAACAGGCTATGAGCAAGACTCTTGGTCTTCACGACGCCAAGGTGACTGACATGCAGTTCTTCCAAACACCGCTGCCTGAACTTCGGTGGAATCACCGCCCTCATTCCCCACATAACGCACCGTTGGGCCAACGACACCTCCGATGCGCGCGACGCAAAAGGCTGAAATGCCGGCGTTGAAGGTAGATCGCTCCAAATCCCCGTAGAAATCACCTGGATGACACGGGCGAGCACTGGATCATGAGCCGATTCCACCACGACCTGTTTGGCCGTGATCGGCCCGCTTTGGACCTGGCCCAGCGTGAACACATCAACCCGGTCGGCCAACTCAGATGCAGCTGGACCCTTCGCGCAAGGCAAGCGCGAGAGCCCGTCGCAGTTAGCATGCTTTTCGGTGCTCTGGAACTGAATATCGTAATTGTAAGCAGCAAGAAATAGACACCACCGCTGTATTCGCGCGGCCGCGACCAACGGTACCCCGCGTTCGGGTCTCAGGATGAATTGAAGTGGTTTGTGATCCGTCTGCAAAGTGAAATGCCGCCCCAGCAGATATTGATGAAACCTCCGCACACCCCAGATGAGGCTGAGAGCCTCGTGCTCGATCTGGGCATATTCCCGCTCTGCTGAGGACAGGGTCCGGGATGCAAAACAAACAGGCCGCCCGGAACCATCGTCCATCCTGTGGGAGAGCACTGCCCCGATGCCATATGCAGATCTGTCGCATGCCAATAAGAGCGGACGCGCAGGCTCGTAGTGCACGAGGACCGTATCCTCTGTGAGCAGTCGCTTGACGCGGTCCAACGCCGCCTGGTGTGCAGGCCCCCAGACCCAGCGCTTATCCTTCCTGAGCAACCAAGCTGTAAGAGTGACCAAACCAGATATTACGTCCGGAAGTTGTTGACCCGTGTGGCTGCAAGCGGCCATGGAGAATTCACAACTCGATGGCCATGAAATCCGTTGCCATCCAAAGTAGCAAACTGACTGAAGTTTTTAAGGTATTGTTGCTTTACTTCTTGACATGCATGTTAACAGTTAGCATTATGTTAATGTACAATTGGAATTAGTTTGATGTTTTTGGGCCTTGCTGTGTTTTAGAGCATTCCGTATTTAAGCTAAATGTAGCTCCTTTCGTTATTGTTTACATTCATTCGGAAACTAACGGCTTGATAATTCGAGTAATAATATGGGATAGACATGTTATATAAATGTAATAATATGTCATATGAAGTTCCAGCTGTGTTCTTAGTTACATTCGAAAACCGTTGCTCTATTTTTGTCGTTTGCAGTGCCAGATTGGTTGTCGTTTTCTTTGCTCTTCATAATACATGGTTTGCAACAACAACAGTCTTGTGTCATCTCCAAGGGGTGGTCTGACTTACACATGCTTCGATTTTGTGAAAGTTTGAGAAGCTCAGACTTCGAATTTCACTTCTGGTGACCACCTCAGCAATTGAATTTCCTTGCGGGTTTGATCCAGTCCCGTCATCGTGTCCAGTCCTACTCATCAAAACACTTTGCTCTTGAATGAAGGGAGCCAATTATTTCACACCCACACAAACTAAAGATAAAAAGGGCATAATTTCTGCTTTGTTTTGCTTCTATAATAATCAGCAAATTCACATGTGTCAATGGGACACGATAAATGTAATATAAATGTGTCATAAGGTCATGTTAAGTGAAAATAAGAAATGAGCACAATTAATATTTAGGTTTGACTTTCTCTTTGAAGGTAGTAATTTATGACTTCCACAGTCCCGATATCCTCGGAGGTTCCATTTTTAAAAATAAAGTTTTAATGACTGGCTGTTTTGCTGCCCACTCGATGATTCCTATCATTAGAACAGCTTTCTGCAGTTTGAAGTTCAAACAGGAATTATTAACTCCCACCCCTCCCCCCACCGGCATTTTTAGACATGCAAGCATCCGCTCGAACAACATCAAAAGTCTATCACTGGTGAAAGCTCCTGACAAAATGATCAATTGAAAGTACATTTGAAAGCGTCTGCCTTTGAGGGCAATGCAACGCATTCACAATATGTGCAGACCCCCATCATATCACCTGAAGTATTCTGGAATGCTGATGTAATGATTCCACTCAGTAATCTTACTGCAAGTTTAAAGAGGTACTTTTTCACAAAATCACGTTTACTCCTTTTATACTTTTGAGGTTTTTTAATCAACTCATTATATGTTCGCCATTCGTCCATGATTTCCTGTGTTGGATCATTATTGGTACAATATCAAATATGCTGCATGCATTAAAGGCACAGCGGCCATTGATATTTCTCACTTTCATCATCTTCATAAAACCGTAATGCTTCGACCAATGGGGCCGCATTAATTCTTTCAACGTAAAACACAACCTTTGTTTACTTAATTTCTGTACGATAGGTAAATAATAACAAAAGGCAATTGCATTTTAAGCTGTCCATTGCTATAAACTTTACCCATATTCATCAATTGAAATCGATGAAGCACCGAATTGTCGATTACAAGATAATATTGCTCAAAAAATTTTGGCTCACAAGTATGGCCACAATACAGTCAAGTACATATAATTGTTTTTCGTGAAATAATGTAAAATTCATCAATATTTGACATTGTGATGCCTACTAGGTGAATTTAACTCACCTGCTGCTCGAGTGCAGCAACTTGCTTTTTGGCTTCTACATCCTTTCCACCAGATTCAAGAAATTTCTTATAGGCCAAGTCAAATGCTTGCCCAATAGTCAAGGTGATATCTTCTGCCTGGAGTCAACAAGCACAAAGAAAGGAAAAAAAAACAATTAGAGAGAGATTCATTTGAAAAGGGCATGCCCAGGCCAAAAACATGGCAATAGCAAACCCTTCCTGACATGAGGCAACGTCAGTGAACCTTTACAGAAGTAAATTGCAAAATAGAATAACATGTTTGTGACAAAAAGAAACAAAGGAAAGTCAAATGAAATAAAATGCATGTGGGTTGATAATTTCAGCGACAAAAATTCACAGGGGTAAAGACAAACTGATGGATATTCTACTAATTTGGGTGTGAGCTGGGTTTTTTGGGTTTTGGATTGGGTAGAGCAAGAAGAATGTAATTGCTTATAACAGAATCCTATAATTAATATGAGTCTTAATCTCACACACATCATATTATCATTGACAGAGATAACGTACACCAGAACTAAAGCAAATTCATATTGCACAGTTACTTATGTTGTACGCTGTAATCGTGTAACCGTGTAATCAAAGTTATCCTGCCATCAACCCAAAGTCCTGCTTTCTTGCTTTAATGAACAGGACTGTTGGGGTGGGGACACCCACTGATGAAATAACAAGGAAGAAAGAAAGGTCGAGAGTTGGAGGAGACACATGAAGGTAGCAAGAGGAGCTATTGTATTGGGAGAGCAATGGGAAAAAGTGGAGTACGAACAGAAAATGGGCTCTTTCTTTTGATATAACAAGGGGTTGCAAAATAAAGTATTATAAGCAGTGATGTGGAAATAAAGTGAAGTTAGTAATGAAGAAGAATGAGAGCTGGCAGCAAAAAATGGTTGGACAAAAAAGGAAAACCATGTTTCTGACTGTATCACCCAAATAAGTAACACAAAAGTGGATATATGAGGACATATCAAGTAATGAACAAATCAGAACCGAGGTAACCTGCATTATGAACCAGAGGGAATGCTCAACAGGCCAACACCACATGACACCTTCAAGCCAGACGCAGATGTCGATTCTCACAACAAAGACAAAACAGCATGAAGGAAAAAAAATGCCACAAACTAATGATGATGATGTGAAGAAAAATGCAATCCAAATCAAAGCTGAACTAGAATGGGCACTCATAGAGCACATACCTTTGCCGCCACTACTTTTTTTGTTCTTGGTATGAGTGTGGGGAACTGGTTTGATGCTGGTTTCATGCAAATCGAATAAGAATTGACTGAATTATGCCGAAAACCGCATATTTTTCAAGGGCGTGACCCCCCCGACATTTTACCCCAACCAGTGACATGTGTTATGACGTCATTGTGTCACAAGATTGGGCATTAAATTCTGAACATTTTGGTGCTGGGTTCATGTAAAGCAGACAAGAATTGACCGTGTTATGACAAAAACCGCATATTTTTCAAGGTCGTGACCCCCTGACCTTTGACCCCTAACCGGTAACAAGAGTATGGGTGTCATTGTGTCATATTGCATATCACAAGATGAGGCATTGAATTCTGAACATTTTGGCGTTAGTTGCATGCAAATTGAATAAAAATTGACCATGTTATCGTAAAAAGACGATTTTGACCTTTTCGTGACCTTGACCTTGACCTTTGACATGAACGATCCCAAAATCTAATCGAATGCTTCCTGGCTAATAACCAATCATCCCACCAAATTTAATGCGATTCGGTTTAATACTGTTTGAGTCATACGAATCACAAGATTACAAATAAATAAATAAATAAATAAATAAATAAATACACGCCGACCAAAACATAACCTTTCGCAGAATGCGAAGGTAATTAAAACACAGTCTAATAAAAATAAAAAGTAAAATATATATACGTATAAAGTTGTATAT
>NC_140963.1:28137606-28170106 GCF_056783735.1 Eptatretus burgeri
CCGCTGGTCTTCAGAAGAGAACTTTACCAATTTTACCTCCCACAGGGATTTATAAAAATCTGAAATGGTTTCATACACACAAAGATGCCAATGGTGGCTCACTACACGACATGAGATCTTATGGATTTAGACTTTTTTTTCAAAGGCAACAATAACAAATACAGAGAATCCTGAAATGATAGATAGACCGTAACAATGAATAAAGGCAGATCAATAAATAAATTTAAGCACACCCCGTATAACAAAAATAACTAAATGCAAGATAACAAAATATATGGCACTACAAGCACACAATCACTCATGCACAATGGGGGGCCAGGTGAGGTCTTTTAAAAATGATACCAATTCCAGAGATCAAACGTATTCCACCACAAACAGGTCTCCAGACCACAGCATGAAGTAGTGAGCAGCATGGTCCAGTGAGCAGCATGGAGCAGCCCACAGCTGCGGTGGAGAGTGGAGAGGCAAAGCCGCGGTGCACCCAGTGGAGAGGCAAAGCATCCAGTGGGATGAAGGAAGCAGAGAGCAAGGAGCAGGGTGGCAAGAGCTTGCATCGTGAGCAGAGAAAATAGTGGGTGGCATGCAGAAAACAGAAAACAAAGCCCAAGCGAAAAGAGAAGACGACATCCAAGAGAAAGAACAGCACGTGTACAACATGCTCTTTTATCCCCTACCCCACGGCCATGTCCCGTAATTCTAATCATTCTTTGCTCACGGCCCGGCACCGACCAATGAGGTAGCATGTTGCCACCTCCATAGTGATGCCACATGGATGCAGTGTCATCACTGGTGCCGCCCATACCAATCAAGTGATGCCTTGCAATTCACCAATGGTTAGTGCCGCACCGGACACTTATTACCCAGAGCTCAGGCTGTGATGGGGGGGGGGGTTATCAGCCCAAACACGCACTGCTGACACATCCAAACTTCACCCCCTCTTCTTCCCCTGCCTGGTTCATAGAGAAGACAAAATGAATCACGCTTTCCTATCTTATGTCTATGCCAACTATGCCCCTCTCACGGCCTTCAGAGGAACAGCACAACTTTACTCTAACGGGCCCCTATTTACTGATAAATTTCCAACAGAAGACATTTCGAACCAAAAACGAAGACATGGACCATGCTAAATGATTCTCAAAATGATAACCCCCTCCAACGTAATCTCAACACAATTCACACATTTGCACAGAGGCTACAATGTCGACTCTACCTTATTGTTCCCCTTTGCTGTTGCAGCATTTGTTAATACAAGACCTGGTCTGGGGGATCATATCGCGAGAGAGCATGAGGAACATGTTGAACATTCACCAATCACATGATATCTGCAACAACAAAATTACCACTTTCTGGGATGGGCACTTGGATTGATGATGAGCATGGTTACATACATACGAGTAGATGATGCTGAAAACATTTCGGCTTGTACTTCAGTTGTTTTTCGATGAGGTCTTGTAATGAATGGAGATGACAGATTCTTACTACTGACTGCTAAGCTCTCTGTGAGAAACACAAAACGTTGCTGGTGTTCCGATTATGAATCCTTGCAAGACCTCGGTTCCTGTTCCCACCTTTCTTATTTTGTTCAGTTTCATGTCAAGGTGTTTTCACATCTATAAGCTCTGAATATTTTCATGATTTGTGTTTACAATATGCAAGCAAGAAGGACAACAAAGGACCAGTTTCTTTTTGCTCCAAAGAAGGGCTAACACCTGAAACATCAGCTTTACTTTGCTCGCCATAGCAGGTTAGCATGCCCTTGTATGTCCCAATTCTTTGGTTTACGAGTTTCCCACTTCCCAATTGTCCCAATTTATCCCAGTTCAGTTGATAAAATAAATTGTTCGATTTGCCTGCCAACATAGTTTGACACTAACCTTGTCGTTTTACTGAACACAGTTCAAGGTGAAAAGCAAGTGATTTTTTTTAAGAGTATGAGAAGATAACATATAAATAAATGAGTGCTGCCAAAAACTCAAGACGAGAAGATGACTTGCTTTAAGTTTCCGAATGGCATCTTTGACGATCTCTGAGCCCTTGGGAAGATCCACTTCACAACTTCCGAGAAACTGAAAACAAATACATACAACAAAAAGATAGGACGATGTGAGTTTTAAATCTCCATCAGAACCTATCATACATTATGGGGAGGGGTTTGAACAGATAATAAAGGTTTAAATTAAGGGAAATCCAGAAATCACAAGCAATTCATTCCTTCATTCGTAAATTCACCTCCACCCTTTATTTCTTCATATATATCATTACATTTTTCATTTAACCATTTAATGATACAAGATTTTTGGAGATAAAGTTGCTGGCATAGCTTTGTATTCCTTTGTTAATAAAAGTAACATATATATATATATATATATATATATATATATATATATGTATATATACACTAACAAAGGTACCCAGCATTGCTTGGCAATGCCAGGTCCCTCCACTCACCCCTTACCCTCCTTCTTCCTCCCACCACAAGCCCCCTCTCTCTGCATGCCCACATCATCCCTTCCCCTACCTCCTCCAACCCCACACCTTCCGTGCTTCCTCACACCCTACGCCCCTCCCTCCCCATGCCCCTCCTCCCAAACTCCAACCCCTTCCCCTCCTTCCTCCAACCCCACCCCCTCCATCAGGATCCCACTACACCCCTTCACCTCAATCCTCCCATCTCCTCCCACCCTCGCATCCCTCATCCCACCTCTTCCCTCTCCAACTTCACACCAACCCCTCCAGACTTCCATCCAATCACTTCCCCTCCATCTTCCCACTTCCTCCTTCCCCCTCCTACTCCACTCCCCTTCTCTTCCCTCTGGGTTGGTCGAGTTTGTGCACTACTTGCTGAAAAATGTTTGGTCTGTGTTTTGTATGAAGACTATAGATGTTTGTATGGTGTGCACTTAAAAGGTTCTCGATGGTATAAATGGTGTGCTCAAATTGTCGTTGGTGTCTAAGGTGTCGAAAGGGTCGAAATTCTCAAGCATGTAAAAAGGTCCAAGTGGGATAAAACTTAAAATGGACAAGGGTCCAAGCTGTCTAATCTGTCTGAAAGGTGTAAAGGATGTTTTTTTTTTGTTTACACTGTCGAGGCTTGTATGAGAGCAAACACACACAATGCACAACAAGGGGAGCAGGAGACGAGAGGAGTGGGAGAGGGAAGGAAATAAAGTGGGGAACAGAGACATGATGAGATCTATCGAAGGGAGAGGGATGGGGCAGAGTACACAGGGTAAACAAGATGGATCTTATGAGTCAAAATGGTCTAAACAGTCTTAAAGGGGGTTAGGAATCTTAGGGGTCCTAAGGGTCTTTGGGGTTTAAAGAGACTTCGGGGCTAAAGGGTCTTTGGGGTCTTCAAGGTCTTAGAGGATCTTAATGTTCTTCGGGGTCTTAAAGGGTCGTTGGGGTCTAAAGCAACGCCGGGTACCCCTGCTAATACATATATATCTGCCCCACCCCCAATAAACTGCTCCAGCAGCACTGACACACTGAAAAAGAGTATGGCACATCAGAATCAGATGCTACACTGATCCACTAAATATCCACCATCGTGATGCCCATACACAGCCCACAATGGGTAGTTATATTTTTTGCTTCCAGTCTGCTGATCATTGAAATGGATTAAACACACACAATGCAAATGATTGCTCCAATTATCATCAATAACTGCACGCTGTCTTCCTGTGGTCAGACATAAATTTATTTTTAAACCTAATGCTTATTTTGGGCCAACCTGAAAGCCCAACCTGCTATTAACTTACATACGTTCCATCAGTGCAGAAGCCACCCAGTGCTGTGCTTCGCTGTTTCATTTTGTGGTTGATCTTGTGAAACCGAAGCATTTACTGAACGGAACCCCAGGTTTCTACTGCCAGTTCAACGATGCTGCATGTTGATGTGATGGCTTCTCAATTAATCATCACCCTGCTGAAGTATTGACTCATTCCCATGCTGAATCATTGCTCAATTGGAACGTCAGTCAGCCAGACTCCAATTAAAACAATGATTACTGGTGATTTCATTGAGTTTAGGCAAGCCAATTCCAACTATACAATTCCCATAGTCTGGTGTCTTGAGTGTTTGACTGAGTCCCCCAAAAATTCAGCAAAAACATGAGACTTCAAGTGGATGATTACCAGATAGTTGCTGATCTTTAACTATTTTGTTTATACTGCTTGGCCTCTTTAATAAGAACTCTCTTTGCTCATGGATTTTGAATCCCCCAACTAAAATTGCAATTACATTGAATTTTCAGAGGTGATGACACAAGCAAAAATATAAATTTGGTTGCTCAAGTGATGTAGCATGTAATCTAAGAGGTCATATAAACTTGAGGGAACAGCAAAATCCCAAACTGTGTAATAAATGTGAAAAAGGATTATTTTGTACCCACCTCGCCTGCTCGGAGCATCGTGCCCCACCTTACTCCACTGCCAATTGCTATGCCTGATAAAACCCTGCTTATCTGTGGGTCTAGTTTATTTGTCATAAGGTTGTCTAATAACCCTTTCATTGTTATTTGCATTGTTTGCATTGAAACAGGGGGTTTCTGAGCAGCAGATGTTGCTGCCATCATGCAGTACATCATGAGTATAGCAACCCCAATGACGCAAGAATCACACCATGTGAAAGATTGCAAATTCCTCATGTATGTTAATTAACGGAAGCTAATTAACAAATGTTTATAATTAGTAATCTGAATCTGGGTTTATCACCTATTTATAAGTCAAGGATAGTGATCAAGAAACGACATTGCTTGTGGAATCATCACAGGAATGCAACAAAACATACTTCAGAGTACTAAAATAGTATTGTGAAAGCTGAAAAATAAGATAGCGTGACAATAAATAACAAGTCGCGATTCAAAGTACACCTCCCCAATGCCAAATAAATAAATAACAAGAAAAAGAGCAATCAGAGGTTGCAGACCCTCACCAGGACTTGTTTTGTGTGGTGTGTTGTGTGGTGTTTGTAAAGTTCAGTGTGGTGTATTTTGTACTGGTGTGTTATGTAATTAATAAGAGGCATAATTAGAACTGGCACTTTATAACTGTTGGCAGTGATGACCGGTTCAGTCATTTCAGAGAAGATTTTTGAAGGTTTTATAAAAAAGCAATATGGCTGCCGAATCACATAACCGATGATGTCATTAAGTTTTTTTGTGGACCATTTTATCTCCAGAAGACCCTCAAAATTTTTTATACTGATTGGATGTAGTGTTCTATATATGCAGTTATGACATCATAACGAAGGCACCCATGTCATTAAAAAAAAAACACACCCATTCCCCATGAGGAGTATGTGCCATGTGCTAAGTTTCAATTTTTTCCTTGGTGTGGTTTCAGAGATACAGATGTCCAAAGTCTTTTCGTTTTTCCAACATGGTTGCCACACCACGTGACCTGTGACATCATAATTATCATAACGGTATTCTACATGAGTAGTCGCACTTGCGGCGAAAATTTTGCCTCAATCCGACAAGCGGTTGCGGAGAAAAACACGAAAGTTCTGTATGGACAAACAAACAAACAGACAAACAAACGGACCCAAATGCAATATCCTCTCCTTCGGTGAGGGTAACAATCCTCCAGTGTGTGACATCGCCGGAGCACCTTCGGCGCCCGGCGATGCTGCCTTGCAGTACATGGAGTTGGAATTGGGAGAGAGCGATGTACAATAATTGGTTAATTGATGAAATGCAGAATCCAAATAAATATACAATAAACTAAAAATAATTAATTTCTCAATCAATTGCTGAATAGCAGACCTATACCACCATTGTTTCATCTGAATCTGTAATTTTTAAAAATTAAGTAATTATTCAAAAAATAAATATTTAATCAATTAATTGATGAATCAATGAATCAAACAAGGAGCGGTACACTCAAAGTACACTGCCCCCATGCCAAATAAATAAATAACAAATCCTCCAGCGCGTGACATCGCCGGAGCACCTGCGGTGTCCCGCGATACCGCAGTGAAACACATGGAGACGGAATTAGGAGGGAGCGGTGTACTTCTGATGTGAATGTGTACAAATGATACTTAGTTTATGTGTACAAATGTACTTCTGAGGTAAATCTGTACAAATGACACTTACTCGCCATGCAGCATGTGGAGATGGATTTGGAGTGAGCAGCATGAAATAATTGATTGATTCAGTGACTAATTGCAAAATTAAAACAAATAATAGTCATAAAATAATTGATTTTTCAATCAATTTCCTTATAGCATACCTAAACCACCACTGTTTCATTTGAATCTGTAACTCTTTGAATATTCAGTAATTCATCGAAAAATTGATAATTAATCGATCAATTGATTAATCAAAAAATCAAAAGTACTCTTTATAGCAAAATCACTTGTTCACTGTCATGTCCAAATATCAGTTTCCAAGCTCAAAGCGTGTCCGCGATATTTCCCAGACAAGAAAGAAAACAAGTTCCGGTACATTCAAAGTACACCACCCCCATGCCAAAAAGATAACAAATTCTCCAGCACGTGGCACGGGGAGACGGAATTGGGAGGAAGCAGTGTACAATAATTGATTGATTAATTGCATTATTAAAATAAATAAATAATAATCATAAAATAATTTCTTAATTGCCAAATAGCATACCTAACTAAACCACCAAGCTGCCAAGATTGCCCAGATGAAGAAAAAAAAATTTAAGGGCTAAATTGATAACCATGAAGTAATTAATCAATAAATCAAAAATACTCTTTATAGACAAATCACTTGGTCACTGTCATGTCCAAATATCAGATTCCTAACTCAAAAGTTGAGATATTGCCGAGGTGAGAAAGAAAAAAAAGAAGTAATTAATCAATCGATAATAATTCAGAAAATTAATCAATTAATTAATTCATCAAAAAACAAAAAAATTGCATTTTCACCAAAATTTGTCCCCAAATTTCAGATTTCCAGCTCAAAGGATGGCTGAAATAATCGCCCGGACAAACAAAACAAACAAGAAAACAAGAAGAAGACATCGTCGTGCAGAGCACAATACTTGCAAAATCCATAAAACAAATTAGACCTAAAAAATAATTGGTGGTTGAATTCAATGACCAAATATGCAAGTCCTCTTCAAATTTCAAGTCAATCGGATGAAAATTGACAATTTTAGAAATTCGACCTATCCTTTTGGCCGATGTGGACCTCAAAAATAATTGGTGGTTGAATTCAGTGACTTGATTTGAAAATCCTCTTCAAATTTCATGTCAATCGGATGAAAATTGAGGATTTTAGAATCTCACCTAAGTTGTTGACCTTTGGCCTATTGACCTTTTGACCTTTTGACCTCAAAAACAATAGGCTTCTTCCTTATTACAAACTCTACCATATGTTGAAGTTTTGTGAAGTTCTGTTTAAAATTGTGACCTGTAGGTGATAGACAGACAGACAGAACAACAAAATCGACTGACCAATATACTTGAAAAATCTTCGATTTTGCAAGTAACAAACAGAGTGAAAACTGTGTACTCCCTTCCTTCAGCACCAAGCAATGATGTCTTGCATCTCCTGGATATGGAATTAGGAAGGAGCGGTGTACAAAAGACCCTTTATAGCCAAATCACTTGGTCACTGTCATGTCCAAATATCATCTTCCTTGCTTAAAATATGCCTGATATATTGCCAGGATGAGAATAAAATAAATAAGTAATGAATAGAGTGATAATAATCAATTAATTAATTAATTAATTTATTAATAAAAAAATAAAAAAATAACGTTTTGCCAAAGCACATCTTCACTTTTGTCCCCACATGTCAGCCTTCGAGCTCAAAGGATGGCTGAGATATCGCCTGGACGAGCAAGAACGAAAATAATTAATCGATTAATTGATGAATCAATAAATCAAAATTACCCATTATAATCAAATCACTTGGTCACTGTCATGTCCAAATATCAGCTTCCAAGCTCAAAAGGTGCCTGAAATATTGCCCAGATGAGAAATAAAATAAATAAGTAATTAATAAATCGATAATAATGAACCAATCAATTAATGGATTAATCAAAAAATAAAATATAACATTTTGCCAAAGAACATCTTCACTTTTGTCCCCAAATTTATAGATTCCGAGCTCAAAGGATGGCTGAGATATCACCCGGACAAACAAACAAACAGACAAACAAACAAGAAAAAGACATCGTGCAGAGCACGATACATGCAAAACCCACCCCCCTCTCCAAAGGATGCCATGGACACATGAAATTGTACACTTCATTAAGATTTAAATTCACAATCTTAATCAAATTCCAGGTCAATCGGATGAAAATTGATTATTTTTCATATTGAAATTGATGATTTCAGAAGTTTGAGGTTGAGTTGACCTTTTGATCGAAAAAAAATAGCTGGTTTCCCAGTTCAGTGATGGACTATGCAATTGCTGTATAAATTTCAAGTCAATTGGATGAAAATTGAGGATGTTTCAGAGAAAAATTGATGATTTTAGAAGTTTGAACTTGAGTTGACCTTTGACCTTTTTACCTCAAAATAGTTGGCTTTCGAATTCAGTGATGCAATGTGCAAATGTAAAAATTTAAAGTCAATCAGATGAAAATTGACGATTTTAAAAATAAAATTTGATATTAGAAGTTTGATGCTGAGTTGACTTTTGACCTTTTGACCTCAAAAATAGCAGGTTTCCTAATTCAGTGACACAATATGCAAATTTTGTTCAAATTTCAAGTCAATCGGATGAAAAATGTGGATTTCAGAAATTTGACCGCAAGATGACCTTAGACCTCAAAATCAATAGGCTTCTCAGTTGAGACCAACACCTCTACAGCTTAGTAAAGTTTCATTACGATCGGTTTAGAATTGTGACCTGGAGGCGACAAACAGATAAATAGACAGAATAACAAAATCGACTGATCAATACACTTGAAAAATCGAACAAGAAAGAAAACGGAATAAAATCTGAGTCCTCCCTTCGGTGCCTGGTGGTGGCATCATGCATCGCCAACATGTGGAAATGGGAAGGTGTGATGTACAATATAATGTGTCAATGAGTTGTCCTTTTGAAAGCTTGCAGTGAAATAAAAGTACATGGTGTTTGGTGATTGTTCAATGGGGAAGGACTAGGAAAGGATAAACAATCGAGCTATTCCTCTCGTGTCTGTCTCCACATCCAAATATTCAAAGTAAAATATCTCCAGATTAGTGGGGTAACTTATCTAAATATAGCACAACAATTGTGCATTTTGTGAGGAAAGCACCAAATTTGGCACACGAGTAGCCTATCATATTATGAACAGATTTGGATATTGGGCCATCTCAAAATTTTTGATGGCAGTGGAAAATGGCTGCCACAGCCATCAGCGGCTGAATTTGAGATGGCCCAATATCCAAATCTGTTCATAATATGATAGGCTACTAGTGTGCCAAATTTGGTGCTTTCCTCACAAAATACACAATTGTTATGCTAAGTTGCCCCACTAGATGTGTTCAGGTGGTGTTTATTTCTGGACGGGAGTTTGTCTCCAGACATGTCTGGGCTGTATTTATCTGCGGACATGTCTGGGTGGTGTTTGTTTCCGGATGGTTTGGCTTTGGATGAGTCGGGCGGGTTTTAGCTCCGGATATGTCCCGGCGTTGTTTGTCTCTGGGTGGTATTTATAGTATAATGGGAAGAAAATGTATTTCAGACATTATTTTGTTTCCATCTTCATTGTTATTCTTTGCAGAATCATTTTGATGAGACGGTATGAATCGTAATTAACGCTCCACCGCACGTCTTCCTTCCCTTCCTCTCACCCTCTCTCCATCCTCACTCCCAAACCCCTCCTCTCTCTTTCCCCCTTCACCTCTTCATTGCCAGTGTAAACTACAACAACGATATTCAAAGCATCGGGATTCAAATTCCGAAACTATCCTGATAATATACAATGACCAGCTCTTGAACAGCTCAAATCGCCCAGGGATTTGAAAGTAAGACTTGTCACGGCAAAGAATGCCCCAATGTCATCTGGTGGTGAAGACCTGCTGGGATATGTGGTCAAATGAGAAAAGTCATATTGAGTGAGAGACGCTAAGCAGTTGCAGTAATTGAATTTCTGCCTGGGTTGCGATGGGAGATTTGCAAGGTAGATTGGCATATTCATTGGGGGGAAAAAGTAGGAAGTTGACTTTTTCGATACGTGACATAAAAAACAGATATGCGATTGGAGAATCAATTTTAAAAGCAGAAAACTATTAATTATATCTGGAGAGAAAAAAAAAACACAATAAATGTATATAAAAAAAAAGTTCTTGCAAAAATTTGCTCATTTTAAAATTGACCATTTCACCTGAAAGCACCTTTCAACAAAACCATATAATATCATCATGGAGTCAGGGAGGATTGTTTGTTTAAAAAGAGAGTGGCTAAAACAAGATGATGATTGTGTGGTGTCATACATGTTTGTTGAAAACAAATAGCAATATAATCCCATCGTGACCTGCTTTTTTGGCTGCTAGTTGCATCATTGGTGAGGGGCATGGCTCTGTAGCTGATGCAGTGTCCCCATTACCAGAATACTGCTGCTCATTTCGCCGACCTCGGCAGGATGACAGGCTGAGTCAACCCCCTGGTGTTGATTCAGTGGCCAACGGGGCTCAAACTCAGGACCCTAGGATCCCAAGCCACCACCCTAACCACGAAGCCAACACCAGGCTTTCAGCAATGTAATGAAGATAGTTATTTACAAGGTAGCATTTATGCCGATACATTGCTGGTCAAAGTCTTTAATTTGAGATATATATTCATTCCACTGTTTGCTGCAGGTAATTATAATAGACGAGAAATTTATCTGCAGCATTTTAATGATGTCATAATTTATACCTGACATTAATTTTGATCTATTCTCGACTGAAACTCAGAGCAGCCAACAGAGACGTGAAACCGGTGATTGGAGACATCGGGGGCGATGATTACTCAAGCTTCTCACATAACCAGATGCGAATAATCTTCAAGAGGCAGTGGAAATGCAGAGGAAAACATCAACAATATAAAAAAAAAATATATTTTTTACATTTTCAAAGCTGAAAGCAGCAATGATCCATATTGCCATGAGAAGAATGCATAACTATTCTTGCTTCCTACCTGCAGGTATGTTATTGTTCCTTCAGCGTGCTTTCCTCTGGTATATAAGTTTGTTTGTTTTAAAGACAGAAATCTCAATCGAGGAGGTCATTGTCGTTCTACTTTCTGAAAATTTGTTGGCAGGTTTTGATCAATCTGCCTCTCTGTTGTTCCCCTTGCTGAAGGAGAGGGTATTGCATTTGGGCCCATTTGTCTATCTGTCTGTCTGTTTGCTTGTTTGCTTGTCCACACAGAACTTTCATGTTTTTCTTCGCAACCGCTTGTCGTATTGAGACGAAATTTTCAACATAGGTGTGAATACTCATGTAGAATGATCTAATCATAATTATCACGTCATCGGTCGCGTGATGTGGCAGCCATGTTGGAAAAACAGGAAAAAAAAAAACTTTGGACCTCTGTCTGAAACTGCACCAAGGAAACAAAATGAAACTTGACACACGGCAAGTACTCCTCAAGGGGAATAAGTGCGATTTTTTTTTTTTTTACGACATCATAGGTGCCTTTTTATGACGTCATAATTACATATTTAGAACACTACATGTGATCAGTATGAAAAGTTTTGAGGGTCATCTAGTGATAAAATGGTCTTCAGAAAAAAATTTGATGACATCATCGGTCACATGATTCGGCGGAAATATTGTTACTTTTTTTTTTATTAAAGCCTTCAAAAATCTTCTTCTCTGAAGTGGCTAAACAGATTGTGGCGAAACTTTAAATGTCTTACTGCTTATCCATGAGGAACAAAAGGTTCACACATATGACATCATAGGTCACATGGTTTGGCAGCCATATTGGATTTACCCTAAAACCTATTTTAAAAATCTTCTTCTCCAGAACGGCTGAACAGATCGAGGAGAAACTTCACAAAAATGTTCCCCAAGCCTTGGATGTACAAGTCTATTTGGGAATAATTGATAGGTCACATGGTTTGTCAGCCATGTTGGATTGAATAAAAAGATTAAATAATGTTTTCTCTGGAACCGCTTTATCAATCGACATGAAACTACACAATTATGTTCTCGTAATGACGGCGAATATATGTTTTAAATTTCAGCTTGATCAGACACTTGGTCTGGCAGCCAGAAGTATTGAATTTTTTTTTTTAAATAAGGCTCACTTGGCTGTGCCTGGATGGATTCGAGGGTCGAGTAGTAGCAGCTGAAATGCCAATCCTATCCAGGTTCCTCCTGATGACTTAATCTTTGCTTTTTGCTTGTTCGGTTTCCTTCTCATTACTCCAATGCAGGACTGTACCTATTTGGTCTTCCATTCGATTATAATTGAATTTCTTTTAATCCTATTCTAAATTCAATTGAATAATAATGAAAAACGTCATGGGTCAGGGTCAGGTGTCCAATCAAACCAGGATGTCTTGGTACCTGGTCATCACTGCCAGCAGTTATAAAGTGGCAGTTCTAATTATGTCTCATTAATGACACAACACACCAGTACACAAACACAACAAAAAATAAACCACACAAAACTACACAAACACCATGCAAAACAAGTCCTGGTAATGGTGTGCAATCTCTGATTGCGCTTTTTCTTGTTCTTTCTGTGCAAGCAAAAACAAAAATCAATTTTTCCTGCCTCTCCTCTGGTTTTGCTGCTTCTGATCTCTCAGCTCTCTAACTCTCCTGAGCAATTCTAGGATGCACACATACTTTTGATAACCCCCTCCTGATCAAATTTCCAAAACCAACCAAACTACACACCTCAACTTTTATTCTTCGATTCTCTCATTTCTGCAATAGCCTTCCTGATGCTGTTCAATCCCATTCTCCCCTACAGCGCTTCAAGCAGTTGCTACATTTCATGTCATACCCACAATTTTTTTTGACCCTCATTAACTCCAAGTCTCCTAACTTGGGGTTATCTGGGAAAGAAACCTCTTACTTGCACATTACCGTGCTTTATCTCTCTCTCTCTCTCTCTCCTGTATTCCTTTTCGATACTTCCCATGCATTTTATGACCAATTGTTTCCCCATTGCCAGTTTGTTTCTAATCCTTGTCACCTTGCTCCTACTGGAGCCACGATCTTGCCGAGAAAAAAAAAATAAGCACCATCTAATTCCAGTTTTACTTTTCATTTCATAATGCCAAGATAAATGGACAGCAGAATCTCATGATAACTCCATAACACTTTGCAATCTCTTTCACATATAATATGTCTCAAATCTGCTGTGTCAACATTTCACTAAAATTACAGGTAAAAACGAGTGCACACTGAAAGAACAATATTGTAGAAAATGTTCAAATGACATTTTATATGATGAGAGCCTTCTCACTTTACATCAACAAAATAATACCAATTACTCATCCGAACCTACAAACACTCTCTCACAAATATGTTGTTACGAACAAGGGTTAGAGAGAGCACAGGCTTCCAAAATTATGAGTTCGATAAAAGTGAGCAAAATAACACAATTCGCAATTTGGTGTCTGTCTGTCTGTCTGTCTGCGATACATTCGGTCGTTACTCATCCGATCTCAACTAAACTTGACAGTAGGACGAAGGGTCACACAATCGAGGTTGTAGTGACTTCATTTGCCTCTCTCCCCAAAGGGGTTTTCCATCTTGGGTGAAATCAATACACCATAAGGTGTATATCCATGTTAAAATAGCTAATAGTGGCATTTTCCCGAAGGATTTAAAAGCTGATATTCGAAATATGATTCCATATTTGACGATAGGAACTCATGGCCTAAATGATTATGTCGAAATGTAGAGTGAAATCGGGGGAAATTTTCAGAAAAAGCCATTTTTTTTTCTACCCCAATGTAATTAAGCAATATGCTCAGCAGGACGTGGGGTAAAATGGCTACAAACAGAAATTCACAATCACCATAACTTCCCTATAAGTTTTCTCTTCGGTGTGAAGAAACATCAAATGTGACTATTAAAAGCAAAATCAATGTCGATGTGTTGCAGCCCATTGGCGTCACAGGCATTCTGAGGCCCACAGTTTGTGTAGGCCCCAGGCTTCGAGCCCTTTAGCCTATAGAATAATTCTCTCATGGCCCAGTGGAATTGGAATCCATCCAAGCCTTATAAACACAATGTATTTATATTATATCTGCACATAAACAATAGCCAGGTTTTGGTTTCATTACAAAACCCGAGTTGTTTTTTTGAGGATTCGAGCAATCAATCCAGCATTCACTTCGGCGCCTCCACATCACCCACGTGAAAAAAAAAACAAAATTGGAAGCGAATAAAGCTGTGCTTATACACTACCCGCATAATTTTTTTCTTTTATTTCTGGAGCAATCGATACTGTGCCTTTGCACCATATGTTTGTGCACTTCATGCTAACGCCTGAAGCACATCAAATAAATCATGCCGAACATTTTGACCCGTTCATGTTTTGTCTCCCATTTCATTATTACAAATAATTCACCGGATACAATCCATAAATTTGTGTGTGTTGTAATCCTCTGTGTTGTGTTGAGTTTTGTGCACCTGTCAGGTTGACAGGCCTTTCCCCTCGTAGTAAATAAAAGTATATTTTGCGAGTACATGCATGTTTCGATACTTCACTGACAAGTATTGGCATGAAATGCTGTTTGAATTATGGTTGGCATGGAGATCTTTTAAACAACAATGCCAGGTTGTTTTCAGTAGCTTGAGCTGCCTTGAATGTGTATTCTATTCATACAAGATGAGCTTTTAAGTCAAATGTCAGCAAAATAAGAATTAAGCCCTCTTCAATGACAGCTGTTCACCACCATCTCAGACCATCCCCCCCCAGAAACCATCATCTTTTCTACCCCCATGACCTTTCCCCTCCCCCACCAACAGGCCACACGGTCTTTCCAAATTTCCAGTTTTTCCTTCCTGAGAGTTTGCTTCTGCATTAATCTTGTCCACCACCTGTGTCCTCCCTTACCCCTCATTTCTCCGAGTCTCCATATATTTTTTGTCAACCCCGCTGTCAGTTTCTCCCCTCTTTCTGTTGTTCTGTTATGCACTTATCTGTTCTATGTTCGAGCTCTTCCACAAGCCTCGACCCTGTATGCAGAAAAATATCAACAGTATTCATCGTCATGCTCTTATCAAGCACACACTTTTCCTGATCCTTAATATTCGAAGGCTCTCATAATAAAGACGAGTCACAAAGGATATTGAGAACAGAAACTTTCAAAAGAGAACAAAACTCAAAAATCATTGCAACAACTCAAGAAAATCAAGACGATATACTGTACCATTATAAATGAGGAACAAAGCTCTAAATGGGAAGTTCTCTACAAAAAAACCCCTGCAAAACAATGTAGTCTACTGGTAACTATTATCAACAGCAATCTAGAAGGACAAGAAAGCTGGGACCATACGTCATAACTTCTGAAAAAAAGAAACAGCCTTTAATAGTGATTCGACCTGATTTTTTAAACTTGAGACTCACCACATTGAGTCTCACCAGGCTACCATGGCTAGTTGACATGATAATGGGTTCAAATGAGGCAAGGTGGTCACCTTTACACTTGAGTCATAAATAGTTTGGAACTTGCTTAGGATACCGGGAACTTAGGCCAAAGATCTATTCTTTGCAAAACATACCATCCATGAGATTTTTAACTTCCCTAAGTTAAAAGAAATAATATTGCCTTGAAAGGACGGTATTCTCCAAAGTTCACTGCAGTGTTTAATTCGTGCATTTTATAAAAAGGAAAAAAAACAACTTCCTTCGATGAGTGGCAGAGCAAATCGTCACATGTGAAAGATGTTCAAATGAGGTCCACCCGCACAAACTAAATTTGATTCCTCCGCATCTTGCCAAAAGAAGCAGAGCAAGGTGGCACAATTGATGCATGCATCAGGAAAGCTGGAACAAGATGCCTCTCCTGAAAAATACATCCTCCACAATGGCTTTTCTCTTTCAGGAAAGCAGTCCATATCTTTTGAAGCCAATTTCCACATAATAGAAGCTGGAACACATGTCCATTTGCTGAATTTTTTTTGTATACACTGTCAATGCTCGTATGAGAGCCAACACATAGAATGTACAAGGAGGAGCAGGAGATAAGGAGGGGGGGGGGCGCGGAACAGTGTGGAACAGACATGAGCAGATCTGTAAAAGCCAAATAGAGCTGTCAGAGTTAACTCCTGAATTAAAGCCAGAATAAATAATTGTTTAAACAGAAAACAAAGGTGAGCCAATTTGCTGTTGTAACTGAAACAAGTATGACCACACTGTGGTCATAACCTGGACACAAAATATATATATATATATATATATATATATATATATATATATATATATATATATATATATATACATATATATATATATATATATATATACATATATATATATATATATATATATATATATATATATATATATATATATATATATATATATATATATATATATATATATATATATATATATATATATATATATATATATATATATATATATATATATATATATATATATACTGTATATCTGTCCACTCATCTCCATTCTCAGTGTTAAAGGCTCAGCTTATATTCCCTAATCTGTCTCATTAACCTTGTGCCGTATTTATCCCATGTTCCCATGTGAACGAATAAGATTAGATAGAGCGGTGTCTGTCCCGCATTCCTATATGAATGAATAAGATTAGATAGAGTGGTGTCTGTCCCGCATTCCTATATGAATGAATAAGATTAGATAGAGTGGTGTCTGTCCCGCATTCCTATATGAACGAATAAGATTAGATAGAGCGGTGTCTGTCCCGCATTCCTATATGAATGAATAAGATTAGATAGAGTGGTGTCTGTCCCGCATTCCTATATGAATGAATAAGATTAGATAGAGCGGTGTCTGTCCCGCATTCCTATATGAATGAATATGATTAGATAGAGCGGTGTCTGTCCCGCATTCCTATATGAATGAATATGATTAGATAGAGTCGTATCTGTCCAGTGTTAACATTTGAATGAATATAATTAGATAGAGTCGTATCTGTCCAGTGTTAACATTTGAATGAATAAGATTAGATAGAGCGGTGTCTGTCTCGCATTCCTACATGAATGAATTAGATTAGATAGAGTCGTATCTGTCCAGTGTTAACATTTGAATGAATATGATTAGATAGAGCAGTGTCTGTCCCTCATTCCTATATGAATGAATTTGATTAGATAGAGTCGTATCTGTCCAGTGTTAACATTTGAATGAATATGATTAAATAGAGCGGTGTCTGTCTCGCATTCCTATATGAATGAATAAGATTAGATAGAGCGGTGTCTGTCCCGCATTCCTATATGAATGAATAAGATTAGATAGAGCGGTGTCTGTCCCGCATTCCTATATGAATGAATAAGATTAGATAGAGCGGTGTCTGTCCCGCATTCCTATATGAATGAATATGATTAGATAGAGCGGTGTCTGTCCCGCATTCCTATATGAATGAATATGATTAGATAGAGTCGTATCTGTCCAGTGTTAACATTTGAATGAATATGATTAGATAGAGCAGTGTCTGTCCCTCATTCCTATATGAATGAATTTGATTAGATAGAGTCGTATCTGTCCAGTGTTAACATTTGAATGAATATGATTAAATAGAGCGGTGTCTGTCTCGCATTCCTATATGAATGAATAAGATTAGATAGAGCGGTGTCTGTCCCGCATTCCTATATGAATGAATAAGATTAGATAGAGCGGTGTCTGTCCCGCATTCCTATATGAATGAATAAGATTAGATAGAGCGGTGTCTGTCCCGCATTCCTATATGAATGAATATGATTAGATAGAGCGGTGTCTGTCTGTCCCACATTCCTATATGAATGAATATGATTAGATAGAGCGGTGTCTGTCTCGCATTCATATATGAATGAATATGATTAGATAGAGCGGTGTCTGTCCTGCATTCCTATATGAATGAATAAGATTAGATTGAGCGGTGTCTGTCCCGCATTCCTATATGAATGAATATGATTAGATAGAGCAGTGTCTGTCCAGTGTTAACATTTGAATGAATAAGATTAGATAGAGCGGTGTCTGTCCCGCATTCCTATATGAATGGATTAGATTAGATAGAGTCGTATCTGTCCAGTGTTAACATCTGAATGAATATGATTAGATAGAGCGGTGTCTGTCCCGCATTCCTATATGAATGAATAAGATTAGATAGAGGGGTGTCTGTCCCGCATTCCTATATGAATGAATAAGATTAGATAGAGGGGTGTCTGTCCCGCATTCCTATATGAATGAATATGATTAGATAGAGCGGTATCTGTCCCGCATTCCTATATGAATGAATAAGATTAGATAGAGCGGTGTCTGTCCCGCATTCCTATATGAATGAATATGATTAGATAGAGCGGTGTCTGTCTGTCCCACATTCCTATATGAATGAATATGATTAGATAGAGCGGTGTCTGTCTCGCATTCCTATATGAATGAATATGATTAGATTGAGCGGTGTCTGTCCCGCATTCCTATATGAATGAATATGATTAGATAGAGCAGTGTCTGTCCAGTGTTAACATTTGAATGAATAAGATTAGATAGAGCGGTGTCTGTCCCGCATTCCTATATGAATGAATAAGATTAGATTGAGCGGTGTCTGTCCTGCATTCCTATATGAATGAATATGATTAGATAGAGCAGTGTCTGTCCTGCATTCCTATATGAATGAATATGATTAGATAGAGTCGTATCTGTCCAGTGTTAACATTTGAATGAATAAGATTAGATAGAGCGGTGTCTGTCCCGCATTCCTATATGAATGAATATGATTAGATAGAGTCGTATCTGTCCAGTGTTAACATTTGAATGAATATGATTAGATAGAGCGGTGTCTGTCCCGCATTCCTATATGAATGAATATGATTAGATAGAGCGGTGTCTGTCCTGCATTCCTATATGAATGAATATGATTAGATAGAGTCGTATCTGTCCAGTGTTAACATTTGAATGAATAAGGTTAGATAGATAAGATTCATCGTGATTCTGAACAGGGGATTTACTTTATATCTGTTACCCCATTTTGTCGTGTGTGTGTGTGTGTGTGTGTGTGTGTGTGTGTGTGTGTGTGTGTGTGTGTGTGTGTGTGTGTGTGTGTGTGTGTGTGTGTGTGTGTGTGTGTGTGTGTGTGCATGTCCCTCTCTTCCTCTCTTCCTCCCTCCTGCTCTCCCTGTGGTAATAAATGTTTTGTTCATAAAAACCTTCACATGGTCGTTCGACGTACGGGGACTTCGCCGTTAAGCAAGAGTGAATTGGCTTTTAAAAAAATCCGGTAATGGGCCGATTGGGAAACGTGCATTTAAAGCAATTATTTAATGCACCATTAAAATATTAACTCGACACCTCTCATCCATGGCAGCCTCCGCCACAGTTATATTAGAATGAGCTGATTCGTCACATGGTCACGGATGCTTAACTCCAATATGGGGCCATTCAAAAATCATGTAATGCTATATTTTTATGGAGGCACTACTGGCTTGATTACACCTTACTAATAATTTTTATTTCACATATGATTAGAATTTTCAGGGTCCCTCATCGTGATTAACACTCGACTCAAATAAAGCAAATGTAAATCTGATGCAACAAAGCCGGATAGTGTATAATCAGCAGATGCCTATATAATGTGTTTGGTCCACCAGAAAACCAAAATGGAAGCAATACCATTTTGTTTGGGTGCCATGGTGGGAGGAATCAAGCAACCAATGTGGGTGTTGTCCGGTAGCTGTCTGACCAATAGGTGCACATTTCAAAAATCAACACCAACAAAAACTCCAACAACAATCAACAACAGCAACATCAATACAGAGCTCTTGTCGACCTGTTACATGTCGCAGATAAAAAGGTGATGGCTAAAGTTTGGATACTGTACAACTCCTGTGTATTACACATGATGAATTATGTAACCATTTCCAGGTCCGGGAAGGAGGAGTCAGTGTGCTCTGTCATGGTTTGGGTAGGTGTGTTCGATCATCGTGTGCTTTGAATAAACTTATACATATATTTCTGACTCCTTGAACACTTAACATGGCGTAGTCGGCAAAATTAACATTCTGTGTGGCTCGAGGCATGATCATCAGTCCCATTCCTTACTTATAATGGAGGATGGCAGCAGATCGCTTTTTGATCGTCGACTGGAAGGGGGTTCTCATATTGGTGTCTGTTTTGCTTCCCAGTGTGTATGTTCAACACACAAACATTCCCCCCAAAAATAAACCTGTGGAGTCTTCTCGGGGCATGGCCTCATTGATGGCTGTCATGAAGAACGTGATAGCTATGCAGAAACTTGCAGTGGCTGAACCAGCAATAGACCATGGCTGATCAACGACTGGCACACATGCAGGAAATGAAACTGCAAAAGTTCATCCCCACTGTCTACTTTTAAAATAATAATAATAATTAAAAGCAACTCTTAATGACTTTCCTAAGAATCCCACAATTAACAAGAAAAAAAAAGACATAAAATGTCATAACTCCGATTGTTTTAGTAATTTTGCTGTATGGAGTGAAAGGCTCGCCCATATTTATGTACAACTAAAATGGCTGCTAGTCTACCAGGCAGCCGTCTTTGATCAGACAACAAAATAAAGTGAGGAGCAGGTATATGTCATCAGGTAGAGTGCTTTTGCCAAGATTGAACAAAATCAGATCATGCATCTCTGAGAAATGGTTGGGGACATATTGAAGTCACAAAATGGCCACCAGTCGGCAATGTTGGACTTGATCTCAAAAAATGACATGCATACATTATCCATCATTCATTATCTGTGTGCCAAGTTTAAACAACATCAGTAAATGCATCTCTGAGAAATGGTTGAGGATGTGTTCAACTTCAGGGTTTTTGTACAACAAAAATGGCCACCAGTCAGCCATCTTGGATCTCCTCTTCTTCTTCTTTCGGCTGCTCCCGTTAGGGGTCGCCACAGCGGATCATCCATATGATCCGCATAGTGATTTGGCACATGTTTTTACGCCGGATGCCCTTCCTGACGCAACCCTGGTCGCCTCTTACGACACAGGGATATGGTACACCTATTTTAACCAGGGTATACACCGACCCAGTACACTGGTACTCACTTCGCCGACCTCGGAAGGATGAGAGGCTGAGTCAACCCCCTGGTGTATTAATTCAGTGGTCCAACGGGGCGAGAACTCAGGACCTTTTGGATCCCAAGCCGCTGCCCTAACCACTGCGCCAACACCAGGCTTCGTCAGCCATCTTGGATCTGATCTTGAAAAAAAAGGACATGCTGATGGAAGCCATCATTCATTAATTATCTGTGTGCCAAGTTTGAACAAGACTGGTAAATGCATGTCTGAGAAATGGTTGAGGACGTGTTCAACACTGGGGTTTTTTGGGGGTTTTTTAACAACTGAAATGGCTGCCAGTCGGTCATCTTGGATCTGATGTCGAACGCAAATGACATGCATATGTATAACTTAATGTGTTGTCCTTTTCCCAAGTCCGAATACAATCGGTACATACATGTCCGAGACATGGTTGCGGATGCAGACACGGACATGAAAATCAAGACCAAATCCACAAGCCTCCATTTTGGACTAAGTCCAATGGGGGCTAAAGTACAAACGGGGGCTAAAATAAAGTACAAACATCACAGATATCAATGCAGCTATGAGATAACTCAGACTTTCGAGGTTACAATGTATCTCTGGTAACTAGTTTGTAAAATAAACCCCAGCAGGTTATAAAGGGGTGAAGGGTCAGCTATGAGCACATATCCAAAGGATCTTGTCCATTGGGTGCACAGAGGATGAATCTGACAGGCCAGTCGCATCACAAAAGTCCTCAGAGGGTGAAAGACTTGTAACACCAGATCATGGAGAAGAACCCAAGTCCATAGGTCATGCTATCTCAGAAAGAGGTTGACTTCAGGAGTTCCACACTGTGAAGGATGCAAAAAAGAGAGAGAGAGAGAGAGAGAGAGAGAGAGAGAGAGAGAGAGAGAGAGAGAGAGAGAGAGAGAGAGAGAGAGAGAGAGAGAGAGAGAGAGAGAGAGAGAGAGAGAGAGAGAGAGAGAGAGAGAGAGAGAGAGAGAGAGAGAGAGAGAGAGAGAGAGAGAGAGAGAGAGAGAGAGAGAGAGAGAGAGAGAGAGAGAGAGAGAGAGAGAGAGAGAGAGAGAGAGAGAGAGAGAGAGAGAGAGAGAGAGAGAGAGAGAGAGAGAGAGAGAGAGAGAGAGAGAGAGAGAGAGAGAGAGAGAGAGAGAGAGAGAGAGAGAGAGAGAGAGAGAGAGAGAGAGAGAGAGAGAGAGAGAGAGAGAGAGAGAGAGAGAGAGAGAGAGAGAGAGAGAGAGAGAGAGAGAGAGAGAGAGAGAGAGAGAGAGAGAGAGAGAGAGAGAGAGAGAGAGAGAGAGAGAGAGAGAGAGAGATAGAGCAGGCTGCAGTCTTGATGCAGTCAGTGAGGAGATGCCTGCTTTGAATTTGTCTCCGAGACAACAACAGGAGGGTAGAGTTGATGAAAAGACCGACCAGTAGATTTTATGAGTGGAGGGAGTTCAGCAAATATGATACCTTGCTGGATGTGACATAAGAAGTGAAGCTGAATCTCCACCAACCACCGTGCAGTGGGGTGACGTTAATTCCTTGAAGTCAGGGAATGGGGTCGCTGAAGCAACCCATGTTCAGCATGCAGTGGACTCCCAATTCCAACTTTACTGTTTGAGTTGGTCTTCAAATGAATTTTGGCACATGAAATTCAGTGCAGCAGCTATTCCTTCTCCTTCAACATGTTCCCTCTCTCCGACTTGATGCAAACTGTTGGCTCCATAAATATCTTTTGCAAACTGTCAGGAATCTTTTTGTCTTCCATTTTGTTGTGGATTCTGTTTCTACATGCCCTTTCCCTTTAAGATCTGGTGACTGAGAAGGCCATGACATAAGGATAACATCAGTGTCATACTGATTAAACCATTGGGCAACCACACATCCTCTGTGGATAGGGGCATTGTAATCCGAGAAGACACCCGTCCTGACAGGAAAGAAATGCTGCAACATGGGGTGAAGATGATCACTCAATACTATTGAGTAGCGATTACATTGGGAAAGGGCATGGAGAAACAGTGGATTCCATTGGATGGAAGGAGTGATTGTCACTGACCATGCTTTCTAAAGGCGCTGTCACAATTTGACGATTTAGCCAGCGTATGCCGACTTATGAAAAATTTGTCTAAAACGCTGGCACACGTCGAATACGTTATGGGTAAGTTTTGATAACATTAAGAGCACGCTGATAAACACTGCCATACGTCGTAGTACGCTGGCTTTCATCGTTGTACTTTGCGGTTGTCCTCAAATTTTAGCATGCTTGAAATTTTATGACGTATGCCAGCGTATGACTCACACATTCCGCTACGCTGGCCATAAGTTGTAGGCACGTGACGCGATCGTTGACACACGTTACTTGTAAGTTACTCATCAGTCGAAACATATCGAGGTAATGATTAGCGTTCCCGAAACTTATTTATAACCTATGAGTAACGTGTTGTAGGCACGTTACACGATCGTTGACACATGTCGAGGCACATTACGCGATCGTTGACACACGTCGAGGCACGTTACTTGTAAGTTACTCATAAGTGGAAACACCTCGAGGTAATGCTTAGCGCACCCGAAACTTATTTCTAACCTATGACTAACGTGCTTTGAACCTATGTGTAATGTTCCTCCAACGCATATTGATGAAAGTAGACGTATTTGATTGACATCTTCTGGACGACCACAGAACTTACTGAATGTGTTTCTAATTTACAGCTACCGTATTAATGGCGTATTAGTAGCGTTTAAAAAAAAAACAACAACAATAACTTCTGATATTTCGTCACGTGCCGTTACGTCATGTCGGATTGCCTCTTCAGTTTGCTCATGTCTTATTCTTAGTTCCTCCTCTGTGAATATTTTCAGTTTGAGGATATTGTCATGTCGAAACTTAAAAGCAAATGTCAGAATATATTTTAAAATTCGTGATAGACTATAAAAAAATACAAAAAAACAACAAAAAAACAACAACAACAACAACAACAACAACAACAACAACAACAACAACTTCAGATATTCCGTCACGTGCCTTCACGGAGCAAAGGAGAAAAAAAGAAAATGTGCCTTGACGGAGAAAATAAGTTTCGGGTATGCTAAACATTACCTCGACGCGTTTCGACTTATGAGTAACTTACAAGGAACTTGTGTCGACGTGTGTCAACGATCGCATATTGTGCCTACAACTTATGGCCAGCGTAGCGGAACGTGTGAGCCATACGGCGAGTAGGTCGTAAAATTTTCAGCATGCTTGAAATTTCACGACGTACTAAACGTATCACAAAATATGACAGCGTACTTCATCGTTTTTCAGCGTGCTCTTAACGTATACACAACTTACCCATATCGTATTCGACATGTGCCAGCATTTAGACACATTTTTCAGAGGTCGGCATACGCTGGCTAAATCGTCAAGGTGTGACTGCGATGTTGACACTTCCAATTCTCAGGCGGTTATGATTTGAATCGGCGAGCGGCAGGTTTTTAATAGGCTACGCCACGTGAGCGTCGGCGATACGTGCAGCGTGCTATGCCTAAGTTGAACTATCGTTGGGCATAGGTTGTGAACGCCGACAACACGCTAATCATTCGTTGGTATAAGTTATCTATAAGACAACGAAACGTTCTGTGCCCGTTATTAATATGTTATGCATACGACCAACTCGTTATGAATATGCCAAAAACTTTTTTAAAAACATCAAAATTTCAGAATACGCCAGCGTTTTACATACATTTTTATATGTTGCCACTGCTGGCTAAATCGTCAAGGTGTGGCAGCGCCTTTAAGGAATGACTGCACCCAAACAATGCCAGGAAATGTGCCCACAACATTGCAGAACCACCAGAACTCTGACTGTTGGAACCAAGAACTCATGGATGTAGAGTTCTTTAGGTTGGCACCACATTTGCAATCATCTATTTGTTGAGAACATGGTGAAAGATGATTCATTTGACCATTTCACATTTCTCCACTGCTCGGTCATCCATTGCCTGTGCTCTTTTCACCACTGGACTCAAACCTGCATTGCCAGGTGTGATGAGTGGTTTGTGCATTGCAACCTGATTGCAGTTTCCCCTCTGTAGAGTTCTCGGCGGACCGTTTTGGATGAAACTTGCTGCTCGTGTCCCAGGTTGAAATTTATCATTGATTGATCTGCAATTGTTTTCCTGCCTTGCTTTGCACTTAAAATTCATGCACAGATATCACAATCCTGGAGTATGCACATATGCCCACTGCTGCCCTTTTCTGTTGACGTCTTTCTCTCGGAGATCCATGCCGACATCACCTGAGACAACATTGCTCATGAAACATCAGCAAGTTGAGCTGTCTTTGTCACTGAAGCTCCTACCAAACACACCCAAACAATCATTCCTCTTTCAAAGTCACTGATGTCTCCTCTTGCAGCCATGTTAGCCATAATTATGGGAAACCAGGCCTGTGCAGCATTTTTGTACATGATCCTAAGCATGCTGGGATATTACTTGCTTAATTAACACATGGACCACACACGCGTGGAAGCCATTGCTTTCAATATACTTGGTGTCCCTCATTTACCCAGGTGTTTCCATTTTTTTGGTACACTACCTGGAGGATTAATACAACAGAAATTCTCGAAAAAAAAAATCTAACAACATACTGCCAGACTCATGATAACACAAGTAGTAACACAAGTACTTACTGCGGCGGATTTCACATCCAATAACACTTCTTCTTGCAAATGGAAACTTGGTTGCCAGGTCGCGATCATTATATTATACCCAAAACTGACCCAAACATTATAATGACCAACCCAAAATAGGCCATTTATAATTCTTCTCCTTATTCTTCTTGTCAGACAGCCGAACTCAAAATTGGTTTCAGCTCAGTACTTGGTTTAAACATGAATCTCCTGCATTTCATAGCGGCAGCTTCCATGTTGACTACTCAGAATTTTCACAACTTGAAAGGATTCCATGAAAAGCAGGCATAACTGCATTTCTACGTATAGTAATATGAAGGGTAAACACCTGTCAATCATCCTGGTGGGGGCAGTGCCACAGCGAAACAATTGTACGAGGGCCAATCGGACCTGAAATAAAAAAGATCCACATAACCTGTCCTGTGGATTTGCATGAAGGACCACAATAAAACTACAAAGAGGAGCAAGAAGCTCCTTTCTTGAGAACTTCATGCATATCTTTGAAAATGACAATTAATTGGAACTCGGAAACTAAGGTTGTGGTTAATAGCAAAATATTACATACAGTCCCGACAGTAGCGACAACAGAAAACCACTTTTAAAGACGTGTGTGGTTAATGGTGGAATATTACTTGCAGTCCGACAATCATTGTTACCAGATGTGCGATAACTACAATAATATATAAATATGATTATTATTATGATAAAATAATTAATCGCAGGCGTGACAGTATGTGCACAGATCCCGAGATGACCCTCAAACATTTTCATACTGATCGGATGTGGCGTTCGGCATATGCAATTATGACGTCATAATGAGAGCACCTATAACATCATTAAAAAAAAATCAAATTAATTCCCCGTAAGGAGTATTTGCTTTGTGCCAAGTTTCATTTTTTTTCCTTGGTGCGGTTTCAGAGATACAGAGGTCCAAAGTTTTTCAGTTTTACAATATGGCTGCCACACCACGTGACCTATGACATCATAATGACCGTTAAAGCATTCTCCATGAGTAGTTGCACCAATGGTGAAAATTCCGTCTCAATCCGACAAGCGGTTGCGGAGAAAAACACAAAAGTTCTGTGCTGACAAACAAACAGACAGACAAACAAATGGACCCAAATGCAACACCCTCTCCTTTGACGAGGGTAAAAAAAAAAAAAAAAAAAACATTATAGACTAGAATGAGCAATCCAAGATTGCACACTTTCTCCCAGACCGGTTTCTTTTGGTGTAATAGTATGTATTTAATGGATGTTTTCACATTCTAATTGTGCATACTTCAGATATGCACTCGGTTGAAAAGAGAGAACTAGCTACCACGAGGTGGCGTTTGTGGCCAACGTTAGCACATAATTCTGTGCGGGTGAACAAACAAACAAACAAACAAACAAACAGGCAGACAGATAAACTGACCTAAATGCAAATACCCTCTCCTCTGGAGAGATTAAAAATGCAAAAAAGGATGGACAATAAATAATCATGTGAAACCAATCCCGACATTTTTATTTGAATAACGGTTGTTTCTGCAGATGCCACTGTACAACTCTCTCGATCTGGGTTCACAATTACCACAAACACTCGGTGAGGTGTGTGCGTGCGTGTCCCTGCTCGCTTGTATTGAAAGGAAATGGTACGAATTTGATACCTCTCATCCATGGATATTTCTCGTAATTCCAACATTTTTGTGAGTCCGATTTGCATCCAGGAACACAACAGTTATGGTTAACAACTTTGAAATTGCAACTCTGCCATCTAATTCCTGAAAATTATGTTTAAAATACGGTACGACTGACATATTTCACCCTAGAAACGGCAGGTATAGTAAATAGCGCCCCATCTCGTGGAAATGATTCACTTGAAAACGCATACACAGGATATGTGCAAAAGGCCTCGTTTGCATTCAACCATCATTTCCAACGGGCCGTATTATCGATTTTTTTGTTGTTGTTCAAGTGTCACCAGAGGCCACCAAAAACACTTTGAATGCAGGAAATGCATTGGGTTACAGCATTTCCCCAGCTCCCAGGCTCGCTGCCCCCCCTCTCCCCTTGTCCCATCCACTCCATCACCGCTTCACCACTTGGGGGCACGAGTATTGATTGACCTTTGACCTTGGGCACCACAAACCCTCACTCAGTCCCGACCTATATGTCCGTGTGTGTGTGTGTGTGTGTGTGTGTGTGTGTGTGTGTGTGTGTGTGTGTGTGTGTGTGTGTGTGCAGCAACTCCACTACGAGCTTTTGATCATGTAATAAAACAAAAAAAGAAGAAAAAAAAGTATATATAATTTCTCAGGAAATATTTTTCTTCCTTGTTTATAGACTCTTAAAGGTCTCATTCGTAAAACATTTTGAACAACCCTTGCCATAATATAATGAAGTGATTATTGCAGATTATTTCCATAAAAGATGGTAGAGAACCTGAACTCGGCTGTGGTCAGAGTTGCATGGTGCACAGTTGATTCATTGGGAACTGGACTGAAAGTGGACAGATGGTGATTTGCCTTGAATATAAGTCGTGGATTTGTTGGACAAAGCAAATAAAGAGAACAATGAAGAGGAGGAAGCTCTGGAACTTTTGAAATTAGAGGACATCAACTTATAATTGTGAGGATTAATTGGAACTCGGATGGGGGTGGAAGGCAGGAAGAGGGAGAGGGGTGGTGGACCTGAGAAATCTACCACCATGGAAGTCATCATTGAAGATGCATATACATAACCTGAGCGTTGTTACCTCCACCACCGAAGATGAAGGAGGTGATGTTTTTCACCCCTTTCTGTCTGTTTGTATGCAGGATATCTCAAAAAGTTGTGGACAGGTTCGGTGTGTGACAAAAGGATGAACTGATTTGATGTTGATGAAGATCCGGATCCGGATCCGACTACCACAAATTTTTAAGCAATTCTCCACCATTGAGAGATTGGGCCAAAAACAATGTACAACACGATATCTCAAAAAGTTGTGGACGGATTCGGACAAAACTTGTTGGACACTTTGGATGTGTAACAAGGAAGAAAAGTTTTAAATTTTGATGAAGATCTGAGTCCAGATCCGAGATTTAAAAAAAGTCATTCCTCACTATTGAGAGATAGGGCTAAACGAAAAAGTTGTGCACAGATTTGGATGAAACCTGTTGGACAGGTTGGGTGTGTAACCCCGACGAAATGATTCGATTTCGGTGAAGACCCGAATCCGGATCTGGAGACGAGAATTATTTAAATTTCAAAGTGATTCTTCACCATTGAGAGATCGGGCCAAAAACGATATCTTGCATGATATTTCAAAAATACATTGGGCCCAATAGTGTTGCGAATCTGGAAGCCATGAGCACACAACATTCAGGTCCTATAGCTCAGTTATTTCGATAAGTGAATGTGGAGAGATAGCTCCCTTCCCATAGTCTAATGGGTGAATAAATGTACTTGCGCTGTGGAGTTACTTTGATAGTCAGGGGTTTTTTTCATTTTTTACACCCCTCCTAACTACGACAACGCCAGCATCACCTTCACCTCACTCTGGCCGACACCATTGCCTACGTGCATGTCAGCACGTACGTGGGCAGAGCCCACGCAGAATACAGTTCCTCTGGCTGTTTGGTGGGTGGAGCCCATGCAGAATAATGATGCTCTGCTTGTTTGGTGGGCGGAGTTCAAGGAGGAGCTTCGCAATGGTGAGGAAGGTGGTCCGCGTGATGTCACCACGCCCCCGGGCCAATTGATGGACTTGCCGCTCGTTTTGGCCAGTGACAGGGTGACGAGCGATTGTGCGCGCCAAAACTGTCCAATGAGGGAGAGAGAGGCGGGCGGAAGCAATTTTTTTTTTACTGATATCTTGTGTAGAGTAGAAACCAATGAAGACAACTACGATAATAAACCGAAGATGAAAATTAGTTTGCTTTAACACACGCTCGAACCGATACTGGAACAAAAATAAAGAAGAAGAACCTTTCTAACCCACCTTGTTTCGTTCTTCATGCAATGGCAGCACATTATTTTATTGGGGTGGAGTCCTGCCAGCTGTCCAGACAATGCATGTAAAGCAGTGGGGTGGAGTTAGGGTAGCTGAACACTGATCCGTGTATAATATTGTTGCGGATTTGGAAGTTTATCGCACTCAACATACAGGTCCTATAGCGCAGTTATTTCGGTAAGTATGTGTTTTATAGATAGCTTCCTTCCCCTTGTCTAAAGGGGCATTTATTTTCGCTTGTTTAAAGCGAAAATAAATGTCCATGTGCTGTGGAGTTATTTTGATAGTTATGCTTTTTTTTCCACCAACAAGAACTACAACAACGGCTGCGGACCACTCCAGCTTGGAATAAAACAATGACGAGAGACCCTCTGCTCCCGGCATTCTGTGGGCACCTACTAGAGGAACGATCATGCCCCCACCCACCGATTCGCTTGGCAAGGTGCCCAGTAGAGGAAAGGCCAGTAGAGGAAAGGTCGAGCTGCGCACGAGAAACCCTCTGCTACCGGCATTCTCTGCGCTCACGAGGGGAAAGGTCATGCCCCCACCCACCGATTCGCTTGGCAGAGCGCCAAGTCGAGGAAAGGTCGAGCCGTGCCGAGAACACCTCTGCTCCCGGCATTCTCTGCGCTCACGAGGAGAAAGGTTATGCTCCCACGCACTGATTCGCTTGGCAAAGCGCCAAGTGGGGAAAAAGTCGAGCCACACCTGAGAACGAATGACGCCTGAGCGAGCGCGCTGGAGAGGATATAAAGGGGCAGAGAATCCTCGCAGGAGTGAGTCTGTCTGGCTGGTCTTGGTCGTCATCTTCTTCCTCCTCCTCCGCTGCACGATCGAGCGCTCGAGAGACACCATCCCCCGGCAAGAACCACAAGGGTGGTTCGCCGGTGCCTGGATTCGGCTCGCCTCTCACTGGGGCCCGGGTCGACTCGACTTGAAGACCGCACGAGGCGGACAGGTCCGAGACAGGCCTCAACAAAGACCATTTGGTCCAATCCTTTTGGGTGTGTGCGTGTGTGTGTTCGTGGTACCAGTCAAGATAAGTAGTGAATTGTATAAGTGCTTTTTGCTTGTTTATGTGTGCCTTAATTACTCGGTTTAGCTCTGTCCTTATGTGCTCCCCTCATTTCCCCCCATTGTAAATAAATACCCTGATTGTTCAATGCTTCAGCTTGTTCGTGTCCATTCCTTCATTGACTGAGTGTGCTGTGTGTTGGAAAGTTAGCCCGGCCGTCGCCGTTGTAACAGAGTATTCGGGACCGACGGAACTCGGCGATCAAACCGCTCGGATCGCACACGGAACGAGTATGCGAAGCAGCTCGTTCTGAAAGGGTGCCGTTGAGGGTGACTTTCCCCGGTAGGTTGGACCACGTGGGTATTTAGGTAAATTGAAATTGACAATCGACCCTACCCCACCTGGTCTGTCTATTGGCGAGTTCGGTCCAAAAGGGGACCCGTACTTTCCCGGAGTTTTCCGAAGAAGTACGATCTAAATTCCGGGCGATTGGTCGAGCCAAACTCTGCTGCTCCATCTGGTGGTCGTGCTCGCAGCTGACGCCTGGTGCCCGCAACAATAAGTGATTTCTTTTCAGTCTAAAAAGGGCATAACTCTGTGAAAAATTGACAAAACGCCCTGAAACTCGAACCTTTTCTGTAAGTTATCATACTAAAGCCATGCACCAAGTTTGAGTTGAATATGTTAAAGGGTATGGGGGAAAAGGTCTGAAAAACCACAGGTGGGACAGATAGACAGACAGACCAGTGGACAGACAGACAGACAGACAGACAGACAGCAGCTTATAGTCCTCTCTGGGGGAGCTGGTAGGGGACTAATAAGCCTATAAGATACATTATTCAATCTTTCCAGGAGCCATTCACATTGCAATTCACGTCAAACAGCCAATCAGCGTAAAATGCGAAAAGACGAACGGACAGTCATCTCTGTCTTACATATAGACTAGCATAACCCGCGCTCTGCGCGACATGTTGGGGGTGGGTGTGTTTGAGAAAGGAACTGATGCAGAGTATCAGTAGTAATTTTACTTTAATGCAGTAAGTGGAATACGATTTCACTGTTTCAGAACCATTTTATTTACTTTTTTTGTACCATGCACCTCATATGGTCTTTGAGATAATGTAAGCCGAATATCACGTCACTCGAGCGCAGAACAAAGTCGAAGATAGCACGACACGAAACCACAAACTCGGAAATAATATATAAGATTATGCTATAATATAAGATCATGTGTTATGAAAGTAATTTTTTTGATGTTTTCATTTGGATTATGATGAGTGATGATATGATATATTTCAAGACTTCCATGTTTAGTTACTTTCCATTTTGAGCGTTCCTTACTTTAGCATCCCTCGGAACATTAATCCACTTTTAAAACAGTCTCACAACAAGGATTACGCCAAGTACTTTGACTTGCAATGGTCGGCGAGAAGCAATTTGGATTGTGCTGAGGATGGAGGTCATAAGTCACCAACTCTGTGACAGCCACCATGATACGATTAGCGTGCAGCTAATGCTCACAGACAGGACACCCAGCTTAACGTCGATCCGAGGGATGGCACGCTTTATGATGTAATTCCCGACCCATGAAGCCCCAATCCGGCACATTATAATGGAGTTGGCCATCAAAACCGGACCAGACCCCACTCAGTGTGTAATTACCTCTGTACCATCCCTCCAGTGTGGTTTCATCATTGTAGATAAAAAACGACATCGTTATTGGTGAAACGTTCGTGC
>NC_140963.1:28172606-28200106 GCF_056783735.1 Eptatretus burgeri
CTGATTATCCTAAGACAAAGTGCTCAGAAAAAGTGAATCTGCCACCGTTGAATCAAATGACGCGCTATCTTACCAAAATAAAATAAATGACAAATCAAGTTTTGCCTTTGCCTCAGGAATGCAAATCCAGCTGAGGGCAATCTCAGTTCCTTCCACAAAGCTCGGAACAAGTGTGTCTAACCTGAGGAGAGCCAAGAAACAACATCTTTCGAATCTCAAGTCTGAACTCTCAAACCTCTCTCCCTCCTCCAAATCCTGGTGGCAACTAGTTAAGTCTGTTTCTGGTGTTTGTTCTCCCTCCATCCCCTCCCTTACCTCAATTGTCTGCGCAGCTGACACCGCACGTGAAAAGGCTGAATGCCTAAACTCGGTGTTTGCTTCGAAATCTTGTGTCCAAAACCCATCGCTTTTTGTACCCATCTTACCCAGTCGCACCCAACTGTTCCTGGACTCTGCGTCCTTTTCTCCTGACAAGGTGGAGAGCTTGGTGTCAAACCTCGACTCTGATTCCGCAACCGGTCCAGACGGCATCAGCCCACGTTTTTCGAAAACCTGCTCTGCTGCTCTTGCTCAACCTCTCTCTGTTCTATTTATTTACTCATGGCCATCTGTCATATGCTTGGAAATCAGCAAACATTACTGCTCTGCATAAAAAAGGTGCAAAACCAGATCCCTGCAACTACAGACCAATCAGCCTTCTCCCAATCATCAGCAAGGTTATGGAATCCATCATCGTTTCAAACATTAAATCCTTCCTCTTCTCCAATGGTTTGATTTCCGATCATCAATGTGGATTCACACCAGGTCACTCAACCCTGGACAAACTACTTCTGCTTTCCAGGCAATAGAAGGAGGTCCTAAATGCCAAACATAAGATAAAAGCTGTCTCCATAGACATATCGCGAGCTTAGTCCCAGGCCCAGTGGCCCAGTGCTTCTTCTGGTTTTCATCAATGATCTCTCCAACTCTCTGGAAAATCCTCTTTATCTCTTTGCTGATGACTCCACCTCTGTCGTATGATCTCTTGTTCCTCTGATTGGCAGGCCGCGACCTCCTCACTCTCTGAAGATCCGGATATAATCACAAGCTTGTCCAACACGTTGAACATGTCTTTCAATCCTGACAAATCTCAAACTCTCGCAATGTCTCTCCGAAAGGACCATCTGGAACCCCCCCCCCCCACCCCATCTACTTTTTCAACAATTCTCTTGAAGAAGTCCTTTCATTAAAACTTTTGGGTCTCACTATCTGTGAAGATCTTTCCTGGGAAAGCCATATCTCCAAGCTGGCCTCCAAAGCCAGTTGCCGACTGGGCATCTTACATCATGCAAAGTCCATCCTTGGCACACTTGAGCTCCTGACCATGCACAAAGCTTTCATCCGCAGCCTGATGGTGTACTGCTCCCCCCTCGGGTGGTCCTCCTGTCGCATACCTAGCTCGACTTCACACTGTGGAAACCAAGATATTTAGGATCATTGGCATCCCCGGCGATGAAGCCGAGTTGTTGGGTCTCACTCTCTCAGTGGAGGCAGGTCAGTGGTCTTTCTGTCTTCTACCATCTCCTCTCCAGCCTTGCCCACCATTGCTCTGTTTGTGATCTGTCCCCTCCCCCTCCACCCCCATATTTCCACATGGCGCTCAATGTCCACCGAAAACCCCCTTCTGGTGAAACTACCAAAATCAAGAATCACTGCTGAGGTTCACTCTGTCATTCCTCTTTTTTCCCCGCCTCTGGAACAAACTCCCATGCTCTCTTCAATCCCACAACTCTCTCCAGGTCTTCAAAACGGTTGTCTACCACCATCCCATATCTTCTCCCATCCAAAGCCTTGATCTTTTCTACCCCTGTTAATCCACTCCAAACACACCTCCTTCATATTCCCTGCTTTCCTTCCTGAAAGTCCTGCAGTACCATCTTGTTTACCCCCTTGTACCCCACCCCATCCCTCTCCCTTTCACAGATATCCTTTTGTCTTTGTTCCCCACTATGTTGTGTTTCCCTCTCCCCCTCTCCTGTCCATCTTCTCTCCTGCCTTGTTATACTTTTGTGTCTTAGCTGTTACATGAGCCTCGACTTGGAATACAAAAAAAAATATCCCTTTCCAGATGTGGAATCTTCCCACATACGACAGGTATGTATAACTGAGAATATGGTAAGCAGCAAGAGCGTAAATAATCAGGGAATAATCTCACTATTCAGATTCACGGCATTCAAAGGAATATGTTATCAGAGTTCTGACAGTTGAAATGGTTTTATGAAAACTAGTGGGGCAGATAACAGCAATTTTTGAGAGGAATCGTGCAAATGATGATACAAGCATCAAATTTGGCACATTTGTTCTCCAGGAGATTCTAATCAAATCTGCCTGATTGGCCATTTGAGAATCCAAATTTTGATAAACTTTAAGAAAAAATAAAACTTCAAAAAAGTCAAGATCACGAATCAATGTTGGATGCTGGCTGAGATTGGTGAATGTTTCAGAAACATCATCAAAGACGTTCCAAGTCTGCCATGCAGTTTTCTTCCCTTTACCGCGGAAGGCAGACACGACGTCACATCCAGTGAACGCATGGAAGTATGGGATCCCTCTAGCTTTCTCAGGCCCTATTGCAGAAACTACCTCATGGACTGGAATCCATGGCACCTTGGCTCCTTGGCCAAAGGCAATCCACATGTTCTCAAGACCGAGTTCCTGTAAGGATGGCAGTACAGATATTGCTATGACTAGTACGTCCGTGTCATTAGCCTGAATGATAATGGACTTGCTACCATCCGTCGTTGCATCCCTGGCGTGTACAAAGAGTGTCAGCTTCTTCATGACAACATGGAGACACAGCATCCAGTGACTTCCTTGTGTTGCTAATGGCATCTTCTCCTTTTGTGACAATGACTGTGCTTGTCGTCTGTGCTTCGCACATCTTTTCCGCAAGGAAGTGAAACAGCTCAGTCTTGTTGCTGTCATCTCGAAGAAAGCTTCTCCAGTTACTTGGGGTCTTACTGGTTCCTGTCACTCTTCTTCTAATTCCTTGCCCCCTTTTCGACTTTGCCTCGGACTTCAGACTTGACTTCTTGTACACATCAAACACGACGTCCACCCTCTCGTACCTGGCACCATAGGATTCCACCTTTGGGATGAGGTCTTCTTTAGCATAGTCATCAAATATCTTTGAAGTGCGTGGAGGTAGGGCATTGATAAGTGCTGAGCCACCAATGATGACTGCATCTCCCCTTTGTTCTCTGTCTGGGATGTTCACTTTCACTTCAAGAATTTCAGCCAGCTGTGACTTCAAATTTTTTTGAAGCTTTTTTTTCTTTTTCAAATTTTTCAAAATTTGGATTTTCAAATGGCCAATCGGGCAGATTTGATCAGAAAGTCCTGCAGAACAGAAATGCCAAATTTGATGCTTGTATCATAATTTGCACGATTTTTCTACTATCTACGGCACTAAAGGAGGCCATGATAGGCCCAGCAAGCCTGAGCAATCATGCCAACATTTTCGTACTCCCTCATCCCCACTCCTTCCCGATTCCTTTCCAACTCAATTTAAGAACTATACACTGATTCTACTGCCACTAACCTGACATGGAGACCATTCCATGCATTCACCACTCTGAGTGAAAGAACCCTGCCTTCCGATCATCCTAACTCTACTTTTCATTACTCATAAACTGTAACCACTTGTCCTGTCAGTGTTTATTCTGCTGAAAAATTATTCTGCACTTATTTTGTCAATACCCTTCATCGTAAACATATCTATTAGATCAGCTCGGCCAAGGATCAATCTATTTGCTCCACTCGGTACCCTCTCTATGACAACAATGTCCTTTCACAAATGTAGAGACCAAAACTGTAAACAATATTCAAGATGAGGCCTTACTAAATTCCTATACAGTGGTACCACGACCTCGTTTGATATACAAGTTAACCCCCTCTGAATACACCCAAAAACCGTATTAGCTTTACCTATAGCTGCCTGGCATCGTACTATCTGCTTACCTTCGTATCTCTTACCACCCCCAGATTATTCTACTGTTTGACACGCTCCAAGATTGCCCCTTGCACCAGTAGAAGTTGGGTGTGGCTGTGTGTGTGTGTGTGTGTGTGTGTGTGTGTGTGTGTGTGTGTGTGTGTGTGTGTGTGTGTGTATGTGTGTGTGTGGGGGGGGGGGTGGGTGGGGAAGGAATATGGAGAGCAAGTGGCTGGGGACAAGATTTGGAAGCAAACACAGAATTGAGGCATTTGGCCTTCTCATTAGCACAGTCGACTGTGGTGCCACTTGAAGAGAAGGAAGGGATGAAAGGGGAGCATAATTCAGAGATGGAGAAAGCACTACTGTGAAACCTAAACTCAGTTTCCAAGAAAAATAAACTCCACCTGTCTGAGTTTCTTCCCCAAACCGTAACAAGGGAGCGCATCCAAGGAAGCCTCGCCACACTGAATGTCTTCACCACCACCAGCATCCCTGGGCAGTGTATTTTGCCACCAAAGATGCAAAATTGCAGAGAATAATGAAATAATTATTTATTTTGTTGTTTTGGATAATTTATTTTGGCAATCTCATCTGCATTTTGAGGATTTTCAAATGTATGGCCTCGTATTGTGGATTGTGAACGCAGGGAAAATATACATTGCTCAAAACGTGTTCTGAATGTTCGTAATAACCGGTGTATCCGATGCAGAGGTTCAACTGTTTATATGTAAACATGTAAAACTTAAAATCAATGCTGTAACTTTTACCATTGTACACCGTCTCTTAACGATAAATGTTTACAACTTCCGACCACTCACTACAGATTGTTTGTAAATGACACAAACCCACAGACACTTCTTTCATCATACCGCCATACAACCGAGAAGTAAAAGCTCCCTTTGGGAGCGACCACGCTTGTGCAAAATCACATGGTGTGTCATTGTCTTTGGTCATGTGACCCTCACTGAGCATGAGTGAAGCTGCACCGACCGACTTTTGTTTGCTGATTTTTTAGTTCATAGACTTTTTTGTTGACAGAACGGACAGTTTTGTGATTTTTTTTCCTGGAATATTGACTTATATTTACATCAGTAAGCATGTTGCAACTTTCCAACCCAGCTAGAAATACTAATAATTATATGAGTGAGTGGTAAGAAAGAGCTTTATGGATGTGGTACAACAGTGCTCTTTGGTGAATGGAGAAGCTTGCACCAGCTATATCAAATGCGTGACAATGACATTAGGAAATATCAGTGATACTTTCCAATGAAATACTATGACATGAGTAAACAATGGAGGAATCAACACAATATTTGATCAGCACATCATCCATAATGCTTGAATCCCAGATACTTGAACCAGACATCCAAGTATCATGAGTGATGTGCTGAGAAAGTCATACGAACCAAACAAAAGCACAACACTGAGAAATTTCAATCCACATCTCAATTAAACCCAAAATAAATGCAGTGCTGTGGTGGTAAAACATTTTAGTAGTTTATCATTGCTCGGAGTGTTTTGTGCTTCGGAATAAAAGATTGTACAGTTTCTGCATGAAGCATGTCAGGGTATCCAAACTTGTGAATATGGAAAGAATATCCATTTGCTGGGCAACAGAGGGAATCCCTTTTTCCAAACTGTTAAAATGCTAATTGCAAAACATTTTCAGATTTACAGAGGTAAGAACTTCCCATCAAGGCAACTTCACTTGAATCCCCAAATCTGGCTATTGATCATCTACAAAAGCAACTTGAAAACATGATTATTTTTCAAATGTACCTGGGCATCAATAATTTTCATGGAAAAAACATTGATTAATTATTGTACCTGGATGTCATCATCTTTTGAAGCTTTCATCACTTGTTCTGTGTGACTAAGAAAATAAAGTCTGACGTACAGTGCCGTTTAAAGTTCCCTAAACTCCTCTATCTGAACCCACTCTGCAGAGTAAATATTATAAAATGTCACTTGACAGATTGATATCTGATTCCACTCGTACCTGCGGCTTTCTCTGTTGTCCTTTTCAAGTGCATGTGTGAGCTTCTTCACATATTTACAAAAATTCCAAGTCAGTGCAACATAAGTAATAGCTGGAAAATTGATGGAATCAACAGAACTTTGACTAAAGCATGCTAATGGCCTTGGAAGTCAAGGAGAAGCGGACATTTCAGGCATTAACCCTTTGTCGGAGCAATAAGCAGTGAAGGATTAAGGTCTGAAAAATCAGCTTCTCCTTGTTTCCTGTTGTGGTTGGCATACCTCAATCAACATCATGTTGATTTCACACATTGTTCTACCTGCCCTTCGATACAGACCACCACGAGCCTTCCCGAGGATTAATTTTCCATAACATTATAAAAAGAGAGAATTCCTCGCTCCAATCCTTGTATTAAAATCCTATCCTTGTATTATTAAATCCTATCCTTGCATTAACATCCTTATTATTTGACGATCGCATTAAATTTTTGCAGGAAAAATCTGAGTTCCCAGTGAATGCACCATGAGTGAATTTCTCAGCAATTTTTGTGGATGGAGCCACATAATGCACATGATTAGTTCAAATCCAGATGATGTATGTTTCAAGGTGAATCGGGGATACAAGGAGGCAGTCTCCAAATAAATTCTTCCGGCTGTCATCTTCCGGTTCCAGGTTTGGAGCGAGGAGAGGTCTCCTTAGGGGCTCTCTGCTGACGTTCTCAAAGTTAAGTTTCCGGTCGTTATTTGTCCCGTTTTAACTGTTTAATTTTCTCACCGACATGTTACTGTGTGTTCCTAGTTCGGTTTTGTTTCAAAAATCGTGCTATTTTGTGAGTTTTTTGTCGACGTTCTTACCGGGTGTTTGAGGCCGAGGCTTGAGGCCTACCGGTTCCCCTCGGTGCTCGATCGTTTTTTTTTGTTGTTGTTTTGTTTTTTCTCCCCATTAGCTTCAATTTCTATCCTCCCCATCACCTTCAATTTTCATCCTCCCCACTTTCCTAACGTCTCCCATTCTCCCAACTAATCTCTATTTCTTATCTCAAAAAGAAAATAAAATAAATACCCAACAACAACAACAACAACATGCCAACCTTCTCCAGGTTATGCTTCTTCTTCTTCCTCTTATCTTCCTCCTCGTCTTCTTCCTCGATTTTTTCTACAACACTTCCATGACCTAATCTGTTGAAAACTCTCTCAAACATTAATAATAATAACAAAAACGATCTCTTATAATGCCTCATCTTTCTCTCTCACACATGTGGGACTCTTTACTGTTTCATAATGCACGACTCTTCTGCTGTTTTTAACAGACTTCTATCATTTCGAGCTCTCCTTCATTCCTTGCCAAAAAAATCCAACTATTACAGCGCTTCTTCTCTCCATTCTCTGAATTCGCCTTCATTGCATCCATCAAGAATTGTGTTAAATCGCATCTCTGACCTAAAACTTAAAAAAAACCCCAGTTTGCGATGGATGTTCGCTTTCCATCAACCATTCTTTTTCTCCAACTTCAGTGCCAACTCACCCCCGTCACCCCTCACTCTCACTCTCAAAGCAACCATCCCACTCTTCTCCCTCCAAGCCTCCCTCTCACCTCTCTCAAAAACTCCCCCCTCACCTTTCTCCCACCTTTCATCCCCCTCACTCATCCTTCTCAAAGTTGCCCCCCTCTCATCCACCAAGCTGCCTCCCTCCACTGCCCTCTCACCTCCATCTCTTCACTCCACCTCCTCAAATCCTCAACTGCCTTCTTCCCCTCTCTTGCCCCCCCTCTCCCCAGCACCACATAGCCTTTTCTCCTCCTCATTCGGCCCCCTCCTCTTGCTATTCTGCAACCCCCCACTCTTTCAACAACCCTCCTGACCTCCCCCTCGTCCCTTGTCCTACTCTCCCCATCCCCCCACCCCCTGCACCCAAAGCCTCCTCCCCAACCTCTTCATTAAAAGTCTGCACCTCAAATATCTGGGGCCTTCGCTCAAACCTTTCAGATCTTTCCATACAGGATGCCAATGACAAACCAGACATAATCTGGCGAACAGAACCTTTCCTCTGCCAAGATGTGTCTGACTCCCAAGTATCTCTCCGCGGTTACTCCCTCCTCCGGTATGACAGACCTGAGCCTCGTCCTGGTGGAGGTGTTGCTCTCTTCATCAAAGACTCTATTCCTCACTCTCCATGCACTGCTCCCACTCCCCCACACCCCCAGGAATACCTCTGGCTATGGCTTCCCCTCCACTCCCACCTCATGTTTATATGTGTACTGGACCGTCCACCTAACAGTGATTACTCCATCTACACCTCACTATCCGAAAACATGGACCATCTTCTATCTTCTCATCCAAACTCTCTCTTCCTCATATGTGGCGACTTCAATTGTCATCATGCCAGTTGGCGAGGTGTGGATACCTCTCTCACCTGTCATGGCACTTCAGCAAAAGCTGACACTCATTGGGGCTGACTCAATCGGTCAATTTCCCAACCCAGATCTCAACCAATGGTACTCCATCTCTTCTGGATCTGATTTTGACAAATTTCCCTCAAATATCTGCTGTACTATCTCCGCTCCGATCAGTTCTTCTGACCACGTGCTTGTCAAAGTGGACCTCTCTCTGGCTGTTATCAGAGAACCACCTCAGTAATGTCGAGTCTGGCATTTCACTCAAGCCGACTGGCAGGGTTTCCAAGCAGCCATCAAACTTATAGACTGGTCGCCTATCTCTACTTTCTCCAACATCAACTCATCCTGGGAATTCTTTCAAAGAAACTTGCTCTCTCCCATGCACAGATTTACCCCCTCTCATGTTCAGTTGTCCTACCCTTCCTCCCACCCTTGGTTTACTGAAGCTTGTGGCGAGTCAGTTGTACTGAAACAACTTGCCTTTGCCTCATGGAAAGCAAACCCAACTGAGGGCAATCTCAGTTCCTTCCACAAAGCTCGGAACAAGTGTGTATCTACCCTCAGGAGAGCCAGAAAACAAAATCTTTCTAATCTCAAGTCTGAACTCTCAAACCTCTCTCCCTCCTCAAAATCCTGGTGGCGTTTAATCAAATCTGTTTCTGGTGTATGTTCCCCCTCCATCCCCTCCCTTACCTCAAATGGCCGCACTGCTGATACCACACGTGATAAAGCTGAATGTCTTAGCTCGGTGTTTGCAGCTAAATCTTGTGTCCTAAACCCATCACTATCTCTACCTACCTTACCCAGTCGCACCCAACTGTCCCTGGACTCTGTCCTTTTCTCCTAACAAGGTGGAGACTTTGCTTTCAAACCTTGACTCAGATTCTGCAACCAGTCCAGACGGCATCAGCCCACGTGCCCTCAAAGCCTGCTCTTCTGCTCTTGCTCACCCTCTCTCTGTTCTATTCACCCTCTCATTTGCTTAAGGTCATCTGCCATCTGCTTCAAAATCTGCTAACATCACTGCCCTGCATAAAAAAGTGCAAAAACAGATCCCTGTAACTACAGACCAATCAGCCTTCTCCCAATCATCAGCAAGGTTAGGGAATCCATCATCGCTTCAGACATGAAATCCTTCCTCTTCTCCAATGGCTTGATTTCCGATCATCAATTTGGTTTCAGACCAGGTCACTCTACCATGGATATGCTGCTTCTGCTCTCCCATCAATGGATGGAGGTCCTCAATGCCAGACAGGAAATCCGGGCCGGATCCCTGGACATATCACGTGCTTTTGACACAGTCTGGCACCCTGCACTACTCACCAAACTCTCTTCCCATGGTATCCAAGGCCATCTCCACTCATGGCTCGCAGACTTCCTCTCCTGTCGCAGTCAACGTGTGGCCCTAAATGGAGTTCTTTCATCCCCTCTTCCTGTGCAGGCTGGAGTTCCTCAAGGTAGCGTTCTGGGCCCTCTTCTTTTTCTGGTTTTCATCAATGATCTCTCCGACTCTCTGGCAAATCCTCTATATCTCTTTGCCAATGACTCCACCCTTTGCCGTACCATCTGTCATCCCTCAGACCGGCAAGCAGCAGCTTCTTCGCTCACTGCAGATCTGGATAAAATCACAAACTGGTCCAACACGTGGAACATGTCTTTCAATCCAGACAAATCTCACACTCTCACTATGTCTCTTCGAAAGGACCATTTAGAACCCCCCCCCCCCCACGCATCCACTTTCTCAACAATCCTCTGGAAGAAGTCTTTTCTTTCAAGCTTCTAGGTCTCACTATCTTCCATGACCTTTCCTGGGAAAGTCACATTTCCAACCTCGCCTCAAAAGTCAGTCACCGAATGGGAATCTTCCGTCATACATCGTCCTTCGTCGGACCTCTTGAGCTCCTGACCACTTACAAAGCTTTTGTCCGTAGCCTGATGGAGTACTGCTCTCCCCTCTAGGCTGGTGCTCCTGCCTCCCACCTTTCTTGGCTTCACGCTGTCGAAACCAGGGCATTTAGGATCATCGGCATCTCCCACAATGAAGCTGAGTCTTTGAGCCTCTCACTCAATCACCGCAGGTTGGTCGGTGGTCTTTCTGTCTTCTACCGACTCCTCTCCAGCCTTCCCCCCCTGCTCTCTCTGCGATTTGTCCCCACCACATTTCCACAGGGCGCTCAAGGTCCGCCAACAACCCCCTTCTGGTAAAACTACCAAAATCACGAATCACTGCTCACCTTCACTCTTTCATTCCTCTTTTTTCCCGCCTTTGGAATAAACTCCCTCACTCTATTCTTTCCCATTCTTCCCTCCAGGCTTTCAAAACAGCTGTTCACCACCACCTCTTATCATCTCCCATGAAAATCCTCGATCTTTTCTACCCCCGGTAATCCACCCAAGCCCACTTCCTTCAATTTCCCTGCTTTCCTTCCTGAAAGTCCCTGTAATGTCCATCTTCTCTTCCCCATGTTCCCCATCCCATCCCATCCCTCTCCCTTCCACAGATCACCTAATGTGTCTGTTCCCCACTGTTTTGTCCCTTCCACTCCTGCCCCTCTTGTCTCATGCCCCCTTGCTGTGCGTTGTGTGTTCGCTCTCATATGAGCCTTGACAAAGTATACAAAAAAAAAATTACTGTGAAATTCACAGGCTTTTAAAATGGCACTTTCAAAACAAATGGAAAACAAATAAAACCCCCGTTGTTTTAGTAATCTTGCTGTACAGAGTTAAAGGGCAAGCCCATATTTATTTTCAACCAAAATGGCTGCCAGCCTACCAATCAGCCATCTTTGATCAAATCGCAAAATAAAGTTAGGTGCAAGTGCGTCATCGTGTAACACAAGGAAACACGAGGAAATTAGACACAGGTGGAGGCCATTCAGCCCACCATGCCTGCGCCACATCAACACCACACTAATTTATCAACACAAGATCAAAACTAGAACGGGCACTCAGAGAGCGCATACCTTTGCCGCCACTACTTTTTTTGTTCTGGGTATGAGTGTGGGGAACTGGTTTCATATAAATGGTCTTATGACACAAACCACATATCTATAATGTCATGACCCCCCCCGACTTTCGGGGGCTACGGACGAAACAACAATCAACTCACGTCGTTTTGGCGAGTCTTCACTCGCAAGCTCGGTGAATACAACGTTTCAACAAGAGAAGGTAATCTCGTTTGATGCTGGTTTCATGCAAATCGAATAAGAATTGACTGAGTTATGCCGAAAACCGCATATTTTTCAAGGGCGTGACCCCCCCCTCCGACATTTTACCCCAACCGGTGACATATGTTATGACATCATTGTGTCACAAGATTGGGCATTAAATTCTGAACATTTTGGTGCTGGGTTCATGTAAAGCGGACAAGAATTGACCGCGTTATGACAAAAACCGCATATTTTTCAAGGTCGTGACCCCCCTGACCTTTGACCCCTAACCGGTAACAAGAGTATGGGCGACATTGTGTCATATTGCATATCACAAGATGAGGCGTTGAATTCTGAACATTTTGGCGTTAGTTGCATACAAATTGAATAAAAATTGACCGTGTTATCGTAAAAAGACGATTTTGACCTTTTCGTGACCTTGACCTTGACCTTTGACCCGAATGATCCCAAAATCTAATCGAATGCTTCCTGGCTAATAACCAATCATCCCACCAAATTTCATGCAATTCGGTTTAATACCTTTTGAGTTATACGAATCACAAGATTACAAACAAACAAATAAATAAATAAATAAATACACGCCGACCAAAACATAACATTTCGCAGAATGCGAAGGTATCAAGTGGTGCCAGGCACAACAGATCCCGCCCATTGAAGGCATAAAGTTATTTTGGGGATCAAATTTAAAGTTGATACATCCTTAACCTGAATGTTGATTATAAGGAAAAGAATAAGAATATTTTAGTCTTAGTTTGAAGTCAATGAAACCATTTTTGACGAAGTTATGAGCGAAATACGATTTTGATCTTTTTGTGACCTTGACCTTGAGCTTTGATCCAAATGGACCCAAAAGTTAATGGGGTCGTCCAAGGTTCATTGCCCACCTGTGGATTAAATTTGATAGTGTTTGCTGAAGCCGTTTTGCCGTAAAGTTGCGAACAGACAGACAGACAAAGAAACAAGCCGGTAGGCGGACATGGGGAGTCGACTACCCAATAGAACCTGAGGCGATGGGCCTGTTCGATGGAGAATGACCTGAGGATTAAGCACAAGAAAATTCATGATTCTAGCTTCAAGGGTTAATGCTGCAGATTGTTTTTTTCGTTAAAATACCCCCACATTTAGAGGTTTTTAGGCCGTTGCTAGGCAACGGAGGGGTCCATAGCAACGGTTCTTTCTCACACGCAACTAGGACATACCATGAGCCTACCATACCAGTTTCATGTATATCCGACTCATAGTCTCTGAGATATAACGAACTTCGTTCTTTTATTGTTTTCGACCAGGGTTCATTCAAAGTCTATCTTCTCCGACAGTTTTCATAGGATCCGGCTGGAGATTTTTGACAATATGGCTGAATGTACTGCCCACAGTCGCTCGTGGCCCGATTTTTGATTTTCGAAAAAATAATTTTTTTATGATTTTTCAAAAATTTCAGTCGCGTTGTTCGGCAACGGTGGTGTCCATAGCAACAGTTCTCATTTGCACACAACTAGGTCATGGTATGAACCTACCAACCAAGTCTCATCAAAATCACCATTGTATTAACGGAGCACTGGACCGAACAGAGGGATAGACAGACAGATAAACATTTCGATGGAAAAACTGATTATAAGGGTAGACAATTTTCAAAAAAATTGAAAAAAAAAACAAATTTTTTCGACTGGATCGACTACCCAACATATTGATGGAAATACTGATAATAAGGGTAGATCAAAAAAAAAATATTTTTTTGGAATTTTTTTTTTTTCGACGATCGACTCCCCATCAAACATAGACAGAAATAGTGATAATCAGGATAAATTTAAAAAATATATATTTTTTCGAAAAAATTTTTTTCGACTCGATCGACTTCCCAACAAACAGACAAACAAACCGGACGATTACAATATCGCGCTCCCTCCCTCCGGTGGGCAGGATAATAAGAAAATGCAAAATGTTTTTTGTGTTATTTTTGTATTTTTTTTTTCCCTCGGAGAGGGGGCATGGGCTTAGGTTAAAAAAACACACAGATCAACCACACAACACCCCTTGATGAGACCCCACCAACAATACTCCATACACATGCACACAATCACCCATTAATGTTCAAGCGACTGAAAAGTCCTGCCAACATCCCTATACCCCTCTATCTCCACAACTTCCATGAACCTATCTAATTCCAATTAAAACTTATCTACTGTTTTTGCTGCCACGACCTTTACAGGGAAGCCATTCCATGCATTAACTCCCCTCTGAGTAAAAGTCCCCTGCCTTACTACTGTCTTAACTCTCCTCTTCTTTACTCTCAGGCTCTGGCCCCTGGTCCTAACACTGTCTACTCTGTTTAATAATTAATCTGCACTTATTTTATATATACCTTTCATTATCTTTAACATCTCCATCATTTCTTCTCGTAACCGCCTCCTTTCTGGTGTATAAAGCCATGTCTCCTTCAACCGCTCCTCATAGCTAAGTCGAGCTGGGCCCGGATTCAACATAGTAGCCCTGTGCTGAACATTCTCTCTGGCATCTATGTCTTACCTGAATTGTGGTGACCAAAACTGCACACAATATTTTAGATGTGGCCTCACTAAATTCCTGTACAATGTTAACACCACCTCTTTTGATTTATAAATGATCCCCCTCCTAATACAACCCAAACCCCTATTTGTTTTACCTGAAGCTGCCTGGAATTGTGCTGCCTGCTTACCTATTACCACCCCCAGATCCTTCTCCTGTGTGATGCTCAAAAAATTACCCCTTGCATCCTGTAATCTCAATTTTCATTGTTCTTTCCCATCCCCAACACCTTCCACTTGCTCAGGTCAAATTGCATCCGCCAATGTTTTGCCAAAACTATGCAAATATCAATACTTTCCTGAATCTGATCACCACTGCCTCGACTATCCACGTTACCTCGAAGCTTTGTGTCATCTGCAAATTTGTAAAGCTTTCTCTTCACCCCACGATCCAAATCATTGATGAAATAATGAATGGTAATGGTCCGAGTACTGATCCCTGAGGTACCCCGCACTTACATCCTCCCAGCAAGATATCCTCCTCCCACTCACAGCCATTCTTTGCTTCTGATCACGAAACCAGTTTGAAATCCAATTCAAGACCTGACCAGCCACTCTACAAGATGTCACTTTGGCAAGCATCCAGTCGGTGTACTGTGCTTCAGCCACGTTTGAACAAAATCGGACCATGTTTGTCTGAGAAATGGTTGGGGACACATTAAAGTAACAAAATGATTAGCCATTTTGGATTTGATCTCAAAAACAATTGAAGTGAACATCTAAGCCATCATTCATTATCTGTGTGCTAAGTTTAAAGGCGCTGTCACACCTTGACGATTTAGCCAGCAATGGCAACGTATAAAAATGTATGTAAAACGTTGGCGGACGCTGAAATTTTGATGGTTTTTAAAAAAAGTTTTGGTTGTATTCATAACGTGTTGGTTGTATGCATAACATATTAGTAACGGGTACAGAACATTTCGTTGTCTTATAGATAACTTATACCAACGAATGCTTTACCTGTTGTCGGCGTTCACAACCTATGCCCAACGATAGTTTAACTGAGGCAGAGCGCGCTGCACGTATCGCCGACGAACTCGTGGCGTAGCCTGTTAAAAACCTGCCGCACGCCGATTTAAAGCATAACCGCCTGAAAATTGGAAGTGTCAACATCGCAGTCACACCTTGACGATTTAGCCAGCGTATGCCGACGTATGAAAAAATTTCCGAACCAAGCTGGCACACGTCGAATACGGTATGGGTAAGTTGTGTATACGTTAAGAGCATGCTGAAAAACGATGAAGTACACTGTCATATTTTGTGGTATGTTTAGTACGTCGTGAAATTTCAAGCATGCTGAAAATTTTACGACGTACTCGCCGTATGGCTCACACGTTCTGCTACGCTGGCCATAAGTTGTAGGCACGATATGCGATTGTTGACACACGTCGACACAAGTTCCTTGTAAGTTACTCATAAGTCGAAACACGTCGACGTAATGTTTAGCATACCCAAAAATTATTTTCTCCGTGAAGGCACTTTTTTTTTTCTCCTTTGCTCCGTGAAGGCACGTGATGGAATATCTGAAGTTGCTGTTGTTGTTGTTGTTGTTGTTTTTTTTGTATTTTTTATAGTCTATCACGAATTTTAAAATATATTCGGACATTTGCTTTTAAGTTTCGACATGACAATATCCTCAAACTGAAAATATTCACAGAGGAGGAACTAAGAATAAGACATGAGCAAACTGAAGAGGCAATCGGACATGACGTAACGGCACGTGACGAAATATCGGAAGTTATTGTTGTTGTTTTTTTTTTAAACGCTACTAATACGCCATTATACGGTAGCTGTAAATTAGAAACACGTTCAGTAAGTTCTGTGGTCGTCCAGAAGATGTCAATCCAATACGTCTACTTTCGTCAATATGCGTTGGAGGAACATTACACATAGGTTCAAAGCACGTTAGTCATAGGTTAGAAATAAGTTTTGGGTGCGCGAAGTATTACCTCGACGTGTTTCCACTTATGAGTAACTTACAAGTAACGTGTGCCAACGTGTGTCAATGATCGCATAACGTGCCTACAACTTATGGCCAGTGTAGCGGAACGTGTGAGTGATACGTCGTAAAATTTCAAGCATGCTAAAATTTGAGGACAACCGCAAAGTACAACGATGAAAGCCAGTGTACTATGACATATGGCAGTGTTTTACAGCATGCTCTTAATGTTATCAAAACTTACCCATAACGTATTCGGCGTGTGCCAGCGTTTTAGACAAATTTTTCACAAGTCGGCATACGCTGGCTAAATCGTCAAGGTGTGACAGCGCCTTAAGTTTGAACAACATCAGTAAATGCATGTCCGCGAAATGGTTGAGTATGTTTTCAACATTGGGGGTTTTTTTTACAACTAAAATAGCTGTCAGTCAGCCATCTTTGATTGCATCACGAAACAAAATGATGTGTGTATGTATACCATCATGTGTTACCTTTGTGCCAAGTACGAATAAAATCGGTCCATACATGTCCAAGATATTGTTGTGGACGCAAGCTTGCACGCACGCATGAACATGAAAATCGAGAACAAATCCACAAGCCCCCATTTTGGACGAGGTCCAACGGGGGCTAATAAACAAACAATGTGTAATTAGAGATGAAATCCTGATTCTATTCTGAAAATTTGACTTTTGTTTCACTTTAAATGAAATGCCATTTTGTTTTCTTGAGATTTTGTAGATGAAGATGTGTTCAAACACAAGCTGTACCTTTCTTTCTTCCAAACGTGCGGTTCATGTTGAATTGTCAATCGCCGGCAGTCTTTTCTGGGACTCCAGCCTCAGTGGCTCAAGGTTATAATACTGCAATAAAACAAAGGAAATGAAATCACAATATCCATCGATAGAGCAAGAAATTTAATTGATTGTATTACATTGCATTGCATGTTGAACAGAATCGAAAAGCACTTTGCAATGAAATAAAGGGTAAGAAAAATAATTGTTGATAAAAGGCAATGAATGATAAAGATATGGGATTTTAAAAAGATATAAAAAGCATTTGACATAACACTGTGCAAATATTCTTTTTTTACCGTTAACATCAGGTATGTTTACTCACAAGAACATTTCGACAATGTTACTTTTCCCCAAGTTATGAAAGCAATATCTATACAGCCACTGCAAAAGATCGAAACCCGATAGCAAAGCAAAATAACAAACCTCCGGTGCGAATTGACAATGATCAGATCCCCAAGGTAGTTCTTTCATCTGTGTGTTAGTATTAGTGTGTGTGTGTGTGTGTGTGTGTGTGTGTGTGTGTGTGTGTGTGTGTGTGTGTGTGTGTGTGTGTGTGTGTGTGTGTGTGTGTGTGTGTGTGTGTGTGTGTGTGTGTAATGTATAAACACACACACATTTACATACTAATACTAACAATCTAACATGTATGTATGTATATTTATACATATGTATGTATGTATGTAGAGATTGAGTTCTTTCAAATTCTTGAGCATCCACATTTCATCTGTTATGTCCTGGACTCTGAATACTGGAAGAATCACGAAAAAGCAATTTCGTTTAAAACGCTTATGTTAGTTAGGCAAATCAGACTGTTTTTGCAGGAATAAGGTTCCCAGTGTATAATGTATTGTTTTGCTTAGTACAAGTTAAAATACACTCTATTTGACAAAAATAAACATGCATTTCTGCATTAGAACAGTGATGTAGAACAAACTGGAAGGCACACTTCGACTTCACAATGTCACCAGATATGCCTCCACCCACATTACATCATTGTACATCCTTGCACTAAGTTTGATTTAAATCCCTGAATCCAGATTCAAAATATTAAATAATTCTGGCTGCCAGATCATGCGTCCGATCAGGTTTAAATATAAAACATATATTCCCCATGACTACGAGATCATAATTATGACGTTTCATGTCGATTGATAAAGTGGTTCAAGAGAAATAATATTTTCAAGATTTTCATTCAATCCAATATTTGTCAATCCAACACGTTCAAGTCAGACCATGTGATCTATTAACTATTTGCGAAGACCCTAGTATCCCCAATGATTGGGGAACATGTGGGTGAAGTTTCCCCTCGATCTGTCAAGCTGTTCTGGAGAAGAAGAAGGTTTTTAAAGGTTTATTCTTCAAAAAATATCATAGCTACCAAACCATGTGACCTATGACGTCATAGATGGAGCACTTTTTGTTCCGCATGGATAGGCACTCATACCTTTAAAGTTTCACTTAGATCTGTTCAGTCATTTTGGAGAAGATTTTTGAAGGTTTTTATGTAAAAAAAAAAAAGAAAAAGGCTGCTGAACCATATGACCAATAATGTCATCAATAATTAATTATTCCTCCCATACAATTTAGCCCTAGATGACCCTCAAAAATTTTCCTACTGATCGGATAAAGCGGTCGATGGATGCAATGACGTCATAACGAAGCCACCTATGACATCATAAAAAAAAAATCACACTTGATTCCCATGAGGAGTACTTGACACGTGGCAAGTTTTAATTTTTTTCCATGGAGCGGCTTCAGAGATATAGAAGTCCAAAGTGTATCCTTTTTTCCAACGCGGCTGCCACACCACATGACCTATGACGTCATAACTATCATTACAACATTCCACAGGCGTATTTGCACCTACGGTGAAAAATTTTGTGTCAGTCGGATAAGTAGTTGCAGAGAAAATGGAGAAAATTCGCATGGACGGACAACTGGATGATCATGCCTCCGGAGACTTTGACGGAGGAGGCCGAGCAGCGCTTGCACCTCCTTCCTCAAACATTTGAAAAAATTTGGAATGCATCGTGACGTTTTCGTGAATTGTTACAGGAGTGTTATCTGAAAGTATTTTAACAAGATCAATTATTGTTTGGTTCAGCAACATCACTGCACACAACTTCAAGTTGTTGGAACGAGTTGTTTGTATTGCACAGATGATCATTGGTGTTGACCTTCCTGCACTCAAAGTTATCGACACGTCTAGATGTTTTGCCAAAGCCTCAAATATTGTCAAACATTCTCGTCATCCAGCGTTTAACCACAATGTTTTAACCACTATGTTCTGGTCGTCGGTGTTGCAGGATTAAAACATCCACCAACCGTTTCAGGAATCGTTTTTTTCTCACCTGGAACTTAGTTCAGGGGATTTTAAGGGATGGCCCGTTGTCAGTCCGTCAGTCCGTCCACAAATACTTTCAACTCCTTCTCTGAAACTGCACATACAATTTCGATGATAACTTTACCACAACATTCAACCGTGTATGTCCCAAAATTTGTTCATGGCATTAGAAAGAATCAGGCCCAAAGGGGGTCCACAGGGGTTACCCCCCCCCCAAAAAATAGGAATTTGCTTTCTTCTCAGAAACGACAAATGCAATTCTGATGAAACTTGTCCACAACCTTCCTCACCCAAGGTGTACCAAAGTTTGTTCACGGCATCAAAAAAAAAATGAATCAGGGTTGAAGGGGGTCTATGGAGGGAGTTCATGGGGGGGGTGGGGGATGCCCCCCCAAAAGAGATATTTGCTTTCTTCTCAGAAACGACACACACAATTCCAATGATATTTGACAAAAATTGTCATCACCCATGGTGTACCAAATGCAGATTGACCAGCCCAACATGTTGGACCTTCCATCCTCCGTAATACAACAAACAGACGGAGATAACTTATAAATGTTTCGAAAGGTTCTTCGTCAAAAAATTCAGCAATGGGACAAACAGATGAAACCATTTTTATGCAAGATGGTGCACTTCCGCACTTCTTGATTGAATTTCAAAATTGGTTGGATTCCTACTTTTCACACAGATGGCTCGAGCGATGAGGCCATCCAGGAGTCCCGATTTAACCCTGCGGGATATTTTTTGCGTGGATGGTCTGAAGAAAAAAAATGTATGCAAGCAAACTTGCTCAGTGGATGAATTAGAATGTTCTATCCACAATTTTTTTTCTGATTTGCCGGAGGAGTTTTTCGGCATTCAGTGGAAAATGTTGTTGTCGAACGATTAAAAGGATGTGCTGAGAACGCAGGAGCTCATGTTGAAGTGCGATGGTCACAAATTCAAATGGCAATGAGTAGGCTTTTCGGAAAACAATTTTTGTTATTTAATTTACATCAACAACATGGCATTTCCTTTCTTGCCATTTCTTGCCACCACCATCTTTGAACTGTAATTACAGTTGATGAAACCTCATAATGTGCAGCCATTTGTGCTCTTTGAGCAACAGTTAATGTCTCAGCCACAATGGAAAAATTATGAAAGTAAAGAAAAAAAATTGTACTAATGGCAATAAACAAACTCTTTATTTTTTAATGCTCTACCAAAAAGAGCAACAGAATATTTGTATATTTAAAAAAGAAGGACTTAGGTATGGATGACTTGTCTGAATATTGAAAAAAAAAAAATATATATATATATATATATATAATATATATATAATATATATATATATATAATATATAATATATATAATATATATATATATAATATATAATATATATATATATATATATATATATATATATATATATATATATATATATATATATATATATATATATATATACTGTATATACACACTTCAGAAAGGGAGCAGATGGAAACAGTCAAATATTTCGAGGAGGTTTTGAATAGAGTGAACAATGACAGACAAGAAGGGATCTGCCAATTGACACGGGACCAAACAAACAGTGTGAAGTACAAGATGCTATCAAAAATTTGAAGACGACATGAAGTGCGGATACCATAAATGTAGAGCTGCACAAATGCAGGTAAAGAAGCATCAACATATACCCGACATAGCTTAATAAACGAGATGTGGAAGCAAGAATAATTGCCTGGGGAATGGAAATGTGGTCTCATAATCAAACGACCAAAGAAAGGGGACATAACAGAATGTGCGAACTGGAGAGGAGTGACCCCACTGTGCATTATGAGCAAAGTGCTTTGCAAGATAATACTGAACAGAATCAAAGGGTTGTTGACAGTCCCAAAAGAAAGGAACAAGCTCGGTTCAGGAGAAACAGGGGATGCAGGGATCAGATCTTCACACTAAAAACAATAATAGAACAATGCAATGAATGGAATGCAAGCATTTACCTATCATTAATTGACTTTGAAAAGACGTTCAACAGTGTAAATGGAGAGGCAATGTGGAATATATACTGATACTGCATGGAGTATCGGATAAATTTGTACGGATGAGAAAGAGTACCCACAATGGATATAAATGCAGTGTAATAGGCAACAAGAAGTCATCCGAATTTGAGGTTACTACAGGGTTCAGGCAAGGTTGTATGTTTTTCCGTTAATGATTTTCGTGGTGTTTGACTGGGTGTTGTGAAAAACAACGGAGTAGAGAAGGAGCGGGATACCTTGGAGGAACCAATTTGAATCGCGAGAGGAATTGTGGTTTGTAGATAGCATCTGCCTGATGTCACAGTCCTTACATAGCAGGCAGGAGAGAGTAAATAGGCTACAGTTGTATGTGGAGAAAGTGGGGCAGAGAATTAACATAGCCAAACTAGAAAGCACGATCATACATGTCAAACACCCCAACAATAACATCATGTGTAACAATTCACCAATTGCAGAGGTCAACAAGTTTACATATCTGGGGTCCATGGTTACGATAACAGGAGGGGGAGATACAGATGTACTCTCGTGGATAGAAAAAGCAAGGGGTGCATTCATGAGACTCAAGGAAATTTAGAAGTCAACGATGTATAACAGTAAATCTAAGCTGAGGATCTTTGACAGCATCGTGAAGTCAGTCCTCCTAGTTGGAGGTGAATTTTCGAAAAATCAACAGATAAATCGCATATAAACTGGAGTCTTTCATCTTCAGCAGTCACAAGAAAATCTTGAGATGAAAGGTGAGTCCATGGCAGTTTAAAACCAATTTATTTGGGGTGGATGGGTCTTGTTAGCCTTGGTAGATAGCTCATCTCGGAGAAGGATTCCTCAAATACAAATCTGCTGCTGTCTTGCAGTTCAGGTTTTGATAAAGGGTTCAACAGGGTAAAGACAGCAATGATTTAAAAAGGATGTGGCCTTTGTATTTGTTAACCCATGGGCCAGCCTTGAGCAAGGTGTACTACCACATTTTAGCCCCCTTGTCCAGCAGAAATGTGAAAAAGCATGTTGTGGCGTCATTATGAAGTTATTTTGTTGATTCATTATCTCTGAGCTATCCTGAATCAGAATCAGCCAGGTGCCAGACTCGCACCCTTGAGGAATTTTTTTTAGAGGCGAAAAACAAAATGGCCACCACCGACTTTTGATAAATTCAGTTTTGGGCTATATCTTCACTTCTAATGCACTTACACACACAATTTTGGTGTCTACTACTACGTTTTCATGGTCAAGGAATCCGATAATGATAAAATTGAAGTTGTATTTATGAGACCTGTCTCATATTTTCAAGATGGCCACCATTTTAATATCAAAAATGGCTATTTTGCAGTTCCACTGATCACTTCGAGTAAGAAATTGACTTTGATAAACCCTCAAATATTAATACTACGTTCAATAATAGTCAATGACAGCTGAAGTAACTTACTTGCAATGATCAATGAATTGATGATTATATTGGAATACGATTTTTACACAAATATATCCGGATATGTGTGGATAGTTGACGATGACTTTGGGTTATGTCTCAAAGTAAGTATGTACATGTATATGATTTTGAAATTACCTTTTATTTTTAGGCAAACAAATATTAACTTTGTGAAGGATGCAATGTTCTACATTATGTTCAATCTTCGTCATCGTCGTCGTGATGAGCAGCTACTGCCGTTGTCTGTTCGTTACAACAGTCTGATCGAGCATTACAACTGCAAAACATCGAACATGACATCTGTGCTGCCACACAACCACACCTCCCGGTGGAACATGGCCGCTGGTGGAGCATCCACACTTGATCAGCCGCAGAATGGTGACTGGTGCAGCAGACACATTGGGTGGAAGTGTGGTTGGACACAACGTCGCACCGTCCTCACCTTCTTGCCATCCATACTTGATGGGATCCAAGTTCGGAGGGTTTGACTGAGTGGCTGATTTCCATATAATGACTTGATGATGAGCGCGATGTACATGTTGAACAAAGGCATCATGCGATGGGGGCAACGACTTCAATTTTGGAGCAGAGGTAATCTTGGAGTTAGCCATCTTAGACTTCTACAACTGATACTGGTGTGTGGACATATCACCTTCGACTTTGGAACCATAACAGGCAGCAATGAAGGTAGTTGCCTCAGATATCATATTTTCCTCGTCTGCTTCCAGCTGACCAAGTAAGGTGGGATGATGTCCACCCATTAGTACCTTCAGCGCTTTGGCCTTTCCAATGCCAAACAAATACGACACAGTATCGCATCCGGTCAGAGCATGTACAGCAGGCAGATATTTGGCGATGCTTTTGTGTTTCAGTGCTGTTTGGCGAATGTCTACGTTCGCCCTCCAAGCAAATGGACTCTCCATGCTGACATCCACAGTCATCTTTTCCTCGAGGTGGAAATGAATCAACAGGACAAAGACATCTGTATCATCACAGACTACTTTGATGTGCGAGTCACCACTAACACCTGACACAATTTTAACTAAGTGATGGATGATGATGACATATGCTTCTTCATGGTGTGTTTTCAGATCCTGTCTCTGGAGAGTGGAATTGTTCTATATTTGTACTGGTGTAGGATCTTTTCCGGTGATCACCAGTTTGGTCTGGTTGTCCACAATGTGGGTCATCAGATACTGACAGATCAAATCGATCAGTTGTACTTTGTTGTAGGCTACATTTAGGACCAATTTTTGCACTGGAAGTGTTGTGTGTAAGTTGAGTTGATGTTTTTCGACTTGAATCATGACCTGCGCGACTGGATCTCATCATTTGTTTTGTGCTGATTTTTATGTACCTGTCGAAAATCAGGTATATGTCACAACACTCCAGGTGGTATTTGATGGTTCCCATGAAGTTGATCACATAATCCTCAACTGTAGCATTTGTGGGCTAAGGTACAGTCCATAACATGATTCATCCATCGATGATGACAGCATCTGGAACACCTTGGATTCGACTTGATTGGTCAACTTGGAGTTTCGTCTTCAGGATTGCTTTCGACTGAGCCCGCATTGCACCGCTCTCATCAAACAAGGACGCTGGGACAGGGGACAGTTCGTAAGATAGGACATCCTTGATATCAATATCCCTGAATTGTTGGAGACATACGACTCGGGTGTAGATCAATTCGGTATCATTTGCTGGCCTTCCATCCAGCTTGATGCTCTTTTTGGTCGAAGTCATCAGGGTCACTTTCTTGGTTTGTGTCTTGTTGAAGCTTGTTGGCCATCCAGATTCAAATTCCGCCATCTGTTGTCGTCCAATCTTGAGAGAATCATGAATGTTTCCCTTGTCTGTCACATGAAACATAGTGGTAGACACCAAAATTGTGTGTAAGTGCATTAGAAGTGAAGATATAGCCCAAAACAGAATTTATCAAAAGTCGGTCGCGGCCATTTTGTTTTTTGCATCTAAAAAAAATTCCTCAAGGGTGCGAGTCTGGCACCTGGCTTATTCCGATTCAGGATAGCTCAGAGATGATGAATCAACCAAAAATCTTCATAATGATGCAAAAGCACGCTTTGCCCTGAAATGGCTGTTTGGCACCTAGACTACCCCAATCATGGTTATGTGAAGCCACGGGAGCAGGTTTTGGATGGTCATGAAGCCAGCTGGCGCATACTGCAAGTCAGGACTGCATGATCTTGATAGTGGGCAAATGATTATCTCATGAAGAACAATGGCTAGGATCGGCCAGCTGTTATAGACGAGGCGAGGATCAAAACACTTCCGTACATGTCAAGAAAACAATCATGATCAGAAATCTAAGAGATAAATTTACTGGTCATTGGTGCTTCGAGTCTTGCTCTATGGATGTGAGACTTGGACTCTGCCCAGGGATCTGAGACGGAGACTTAATTTCTTTGGTACAAGGTCTCTTCGGAGAATACTTGGCTATTGCTTGTCAGACTGTGTGTCCAATGAGCAGTTGCTGAGAGAGACTCAAATGAGATTTGTTACCTGTGTATTCCGTGAGCGTCAGCTGAGGCTGTATGGACATGTGTCTCGTTTTCCTGACGTTGATGCTGCTATCCCGGTTCTCTCAGTGAGGGGGCCTTGTAAGTGGAAGAGGCCAATGGGTGGACCACATACCTCATGGTTGCAGCAGATTGATCAACATCTCAACGAGATGGAGATCGGCCAGGCATTTGTCTGGGGGATGGCCAGACAGAGGCCCCTGGAATACCGGCGGAAAGTGGATGCAGCAATGTGTTGCTCTGGCGCATGCTCCCATACCTGACCTCACCTGACCTGCCAGCCGATGATCACCTCCCCCCACTTCCCCCCCCACCACCCAACCTTCCAGGTTTGAAATCACAAAAATGGCTTCTGGGGAAGAGCAAAGTGTTTTGATAAGTATGATTGGCCATTATGACAAGACTTGATTCAAACCCGCAAGGAAATTCAATCGCTGAGGTCGTCAAAAGTGAAAGTCGAACTCTGAGTTTCTTAAAAGTTCACAAAATCAGAACATTGAACGGAAGGTCAATGAATCACAAAAAGTTAGATGTACCACCACTCAAACTACAACAACTACAACATACACATTGGTGCAAAGCCATGCTGATGAATCACCAGGATGACAGTTTGCAGTCGGGTTAGTAATCAAATGACCAACCTAATTAACCCAAGAATGTGTGTGTGTGTGTGTATATATATATATATATATATATATATATATATATATATATATATATATATATATATATATATATATATATATATATATATATATATATATATATATATATATATATATATATATATATATATATATATATATATATATATATATATATATATATATATATATATATATATATATATATATATATATATATATATATATATATATATATATATATATATTGTTACAGCTGTGGAAATTGGCATTACACCATAAAGGGCCCTCAGGTGAGATATCTTCATTGGTACATGTGTCGTTAGCCCAAACCCGTTGTATAGAGGGAATTTATGTGATTCATCCGGGCTGCGACGCTTTGAGTTAGCCATTTTTTCTTTTCTGTCGTTATTTTGAACCAAACCACGTCTCAACCGCAATCACACAACAACCACCTTAACCACCACACCAGCCATCGTCACTAACTACAACCACGCTCCAACCCGCAGACAACAACCACAACGCCAACCCTCACCACAGAAGACCCTCCACCACCTTCGCCTTTACCTTCACGAATTCATCCCACATCATCGCTTCTACGGCCATTCCCACACCTCCTGTGAACACTGAACGTCGGGCTGACTCGGGCCCGTTTGGCGATTGGTGCCGAACGCACCGAGCTGCGAGCGCGAATGGCGGCATTTCCGAGGGGAAAAATTCGGATCAGAAATGCTTCATGCCCACTTCTCCTCCGTCCAATTGGCGAGCGCGGGGCGGCTTGGCCCCACCTCCAAGCGCGTGTATGTGAAGTCCGTATATGCAAATTTTAAGATCAGGAGAGGTTCACGCCCATTTTTGCCCGACCAATGGCTGACGGGGGGGGGGGGGGGGACGGCGTGGCCCCGCCTCCAATCGCGTTCTGATCCTAAAATTTGCATATTGGCTGCTCCTGCCACCTATAAAAAGGCGAGCGCAAGGCGAATTGGAGCGAGTTGGGTTTTGGAGTTGCTTGGAGAGTGTCGTCGAGAGGTTGCTCTTGGGGACAAGGAGCGTTGCGTTGGCGGAGTTGAGTCGAGTGCGCGCGGTGGAACTGCAAGCTAGGGAGCTCGGGTCCGAAGCAAGAAGGACAGGGGTCGGCGATGAGGTTGCGGTGTTGGGGATCGCTCGTCTCGTCGCGGGACCCAAGCCAGCCAGCCACTCCCCTCCCCCATGGCATCAACAATTCCCCCTTTCCCCCGTGCTGAGATAGTGCAAAAGTGGGCCCCGTTCCCACCCCACCCCAAACGTGGTGCCACCGAAACCCGCCAAGGGGCACGGAGTCGGGGCAGAGCGGCGCGGCCACATTTGCGGCTTGCCTGCCAACGCATCACGAGGACGTGGGTAAGACAACCCCAGTCTCGCGGACCTGGCCGCTCCTCCAGGTCACGCGCACATTTGGCCTATGGGCCTGTCTGCCTCCTTGTCTGTGAGGGTGGCTTCTTTCCTTTGCTTTTGTGTAAATGTGTGTTGGCGCCATCTGTGAAGTAAAACTGTATAAGTGTTGCCGTGTGTGCGCGTTGTCAGTTTTAACTCTTGCATTTGCTTTATGTGCATTTTGATTCTGAATGGCTGTATATACGTGCTTTCCGTGTGCCGGAAAATAAAATGCTTGCTTGTTGAACTGTGCCCGTTTCGCTTTGTCTTTTCTCTATTGACTCTCCATCCTGCTTCACGTAAGG
>NC_140963.1:28205106-28210106 GCF_056783735.1 Eptatretus burgeri
AACGGACCGCAACCCAGGTGCGGTTATATTGCAATGATTCCTATGAAATAAATTGCAATGACCTGTTCCATATACACAATGTATGATGGAGTAAATGAGATTTTTGAAATTTTCCAATGAGATCCATGAAACAGTTTTGAATTAATTTACATTCCGACATGATATATCGAGAAAACCACGTGACATGGAGGACGCTTCCATGCCATCCTTGTACCCCCCAAAACAGCTGGGAATTCTTTCCACCAAATCTGTGGAAAGGAATATGACCAGCCATTCAATCCCACCAAGTGTTTATCATCGGTTAATAAAGATGACTAATCGTTAACCTACCATTTCTCAAAAAAAAGCATCCATGACTTTTATCGCTGTTAAAGTGCCATACTAGCATAATATATGTATGCAGCTCTGGCACATGCGACAAGTCTCAATTACCAGGATGGATGCTTGCTGTCCAAACTGGCGATGGCCAAACAATTTTACTGAGGAAGAGGTACTCGAGCTTGATACGAAAGGGATTTAGCTCAGACTGCAGTGCCAATTTTCAGCGTCACTTGCCAAATCCTCATGGCACTGCGACAGTGATAAATAGGGGCAGAGCAACACTGGAAACCATCAACAACAACAAATGTTTTGGACCACTATTTTTTATTGAGTTGATGGAACAATTTATACACTGATTACTTGCAGGACAGAGGTGCGAGGACATAATAAAGTAAGCTATCAGACAGCAAATGAGATTCACAGATGGACTTGAGACAAAGAGGCAAAGAGCGCTGAACGCAACACCAAATAGGCTGCCCAAGATCCAGGGGTGTGAGGTCAAGTGAGAAGTATGAGAAAGTGAATGCAGGCAGCTCTAGTGCCTCACTAAAGGTGCAAGATCATCACCAAAGCAAAACATCTATAATACTGAAAAACAAAACATATTGCCACTCAACAACTTCGCTACAATGTGTTTCATGTTTCTCTGTTACCCTTTGACCCAATGCGAGTCTGAATCGGTAGCCCTCTGTCACATATGGCCTTCATTAACTGAGATTTCAATATAATAAAAGACGAGACTTAAGGAGCAAAAGAAACACATGTTCAGTGATTGTGGCAATAATATGAAAAAGTTTCCTCTTCAAATATGTCTTCCCGAGCTTACAAGGTATTTTAAGGTTACTGTGATCAAGTAAAAGCCAGATGGCCCATCATGCTGCACAGCTACAAAACTACTCAAAGCCTACAAAGGCCTTTGTCCTAGCTTAATGAAGCACTGCCCTCCCTCTCCTCTCTCGGGTCTGGCACCCCAGCATCAAATCAGTCTCTCCTGGAATCTGAAGAATCTTAATCTCTCAACATTAATGGCATCTCCAACAATGAGGCAGAAGCACAAGGCCTGTTGCTCTCACATAACAGTCAAGTTGGTGGACTTTGTTTTTCCACCTCTCCTCCAGTCTAGTTCTCTCCCAACACCTCAGACCATCTCCAGCTCCTCGGAATGGCACATGCTCTTCCAATAATTCACTCTTCATTAAACTTTCAAAATCCTGGCTTACTGCACACTTAAAATATTTTGTTCCTCTTTCCTCCAGTTTGTGTAATTACCTTACTGAGGTTGTTCAATCCCACTTCCTGAACTTTGAGCAGGCAGTATCGTGCTGTTTCATGTCATCCTCCAATCCCTACCCATAATCCTTTTTTTTACCTCCATTAACAATACTTAATCAAACCCAACCCTCTTACTTGCAGGTTACTGTGTTTCATCCTCTCCTTTTTACCTGTTTGTTCACCCTCTTGCTCGTTGTGTCCAACTGTTGCTCCACAGGTCCACTGTGAATTTGTTGTATTTTTACCATCTGTCCCCCCACTCTTGCATGATCCCCCACCTTGTATAGAAAAATAAATGCCTACGTGTAAATGCAACAATTTTACGCACACGTGAACACAAAAATAGGACCACGCATCCTGAAGCTCACCTGGATCAGGAGCAACAAGTCACTCAAATCCCTCGCAGACCCTCGAGACCCTGACTTTTTTATGCCATGAACAAACTTTGGTACATCACGGGTGATGAAGGTTGTGGCAAAGTTTCATCAAAATCGTGTGTTTGGTTCAAGGAATAATAACTGATGTGTTTTACAGACTCAAGGACTCACTGACCTATGGACACTGCTCGATCGCATTAGCTAACTGGACTAAAGACCAGGAGAGCTAAAAATGAAGAAATAAAATTATTTGTGCTTTTTGTTTGGTAAGGAACACCAATTTAAAAGGTTTGGGAAGAAAGTTGTAATGAGGTTAAGTATCAAAACACATTAATCAGAGGTAAATCACCCCACCCACCTCATCAAATTCCTTTTATATGTTTTGCAGAAGGGAGGTATTCATGTCTGCCCTATTACCTTGTTAGGACTGCTATAGTGCAACACATCATATTAAATATGCAAACGTTGCAAAATATCACATGAAAAACTGTCATGAATTTAAAAAAAGAAACACAATAGCTCTGTGAACACAAGAGTCACAAGTGGAATTATTTCCACAATCTTCCTACACACCTTCTATATCCCAAGGACAGAACTTACATCAGCCGGGAAAACAAAAGGACAGGTGCAAACTCAAAATGGCTCAAAAACTGAAAAATATCAATCAAGGTTTAAAAAAAAGAGCAGATACAGCAGATGTGGGATCACACACAGTATATGTTAGTCATATCTATATATCTGACACGAATTGACCAGCCTATTCAGCGCACTTCAGGATGAAAGTCTCCCACAGCATGGTCCATTCTATCCTCTTCAATGTAATATGAGGCTTCATTTCATTTCTCCATCTGAACCTTATGCCTGGTGTTGGCTTGATGGTAAGGGTGGTGGGCTTGGGATCCTAGGATCCTGAGTTCAAAGCCCACTCAGCTGTTGAATTAATACCAGGTGGGGTTGACTCTACCTGTCATCCTTCTGAGGTTGGCAAAATGAGTGCCAGCTTGTTGGTATCCTGTGTTGGAGTGGCGACCCGTCCAGGAATGTGTCGATAAGTCAAGGAGACTGCATAGGCAGCACCAACACTGCACAGAGAATGGTCCCCATGGATGGATGGATCTGAACTTTAGTCTCCCTCTACTTCTTATTGGGCCTTATCTTGGTTGCCAGTTTGGAACTGTTGTCTACCTTTTGTCCTTCCTTCATGCTAAGTGTCCAGCACAGCTCCATTTCAGATTTTTGTTATTATGAACAGAATGCCTTTGAATTTTGTTTTATGTCTGATCCATTGTTTTTTTTTTTCTGTTCCCTTTGGCATCTTCCATGGCTCCTTGCATAGTGATCAATTTTACTCCATCTTCCCCTTTATAGACCATATTTCACTGCCATATGTCACTGCTGGGAGAACGTTTGATCGCAAACCTTCCTTTTCAGACACAATGGCAGTTTGCTTTCTGTGACATTTCTTTTAATATTTCAAATGCAGCTCATCCTGCTTGAGTACGTCTCTTCACTTGTTCAAAGTGATCCGTATCCATCTGTATGAGCTGTCCGGTAAATGTCAGTACTGTGCTGGTTTATTCAATTCTGCAATGATTAATTCCATTTTCTTGTTGTTTTTGCACAGCAGTTGAACATTATTTTTGTCTTGTTCATTTTTAGTCCACTCTTTTGACTCTCCTAATTGAGCTCATTATCTTCATCAATTTCCCCAATCTATAGCAATTGGAAAAACTCATCCTATGCACATAGCGAGCAATTTCGGTGACATCGAGTTTCCCTGTCTGATATTCGATCTTTATCTTGCCACTAATTTAGTGCTCTTGAGGTTGCTGCTCCACCAATGTGTACCTCCCTTAATACATTGATATATCTGAAATTGACATTTAGGTGATGCACAGTTTGTATGATGGCACAATATTATACCTCACTTAATATAATGATGTATCGAAATAACTGAGACGTTAAAAAATTATGCAACTACAAGGTGACAAACACTGAAGCAAAATGCATCTTTGCATATTTATCTATTGATGTTACAAGGCAATGAAATGTTGCACAAATAGTCAAGGGGCCATAATTTAAACTCCAGCATGTCCCTTTTTTTGACTATATATATATTATATATACATATATATATATATATATATATATATATATATATATATATATATATATATATACATATATGTCAGTGATCGAAGGAGCTTCTACATGTTATCACAAGCAAAACAAAGACGTTGACAAACATTAGTTTATCTTTCCATAAGGTATAAGAACATAAGCACTGAATCGACAAATAATATTTTATATGGGATTTGAAACTTGGTTTTCTCAATCACGAGCAAGTGCTTCAAGATGGAAACATGAACAGAATGGTAGCACAAACATTCCTGTCTCAAATCTTGAGTTTTTAAGTTTGGGGTTTGAAGAAATAATGGACCTCAACTTGTCTTTCTCAAAAAAGTATGACCCCATTTGTGACACCACTTTTGGAAACAGCGTACAATTAGTGTTTGACTGGGCAGAAGTTTTTGGTGATTTTGGAAACCCAAATCCTTCAGTTATGCTCATTAACAAAACCAATTAGTGCAAAGTTTGTCTCATCATTCATTAAGAGCTCATGGACAATATGGTCATTATCCTCAATAATGTAGAGGTAAGAAAAAATGTGACAACACCTTATACTGTCACTTCTTTGTCATGTGCTGAAAGTGTTTTGGCAAACTGAAACTGATATATGGATGCAACTCCAGGTTCTTTAAGAGAAATATTCCGACAGATTCTTCGAGAAAAAACTAAAAATCAGCACACAAATGTACCAGAGCTCTTAATCACTCCTAGATACATATTCTCAACTGCTTCTGGTGATCGGACAGTAAGTGGCTTATCACATGGTCTGGACTCCTGCACTTCAAAATTTATTCACATAGCGATGAATAGCATTTGCAGAGGGAGCTTCATTCATACATAATTAAAGTTTGAATGCTTTCTTAGCTTCAGCATTTGAGTCAGTTGTTAAGAACAGTTTGA
>NC_140963.1:28217606-28220106 GCF_056783735.1 Eptatretus burgeri
TCATCTTAGGTTCACTTACTACCTCTCCTTCAGGTGATTGTACAGATAATAGTTGTTGTTGTGCTTTAGTTTTCCTCTCCAAAGAGAAGAAAAACTTTGATGAAGTGTCAAAAAGACTCAAATTTTTAATCTTAAGCCGCACTAAAGCCCCTTTCGCCCTTTCGTTGACAAGACTGTGAAGAAGCTCTTTTTTTAGTTATAAATTCTTTACGTAATCCTTGATTTCTGTTCAACTCAAGAGGATTTCTTTGCAATTCTAAAACCTCTTTTTCTAGAATCGTTATCCTCGAAAGACTATCCTGAGAGTGATGAAGTTTATACTGCTGACAAAAGATTTTGATGTGGATTTTTACAATATCCCACCATTGTAGCTTGCTATGAAAAGTATTTTTCCTTCCGTAAAGAGAAGTCCAAAAGATCCTAAAAGCATTGCAAAAAACAATGTCTTCCAAAAGACTAACATTTAGAGCCCAATAGGCACTCCTACGTTGAAGATAGGGAAAAGTTAATTTTAAAGAAACTAGGTGGTGATCTGAAAAGCCAGAGGGAGAAATTGCCGTAGACAATATAAAGTTCCGAAAATCATTATAAACATAAAATCTATCTAAGCGAGCGAACGATACCCTGTTATTGGAAGCTTGACACCACGAATATTGTTTAACTTTGGGGTGCTGCAATCTCCAACCATCAACCAAATTATACTTTGCTAAAATGGTCGCAAACCCTTTTGCACTCTCAGGGTGGGGTTCTAAACCATTACGGTCCAGAGCTGGCTCCAAGGTACAATTAAAATCACCAGCGAGGCACACGAGACCACTAAAATCAATCTGGGATAAACAATCGTCAAGAATGGAAAAATATTCGTTTCTTTTTGCAGGATTACTTGGGACATAAGCATTTAATAGTGTGATTTTATAGCCTCCATAAGAAAAAAACACAAAAGCCAAATGACCTTGCATGAATTCGTGAAAAACAATTTGGTCCGACGAAAGACTTGATCGAAACCAGAAAGCAAGTCCTGCACTGCAGCAATCAAAGGAACTGAAAAACCAAGAACCCCTTTTTGTGGTTTGCCACTCTTTTTTTTTTTTTTGTTTTTTTTTTTTTTTGTATACCTTGGTCGAGGCTCGTATGAGAGCTAACACACAACTCACAGCAAGGAGGCATGAGACAAGAGGGGCGGGAGTGGAAGGGACAAAACATTGGGGAACAGACACAGGTGAACTGTGGAAGGGAGAGGGATGGGGATGGGACGGGGAACATGGCGAGGAGAAGATGGACATTACAGGGACTTTCAGGAAGGAAAGCAGGAGAATTGAAGGAAGTGGGCTTGGGTGGATTATCGGGGGTAGAAAAGATCGAGGATTTGGATGGGGGAAGATAAGAGGTGGTGGTGAACAGCTGTTTTGAAAGCCTGGAGGGAAGAATGGGAAAGAATAGAGTGAGGAAGTTTATTCCAAAGGCGGGAAAAAAGAGGAATGAAAGAGTGAAGATGAGCAGTGATTCGTGATTTTGGTAGTTTTACCAGAAGGGGGTTGTTGGCGGACCCTGAGCGCCCTGTGGAAATGTGGTTGGGACAAATCGCAGAGAGAGCAGGGGGGGCAAGGCTGGAGAGGAGTCGGTAGAAGACAGAAAGACCACCGACCAACCTGCGGTGATTGAGTGAGAGGCCCAAAGACTCAGCTTCATTGCGGGAGATGCCAATGATCTTAAAAGCCCTGGTTTCGACAGCGTGAAGTCGAGAAAGGTGGGAGGCAGGAGCACCAGCCCAGAGGGGAGAGCAGTACTCCATCAGGCTACGGACAAAAGCTTTGTAAGTGGTCAGGAGCTCAAGAGGGCCGAGAAAAGACTTAGCACGACGGAGGATTCCCAGTCGGCGACTGGCTTTTGAGGCGAGGTTGGAAATGTGACTTTCCCAGGAAAGGTCATGGCAGATAGTGAGACTCTGCAGAACAAGTCGGTCCACAACGCACATCCTGAAGAAGAGCTACATCAATATGCTTTTGATCAAGTAACAGTCGAACATGTGTTTTACGTATAGGGGCGCGGCCCCCATTTATATATAAACAAGCAAGAGACAGAACCATTTTAGTATTTAATAGGTGGGTACTGGTTACTGAAGTTCTTTCCTTGCCAGAGTTACATATTTCCTCAATCTGTGTACGTGGGATTCATTGGCGCCATAGGCTGCCAGATTTTTCGTAATAAGGGATGCGGTAAGCATAAATTTATCGAGTTCCGGAAAGAAATCGGTTAGTTTAATTTTTTTCCGAAAGGTGTTGTGTAGGAACTTAATCACCTTCGCAGGAGCAGGGGCATTTAAGCCCTTGTGGTTTTGTACTGTTTTGTACCAGCTGCACCATCCAACTCAGAAGAATCTGATATTGAACAAGTATCATCGGAATCACACGACTCGTGTTCAAATTCAGCTTCCTTTTTCTTTACAGATATAGCAGACATTGGAAATGGTTTCACGAAAAAGGAATCCTCAGGAAGCAGA
>NC_140963.1:28225106-28237606 GCF_056783735.1 Eptatretus burgeri
GGAATGGAAGTAGGGTGACCCAGCTGTTTGAGTCATCATTTAAGAACTCGTCGTCCATAATCTTGAGGAAGACTTTGTCCTCGATGGAGAGGGCTAACTTGTCATCCTTTGTTCTGTTGAACACCGTACTTACAAGGTTGTCTTTGACCACACCTCGCATGGGAATCTCCATGAAGGTCCTTTGAGAAAAGCCGTGTTGTCAACCTTTGCAGCTGAATTTCTCCTTCATGTGAATGTGGTTGAGACATGGGCTGAATAGGGATGTGCGCCCGTTTTCAAACACAATCGTATTGAAGGTGTTCACAGCGACTGGCTTGGGAGCATTGCCCAGGCAAACATCACTGACTATAACCCATCGTAGGTCAAGTCTTTGGGTGTAATGAGTGTTCTGGGGGCCATTGTGCTGCTCACATACCTCATGAACTCTTAGAATGTCTCCATGAAACAGGTTAGTACAGGTTTACATGGTACCTGCAGTAAGCAAGTCACAGAGATCTGATCTAAAGAACCATCTTGTCATTGTGTAAAAAAAAACCAACTCCAAATACTTTAGAATGAGAAACTAACCAACACGCTTATTGCGTGACTTGCACATCATCCAAAAAACATGGCGTCACCCTCCTTTCCGTAAAGCATCCCCCCCCCCTCACCCCTCACTTATGACAACGTAAAACTCCCCAGTTAAACATGATATACGTGCGTCACCAACCAAAACAAAAGCACATCACTCAACATAACATCCCCCCCCCCTTTTTCTTCTCTGCACAGCGTTTAGGTGTGGAAAGAGGTTACAAAGTCCTGCAAGTAGCCCGGACACTGTGAAACCCGTGTGGGCCGTGTTGCAGGCACAGCTGGCTCGGCGCCCCTCCATTGGCGCAGTTACAGCTCCTGCCCCAACATTAACAGTGCTGGTGAGACCCCTGTATTGCTCTGTCGTGCAGGAGGGTCTGGAGGAGAGCTGTCTGAAATGTGCAACCTTGGGCCATGTACAGTCGTATGCCATTCTTGAGGGTTTGATTATACCGCTTGACACCCTCATTGACCTGTGAGTGATAGACAGCTGTACAGATGTGCTTGTTCCCCTGTCACTCAGGAGGGTAGAGAACTTGGCAGAGATGAACTATGGCCCATTATCTGCAGTAATGATCTAAGGCAGCCCCCAACGGGAGATGACATTGCCCAAGATGTTGATTATGACCTGGAAGGTTACTGAGCCCATCGGGAAGACCTCAGGCCATTTGGAATGGAGATCATAGATGACAAAGAGGTAGCGCTGGTGGTGGGGTATGCCATGGATTTCTCCACAGATATCCATCTGCAGGTGGTCCCAGGGTCTAGAAGGCCAGTTCAGCGATTGCAGAGGTGGTGGGGCAGGTTGGCCCATTTTTCCACTGAGCAGGCAAGCTGCACAGTCCATGACCATTACCTCCACACCATCACACCAGGTCCTGGCAATACTGCTTCACTCTGATGATACCCAGGTGTCCGTCGTGCGCCATAGCCAGCACTCGTGGATGCAGAGCATCTGGTATGACTGTGCAGTGACCACGAACACATGGGAAACGTGAGGATGTGGTTACACAAGTCCTGGTTCCTTATAAATGGTGGAATATTATTAATATTAACTTTAACTGTTGGGGCCTGTAAAGCGAACACAGAGAGGTAAGTGTTCGGTTTGATGAACAGGCCATGCTCAACCACCATGGCGACCATGTGATCCTCCGACACAAACACCACAAACTTCTTATTCATGCGAGAAGCAGCACGAATATTATGGAAACCAACGACGTTACCAATGGCGGAAAGCACATCGTTAAGTTCCACCTCACTGGGAGGGAAGAAAAAAAACAGCGTTTTTACGAGTTGGTGACTCGAACATCTCGACACGGAAACGTTCACCCACCATTCTAACTCAAGAAAACAAGTAAGTAAACTTTATCGAGAGAAATAAGGCGTTTTCACAAACACCAATAAATCAACGATTAAAGTTGAGAATTAACAAAGAACACGGTCGCAGTGAACGAGAAAAAGCTCCCCCGGCAGTTTTTGCAAAACAGAAAAATACAAAAAAGAAATGCAAAAACCCCTTCGGGTAAAATTCACCACCTCGAAATGTCAGGATTTCCCAAGTGAAGGCCCGCTGGGTCGGTTACCAGGCTGATCCAGAAGCTGTTGAGTACCAGGCTGATCCACCAGCTGTTGAGTTGAATGTCAGGGGTGTTACCATATCTCTTGCTGACCCTCCAATCAACTGTGGTCCACCTTCGTTTGTGGAAACACAGGCTGTGGTGAACCATTTGAAATGGAGTAAAGCTCCTGGGATTTGTGGCATCCATGCTGAACTTCTCAAGGCTGGTGAAAATGCTGAACTCGTATCGTTGCGTGCAGTTCTGTGCTCTGCCTGGAACACAAGCATCAACCCAACTGACTGGAAGAGGGGCCTTGTTGTCCCTCTCTGGAAAGGGAAGGGTGATCGCCAAGACTGCACAAATGACCGAGGGGTGACGCTGCTCTCAGTGCCGGGCAACATCTCTGCTCGGATAATTCTTGTTAGGGTTCGCCACCATCTGCTTGAGCACCAGGATCCAGAGCAGTCAGGCTTTACACCAACAAGGTCAACGATTGACTGTATCCTTGCTCTTCGGGTCCTCATAGAATGCAGACGAGTGTTTTCAGCAGCAGCTGCTTGAAGCCCTCTGGAAGATTCTTGGTCTTCATGGGGTGCAACCAAAACTGATCAATCTGATGTCAGAACTTTCCTCTGGTACTGAGAGTATTGTGACATGTGGTGATACTATCTCTGACTTATTTCCAGTTGTTACTGGAGTTCGTCAGGGGTGTGTACTGGCCCCCAAGCTTTTCAGCACTTGTATGGACTGGATTATGGGGAGGATGTTGGAGAGATCAAGTTGCAGTGCATCGTTTGGGAATGTCAAGATCTCTGACCTTGATTTCGCAGATGATGCAGTCATCTTTGCGGAGACTCTGGATATCCTTTTGGGGGCCCTTGAGGTGCTGAATGAGGAGTCAAAGCCGCTGGGATTATGGGTTCCTGTGTCAAAACTAATATCTAGGCTTTCAATGTCATCTTGGATGCTGCTATCCTGTCTGTACCTGTTTGTGGTGAGGATGTTGAGGTCATGGAGAGATTCACTTACCTTGGCAGTGATATTCATGTCTCTGCTGGCTGTGAGCCAGAGGTCAACAGTCATCTGGGTCGGGCCTGGGGAGTCCTGGATTCACTCGATCATGGGGTGTGGCATAGCCGGTACTTGTGCGGGGGGACGAAAGTCCGAGTGTTCAGGTCCTTGGTGCTTCCAGTCTTGCTCTATGGATGTGACACTTGGACTCTGATCAGTGATCTGAGATGGAGACTTCATTCTTTTGGGATCACGTCTCTTCGGAGAATTCTTGGCAACCGCTGGTCGGACTTTGTGTCCAATGAGCAGTTGCAGAGAGAGACTCAAATGAGATATGTTACCTGCATCGTCCTTGAGCATCAGCTGCGGCTGTATGGACACGTGGCTCATTTTCCTGATGCTGATCCTCCTCACCAGATTCTCTCAGTGAGGGAGCCTCGTGAGTGGAGGAGAGATTGATCAACATCTCAGCAGATTGATCAACATCTCAAGGAGATGGGGATGGGCCAGGCATCTGCATGGGGATGGCCAGACGGAGGCCCTGGAAGTAGCGGTGGAAAGTGGACGCAGCGATGCACTGCCCGGTGAATGATCCCATACCTGACCTGACCTGATCTCCTTACCCACAAGTACCGACCCTTCTTCCTCCTCCTCCTCCTGCCGTCACACCATCTTCCTTCATTTCGAGCTGATCCAACTTTCACCATTACCTTCACAATTTCTTCCTACAACCTTCAATTCACTCGTCTTACCGAATCTTCAAAAATCCATAAAAAAAATTTTTTGCCATGTGTCCTTTCTAACTGTACACCACCCAAAACCTCGTGTGTCTCTTCCCCCTTCATCTTCCTGTTACTTTTCATCGACCCATCAGTTTCACTTTGCATTTACCGATCCAAATTTTCAACAATTTTACTTCAACTTTTCCTTTCCCTCATCTTACGCAGTCCTTATTTAAAAAATAAAAACATTAAAAAATAGAAATAAACAAATAAACAGAAATTCACTTTTAACTACACATCTCCCATAACTACGTGCTTCTCCCATAACCACGTGACCTGTTTCCACCCTCTGCATTTGCTCATCCAAATTCAACATTCACCACCTGTACTGATTTTTCTTCAACCATTCCTTCACCTTATCCGATGCAATATTTATCAAAACAAGCTCAAATGAGCTAAGATCCTCGTTCTCTTAATGATGACATCATAAAAACGAATATGACGTCATTGTGATGAATCAGGTTTGCGATAAATTATCTGTGCTAATGCCCGGCTTGATTCCCGCAAACAAAATTCAAACAGCTTGCCTAGTTTCGGAGATAATGGTATAGGCGATTTCCATTAGCGGCGATATGACGTCAAATTTTTTTCTAGGAAGAATTTCCAAAATTGGAGATGGTTGCTGCCCACGCGAGGGCTTTCCGCATATACATGGCAAGTTTCACGAAGATCCGATGAAAACTCTGGGTTGTGAAACAAAAAATATCAAAAAATAGGAATAACGTCATAAAAATTGATATGACATCAGTGATGTATCATATGTGTGGTAATTCATCTCTGTTAATGCCCTGTTCGATTCCCGCAAACAGAATTCAAAAAGCTTGCCTAGTTTCAGAGATAATTGTTTCGGCAATTTCCATTAGCGGAGATATTTTGATGTCATAACTTTTTTTCTCGGAGGAATTTTTAAAATCGGAGATGGTCACTGTCTGCGCAGGGTATTTTTACATGTATATGCCAAGTTTCAGGAAGTTTCGATGAAAACTGTAGGTTGTGAAACAAAAAAGTCCACAAGAGGAAGATGAAGAACAACAACGTGAGTAAGACTTAGAGATCCTCCTCGAGGATCTAAAAATAACAACAACAACAACAACAACAGTCTCTTATCATGCTTCAACTTCTTTTTTCACACGGGTGGTTCTCATTACTGTATAATAATTCACTAATCTTCTTCTTCAAGACACTGTTTTCAATTTGACCTTTCCTTCATCCCGTGTCTAAAAAGTCCAACTGCTGCAACATTTCTTCTCTCCATTCTCCTAATTCACCTTTATTGCATCCTCTAAGTCATGTATTTTGTCGCATCGCTGAACGAAAAATTAAAAAAAAAACCCAGTTTGCAATGCATGTTCGTTTTCCATCAATCGTCCCTGTTTTTCCAACTTCATTGCCAACTCACCCCTCACTCTCAAAGCGACCATTACACTCTTCTCCCTCCACACCTCCCCCTCACCTTTCTCGCTCAACTCTCCCCACTCACCCTTGTCGCTCCAATCACCCCCTCACTCCCCCTTCTCAAAGTTGCCCCCTGTCAAATCCACAAAGCTGCCTCCTTCAACTGCCCTCTCTCCTCCATGTCATCATTCTACCTCCTCAAATCCTCAACTGCCTTCTGCCCCCTCTCTCAATACTCCCCACTGTACCTCAACCCATCACCACCGATCCCTTTCTCCTCATCCTGCCCTTTTCCCCAAGCTCTTCTGCAACCCCCCACACTCTTTCAATAACTCTCTTTACCTCCCCTCTCCTCCCTCATCCTACCCTCCCCCTTCCCTCCCCTGCACCCAAAGCCTCCTCCCCTACCCCACACCCAAAGCCTCCTCCCCTCCCTCTTCCTTAACAGTGTGCACCTCAAACATCCCAGGCCATCAATTAAACCTGACAGATCTTTCCATACAGGTTGCCACTGACAAACCAGACATAATCTGCTGAACAGAATCTTTCCTCCTTCAAGATGTCTCTGACTCCTTAGTTTCTCTCACTGGTTACTCCCTCCACTGGTATGACAGACCTGAGCCTCGTCCTGCGGCAGAGTTGCTATCTTCATCAAAAACTCCATTCCTCACTCACCGCGCACTGCCCTCACTCCATCACACCTCACTCCCAATTTGGTTTCAGACCAAGTCACTCTACCCCAGATATGCTGCTTCTGATCTCTGAGCAATGGATGGAGGTTCTCAATGCCAGACATGAAATCATGAAATCAGAAATCTCTCTTGACATATCGCATGCTTTTGATATGGTCTGGCACCCTGTCCTGCTCACCAAACTCTCTTCATATGGTATCCAAGGACATCTTCACTCAAGGCTCGCAGACCTCCTCTCCTGTCGCAGCCAACATGTGGCCCGAAATGGAGTTCTCTCATCCCCTCTTCTTGTCCAGGCTGGAGTTCCTCAAGGCAGCGTTCTGGGCCCTGATCTTTTTCTGGTTTTCATCAATGATCTCTCCAAATCTCTTGAAACCCCTCTTTATCTCCTTGCTGATGACTCCACCCTCTGCTGTACGATTTGTCTCTCTGAAAGGACCATTTGGAAACCCCCCTCCCCCATATACTTTCTCAACAATCCTATTGAAGAAGTCCCTTCATTCAAGCTTCTCGGTGATCTTTCCTGGGAAAGCCACATTTCCAACCTGGCCTCCAAAGACAGTCACCGACTGGGCATCCTCCATCATGCAGAATCCTTCCTCGGTCCAGCTGAGCTCCTGAACACCTACAAAGCTTTTGTTCCCAGCCTGATGGAGTACTGCTCTCCCCTCTGGGCTGGTGCTCCTGCCTCTCACCTTTTTCGGCTTCACGCTGTGGAAACCAAGGCATTTAGGATCATTGATATCTCCCGCGGTGAGGCTGAGTCTTTGGGCCACTCACTCTCTCACCACGGGCAGGTCGGTGGTCATTCTGTCTTCTGCAGTCTCCTCTCCTGTCTTGATCCACTGTGATAGGTCCACCCCCCCCCCCATATATTCGCAGAGCGCCCAAGGTCTACCGGCAAACCCCTTCTGGTAAAACTACTAAAATCAAGAATCACTGCTCACCTTTACTCTTTCATTTCTATTTTTTCCCCACCTTTGGAATAAACTCCAAAACACTCTTTTCAATCCCATTCTTCCCTCCAGGTCTTCAAAACAGCTATTCACCACCTCTTCCCCAATCCAAAACCCCAATCTTTTCTACCCCCGTCAATCCACCCCAAACCCACCTCCTTCAAATTCCCTACCTTTCTTCCCGGCAGTTCCCTGTTGTGTAAGGTCCTGAAAGTCCCTGTGGTGTCCACCTTGTTTACCCCGTGTTGCCTGCCCCATCCCTCTCCCTTCCGCAGATCTCCTAATGTATCTGTTCTCCACTGTTTTGTCCTTCCCTCTCCTGCCCCCCTTGTTGTGTGTTGTCTGTTAGCTCTCATTCAACCCTCGCCAATGTATACAAACAAAAAGGGATCGGACATTCCAGGCACCCACCTGGAGGGACCACATCAGGTTAACCCAAGGAGACCACATCTCAGCAACACTCTGACACACATCTCAGGCTTTTCCCCAATCTCCTCATCTGATGAGCTGCCCTGCGAAGGTCAGCTGCACAGAAGGTACTCCCACAGAGTGGGTTTTTCCATTTTCCTTGAGTTTTTTTTCGTGTGTTTTGCAGAGTGAAAGGGTTTTACGGTGGTTGGAGTGCAAATCCTTCCACCAACCTGCTGAAAAAAGTAACCCAACTGCAGGAGGATGTCTGCAGACACAGTTGGGCAATAGATATGGATGGCCATTGGCTCACAAGGAGCTCCTCCGCCCTTTGACAGGTTTGGTCTTTAATCCTGCTGGGTGTCCATATCCACATACCTTCCTCACCAGAAAACCTGGCGAGTGGAGACGGATTAGTCGCCGACAACCTGACTATGAAACAGGTAAGTATAGGTTTCCATTGTCCATGGAGAAAGTCACAGATCTTATCTGGCTTGACCTGAGGAGACGGTAGAAGAAAGAAAGACCACTGACTTGCCTCCGGTGAGAGGGTGAGAGACCCAAAGACTCAGATTCACCACGGGAGATACTAATGATCCTAAAAGCCTTGGTTTACAGTGTGAAGTCGAGATAGTTGTGAGGCAGAAGCACCTTCCCAGAGGGGGGAGCAGTACTCCATCAGGCTGTGGATGAAAGATTTGTACGTGGTCAGGAGCTCAGGTTTGTCATGGAAGGACTGCTCAACGGAGGATGCCCAGTCAGTGACTGGCTTTGTATTTGGAGATATGGCTTTCCCAGAAAAGATTATGGCAGATATTGAGACCCAAAAGTTTGAATTAAAGTACTTCTTCAAGAGGATTGTTGAGAAGGTCGATGGGTGAGTTTTCCAGACTATCGTTTCAGAGACATCGTGAGGGTGTGAGATTTGTCAGGATTGAAAGACACATTCCAAGTGTTTGACCAGCTTGTGATTTTATCCAGGTCTGCAGAGAGTGAAGAGGCTGCTGCCTGCCCATCTGAGGAATGAGAGATGGTACGGCAGAGTGTGGAGTCATCAGCCAAGATATAATGAAGATGATAAAGAGGACACAGGTTTGCAATCTACCCTTTCACAGTGAGAAATAGTAACACTGTTAACATTCTTGCAATGTCTTGCAGATTCATCAAGACATGCAGAAGGAAACAAAGAAATTCCATCGCAAACATTGTATTTAATAACACTAATATGCCGGAACTAATACATTGCTTACCTTTTGAAACAAACAGAGGAAACCTCACCCACAGGATCTGCTTCCCAGGAGTGAATCGAAGAAAGAAATTCTCCTTCCTGTCCCCAAAACCAAACAGCAGGCTTTCAAGTAAGCTCATCCCAAAGCATGATTTGTTTCAGTTCAAGGAGAAAAACATTTTAACCACATGGGATTTGGCCCTGTAACATATGCGGACTGAGTGTACACTCCATTTGTGAGCAGTAGTTAGAGGCGAAGTTTTAACTATTTAAAAAAAAAAACTTCAGGACTGAACTTCCACAGTGGGGGCTTGTTCACCAAGAGCACATATAATATTGTAACTACAACCTGCATCAGTGGCATGTACCCCTGATGCCTCTTCCCTTTGGTTACCTGCCATCCCTTTGCTCACTTTCTTGCATTAACTGGTGGAAGGGAAAATTATTATAAATATATATGTATATATATATATATATATATATATATATATATATATATATATATATATATATATATATATATATATATATATATATATATATATATGTATATATATATATATATATATACACTGGAACTTAAGTTATTAAATCTTGGCTTTCACATTTGTCTTCTGGACAATGGTTTCACATCTCCTTATGTCTATGTGCTTACTATACTCATGAGGATATACTCATGATCACTGCACTCCTTTTTTATGCTCAAGTCGTGTGTTCATCTACAGCTGGAGCATCTATGTTTCTGCTTCATGGCCATACATTTTAGGGTTTACAAGATGGAATGTTTCATGTACAATCATCCAAATGTACAGAACATCTTGCAAAGCATATAATCACAGAACACTAACAAAATAAATACAGATAATGAAAAGGAATGACATGTCACATAAACAAGAGAGATGTTGAGAGTGATCTCTATAATGATGAAAGCAGTTATACAAATAGGAAGCGTGTAACAAAGTTCAATTATTTCTGAATTCATTGCATGTAAAAAAACAAACAAATAAAAGGAAAGTCTAGGCATCCCAATGAGGGTCATCCCAAAAGTTATTCATGCCACCTATGTGAATAATTGACACGTAACAGCATTTGATATGCAATTTTAATGTCACATTATTCTACAATAACAGGGACCCACGGAATATCGACAAAATGTAAAATATGACCTCAGGTCCTCAACTCCCCCACCCCCCTCAGAAACCCAAAGTCATTAATACACATGGAACATGTCTTTCAATCCTGACAAATCTCACACTCTCATGAAGTCTCTCCGAAAGGACCGTGTGGAAACCTCTCCCCCTCACCCCATCTACTTTCTCACCAAACCTCTTGAATAAGTCCATTTATTCAAGCTTCTGGGTCTCACTATCTGCCATGTTATTTCCTGGGAAAGCTACATTTCCAAGCTGGTTCCAAAACCAGCGGCCGACTGGGCACCCTCCATCATGCAAAGCCCTTCATTGGCACACCTCAGCTAATGACCACATACAAAGCTTTTGTCCGCAGCCTGATAGAGCACTGCTCTCCCCTTTGGGCTGGTGCTACCGCTTCTCACCTTTCTCGGCTTCATGCTGTGGAAACCAAGGCATTAAGGATCATTGGTATCTCCCGTGATGAGGCTGAGTCTTTGGGTCTGTCTGTCTCTGTCTCTGTCTCTGTCTCTCTCTCTCTCACACCACAGGCAGGTCGGTAGTCTTTTTGTCTTCTACCATTTCCTCTACGGCCTCGCACCCTCTGCTCTGTCTGAGATATGTCCCTCCCATATTTTTTCAGGGGGCTCAAGGTCTGCCAGCAACCCCCTTCTGGTAAATCTACGAAAATCAAGAATCACTGCTCACCATCACTCTTTCATTCCTCCCTCCCTCCAACCCCCGCTTTTGGAACAAACTCCGACACTCTCTTCAATCTCACTCTCCCTCCCCCACCCCCCAGGGCTTCAAATCAGCTGTTCACCACAATCTCTTATCTTCCCCCATCCAAAACTGTGATCTTTTCGATCCACATTAATCCACCCCAAACCCAACTCCTTAAAAAAATTCCTGCTTTCCTTCCTGAAAGTCCCTGTAGTGACCATCTTGTTTACCCTGTGTACCCTGCCCCATCCCTCTCCCTTCCACACTCTGAGTCTCTGTTCCACACTGTTTCTTTCTTTCCTCTTCCGCCCCTCTCGTCTCCTGCTCCCGTTGTTGCACGTTCTGTGTGTTGGCTCTCATTCGAGCATCGACAGTGTTTACAAAATACTAAAAAATAAAAAATACCCCTTTCCAAAACCCCAAGCCCTCAACCTCCACCTCCAAATGCGAAGTCATCAACCCCCCCCTATTTTCCAACCAAAATTCCACAATCCCGCACCCCACCCCAAAGCCTCAACCTCCCCCTCCCCACTCTGTCCCATATTTGCTCTCTCTCTTCCTTCCCTCCCCTCCTCCCACTCATAAAAGTAAAAGGGCATTCCCACACCAATCATTACATATTTCTTGATTACCTCATCAATACAGTGGAATATGGAACTCTTTCCCCTCCCCTCTGCACCCCATTGCCATGCCATCACCGTCTTCACAGAAACCGCAACTGAAATGACAACAGCTTTGCTCCTATATGTCATGGCCCATAATAGTCACCTATCCAACTCACAATCTCATGGGATATCCAGAAACCCCATGGACCTGCAACTATCACGTGAACATGAGCAGATAATTGTGTCAAAAAATTATCTCAAACCTATTATCTTCTTGATGATGCAGATATACACACCGTTAAAAGTAAATAATGATGGATGTTTTCTCGAACAATCTCATGAGTATTCAGTAAAAAAAACAGTGTATAAATAAGGTAAATGATTTAAAAAAAAAAGTATTCAGTGAGGTTATTGCTAATTGAAACATAACATACAACAACCACATCTCCTCAGACAAAGGCCATGATAATGACATGGGTTTTATGGTCCCTGGACGAGCTGTTTAAGATAAAGTAAATGCAAACACAAACATACAGGATAAGCATATTATTATCATATCCAGCAAGGCTCTGTGGAACCTCTGCAGTAAAAGCCCTTGATTGAGAAAATTCAACAGATATTTGGGTGGTGCACAAGCAACAGACTGCTCAGCAGACTTTACCACCTCCACATTCGAACTCTGTCCCATCTTTGCTCTTTCCCCACCCTTTCCGAAACCCAACTTTGTCCTCCCCTCCTCTCCTATTCTTCACCACCTCAAAGCGAAAGCGCATTCTTACTGTACATCGATCATTACATATTTAACATTGTGTCACCACAATTACCGAGTTTGAAGTTGTATTATTTCGAACCTCCTTATCGTTACTCGTTATTAAACAGTTATCTTAGTATTCTGGTGTATTTTCTGTCATTGACAATTTCTCGAAAAGCGTTTTACCACGTTTTTAAAAGTACATAAATAAAATGCAACCTGCCTTCAATTCCGACCAATCTGATTTTCGCCACCTCTAACTTGCCAAGTGTCATGTCGAAATCTCCCTCATGAGGTCAAATTCATTGAAATGGCTGAAATAATTCATCATCAAGATGTTTATCCTCATCACCCTGAAATGAATTTGGACAACTCGACAGATGACAGTCTGCTTATTTTCTCAAAAAAAAACACACACAGCTTTATGACCATGCCAGCAGATCACAATGGTGCCACCATCCATTGGTACCATACTCCGTGCAGAGCGTTGGTGCTGCCAAAGCAGTCTCCTGGGCTATTTTACACAATCCTGGACAGGTCAACACTCTGACACAGGATACTTGAATGGCTCAATCATCCCAACAAACTAGTATTCATTTTGCCAACCTCAGAAGGATAACAGGCTGAGTCAACCCCACCTGGTATGAATTCAACAACAGAGTGGGATTTCAACTCAGAACCCAAGGACCC
>NC_140963.1:28242606-28262606 GCF_056783735.1 Eptatretus burgeri
CGATTAGCCCAGATCGCGTCTATTGTATTCTGTCCGTGTCATGGGGATCATGTGGTCACGGCTGCCAGATGTGTTTTGCCATCTGACTCAGAAGCACCCTGGGTTCTGTCGATCAGTATAAAATATCAATTTTAAAAATCCTGACCAAGCGGTTCTTGCTCTGTAATGTTCGTGCTCCATCATTCTGAGCAAGCGGTTCATGCTCTATCATTCTGATCGAGCAGTTCCTGCTCCGTCATCATGAGCGAGCGGTTCGTGCTCCATCATCTTGAGCGAGCAGTTCATGCTACATCATGCTGAGCGAGCGGTTCGTGCTCTGTCATGCAGAGCGAGCGGTTCGTGCTCCATCATCCTGATTGACCAGTTCGTGCTACATCATTCTGAGCGAGCGGTTCGTGCTCTATCATTGAGTGAGCAGTTCCTGCTCTGTCATCCTGAATGAGCGGTTCTTGCTCCAATATTCTGAGTGATTGGTTCATGCTCCATAATTCTGAGCAAGCGGTTCGTGCTCCGTCATTCTGAGTGAGTGGTTAGTGATGATCACGATTCTGACTCCATGAGAAGTTACAAGGTGCGAAGGCAGATGGATAATGTCCTGAAATGTTTCAAGAAGGTCAACAAACAGAAAAGGAAGGCAGCTACTCAAGTCTCCGTTATGAAATATGTTTTTAAAATCCCAAGCGAATCAGCCTCAATTTCATCTTGTGAACCTTCAACCTCAACTGGACAGCCTGCCACACTTGAATATGCCTGCCACAAGCAATATGTACCATATCCAACCCCAATCATGACAACGCTTATTAAAACATTATTCATTTTCATGTTTTTATTTGTTATATCCTGCTTTTTTGCCTGTCCTTGCTCTCCCACCTCTTCTCACTCCCCCCTGCTTCGTCGCTCCCCCATCCATCCTCACTTCCTCCTGCTTCCTTGCTCCCAACCGTCCTTGATCTGCCTACCTCCTCACTCCTCCACCTTTGTCTCTTCCCCTCCTTTTCTCCCCTCCCCCCCTAATATACCCATTGTCCAGATGGTGGAAATTTCTGGTCGGACCCTCTCCTCACACTGCCTTAACTTGCCCTCCCCTCACGCCTTTCTGCACCCCTCCTCGCTCTCTTCACCTTTCTCGCTTCCCCACCCCACCTCATTATTCCTCCTCCTCGCTCCTTCTCTCTCTCCCCTCACCCTACCCTCCTTCCTTTCTCTCTCCTCCCCCCCCCACCCCCTTAACATTTCCGTCAGCGAAGCAATGGGTTGTATTTGCTAATGTACACTAATAAATGTGTGTGTGTGTTCATCAAGCATAGCATACTCTCTCTGCAAACTTTTTTCTCTCTTTCTCTCTTTCTCTCTTTCTCTCTCTCTCTCTCTCTCTCTCTCTCTCTCTCTCTGACATATCCAGACAATGGTTATCTTCATACGTGTCTGGACGGTGGTTATGTCTGGACTGTGTATATCCGGACATGTCCGGGCGGTGTTTGTCTCTGGACAGTATTTATAGTATGACCGTTAAAAATTGATTTCAGACTATTTTGTTTCTATCTTCACTGTTGTTCTATGCAAAATCATTTTGATGGGACAGTATGAATTGAAATTAACACTTTACCACATGTCTGCTTTCCCTTTCCCTCACCTCACGCTACTTTCCCTTCCCCCACCCATCCTCCCTCTCCCCCCTCCTCTCTCTCTTTCCTCCTCTACCTTCTCAATCTCCCCCCCCCTTTCCTCTCTCTCTCTCCCCACCCCTCTCCCCCTTCTTTTTCTCCCCACTCTCAGTATTCCTGTCAGTGAAGTGCTGGATGGTATTTGTTGGTATATAATATAATATACAAAGCTCTATAGAACCACAAACTGAATGACTGATAAATATTAAAGATCGGTGCCTTCCAGGTGATGTAGAAAGCTGAAATTTTGTGTGCCAATGGAGCGGATGGACATCAAAGCCAGTACACCAGAAAAAAAACAAACATCACAGAATCATCAAACAATATCCACAAATGCAAATATAAATAAATGAAAAAAAAATGAAAATATAAATGAATGGAAAAAAAAATGAAAACAAAGAATAACAAAAGTACAGTTGAGTGATCTGAGACAATGGGGAAGCATGGTATTTTTGTGTGCCGACAGACAAGGAAGCTGTTACACCAAGAAAAATCACAAAATCGTCAGAAAGCATCCGTAAATGAAAATATAAATAAATGAAAAATCAAATGCAGGTGAATGACCCGAAACAATTGGGAAGCACGGTTCGTATGCTTACACAATTTGTAAGCACACCCCACTCGTATATTTATACAATGTATATATATATATATATATATATATATATATATATATATATATATATATATATATATATATATATATTTATACAATGTATATATATATATATATATATATTTATACAATGTATATATATATATATATATATATATTTATACAATGTATATATATATATATATATATATATATATATATATATATATAGTAATGCGCCGCTTAACGATGGATCGCATATACGACGGATCTGCCAGCTCTGGAAATAAAATTTAAAAAAAATGAAAAAAAAAAGTAACTGAAAAATTCCTATCACCGAGTGATGTAGCCTCGTATAAAAATAGCACGTACAATTATGTACACTGTACAGTGCAGAATACTTCATAATGATAATAAATGACAGTGTGGCCCTGTTATAATGCGATCGTTGAGGTCCATAAAATGTCATCGCGAAAAAAACAGGATCTTGCAAAATCAGGATTCAGGGAAATCGGCTTTCAAACTGAACCAATGTTGGCACGTTTACCTTCTAGCAAGTAAATTACCTTTGAATTGAAGAATTCCGCGAATAAATCGTTGTTCTTCGTCGACATTAAAACACAAACTTGTTTTTGGTGAAGCTTTTTATGTTGTTAAAACAATCGCACTGTTCCGAAAATATATATCACAATTGACAGGTGCTCGTTTCTTCTTTTGTAAATTATAACATCGATGCAATGATTACGTATTTATAAAATCCAGACGCTAATTATTCACCTTTCTATAATCGATGCAAGAGGAGATTGTAAGCTGCTGCTAACAACACCGATGGCCGTCATGAACAGCACAAAGGTAAATCTAACGTGTCTTCCGTCTCTCTTGGATGTGTGTTACAATTGCCGACAGTATTCAGTACAGTAACATGCTGTACAGGTTTGTATCCGAGGAGCAATAGGCTACACCATATAGCCAAGGTGTCTAGGTTTGTGTAAGTACGATGTTCGAAAACGAAAACGAAAAAAAAAATGATGTTCGCACAACGACGACGTCGCTTAATGACGCGTTTCTCAGAACGTAACCCCGTGGTTAAGTGGCGCATGACTGTATATATATATATATATATATATATATATATATATATATATATATATGTATATATATATATGTATATATATATATATATGTATATATGTATATGTATATATGTATATATATATATATATATATATATATATATATATATATATATATATATATATATATATATATATATATCTCTCTCTCTGACAAACGAAGACCCACTCATGGCTCTCACCTGTGAATGGAAGGAAAAACCAATTCCCTCTTACATCATCAATTCAACCCAGGCGGCCAGGATTATATGAATAAATCAACTCCTCCCATGCTCTTCTCACCAAAGAAGCAAGAAAAAGCAACCATGAAAGGCTACCCAAGGTAATCTCCTTGCCGTTTCAAACCCTTCCCAGAGTTCCTCCACAGTTCTAAAGACATTCACAAATAGTACACCCATGACGGTTTTAAACAACAAAGGGCTAACCTTGGGCAGTCTTTCATGGTTGCTTTATGCAGCTTTGTCATCTTGAAGAGCATGGGAGGAGACAATTTATTTATATAATCCGAACCACCTGGGTTTGGAATGTAAAATGTCTTCACCTCAGCTTGGTGGATCTTTCTTTTTCCTTCCAAAATATTGGTAGATCACAAGAGTTAAATACATGGTGAATTCAAATGTGAACACGTTGGATGAAGTTTGTGGTGAATTAACGTGAATTGAGGGACATGACGCGGGATCACATGTTGTGCGTCTCGCGTATAAGGGGAGGTCTCTGCGGCACGAGTGATTGTCCCCGGGGCATTGCTATTGACATCGGCTGTCCACTTGATGCTCGTTAACTGAAGGTGCTCATTGACTGGTGAGAATGGAGATTATATCGAACTCCGTGCTTACGCGGATTGTCTGCAATGGTTAACTGCACATGTATACGTTACTGCTTATGTACTCCTAGCTGAACCTGTATTCCCCGGTGTGCCCACAGAAGCGGCTCTAATCAAATGGAATAAAGCCTAAACTCTGAAGGTTCATCTCTCGCTCTCATTCCAATTTATTCCATTTAATTTTCTCGGCTCTCTCAACCAAAGATGGACAAGATCTACAAACCAGAGAGGTTCGACGCAGACCCGAACGCGACTGACGCAGAAATGAAATGGTCACATTGGTTCTGTTCCTTCTCACACTATCTGACCATCATCGCGGAGGGAGCTGACAAATTTGCCGCTCTCGTGAATCATGTCTCGCCCGGCGTGTACAGGCTCTTCTCGGGGTGCGACACTTACGAAGCAGCGATCGAGGTGCTGCAAGCGCTCTACGTGAAGCCCAAGAACGAGGTATACATACGACATCTTCTCAACACACGCAAGCAAGCAGCCGGGGAGACAATCGATCAGTTCCTGCAAGCTCTGAATCAGCTGGGAAAAGACGGCAGCTTCCGGGCGGTAAGCGCCGAGGAACACCGAAAGGAAGCGACCCGGGAGGCATTCATCCAAGGACTCAGATCAGCCCACATACGGCAACGCTTACTAGAGAAAGCGCAACCCACTCTTGACAAGGTAGTCGATCAGGCTCGAGCGATGGATACGGCTCAGCAGCAATCCGAGTCATTTGGGACACCGATGCTGCTCATGAACGCTGCTACGATGGGAACCCAAGGAACCCCACTGGCACAGACACAGCCAGACATAGGGGATGGAGAAACACCCGAGGAGCCGGATACCCAGACCTCGTCAAACTCCTCAGCAACTGCTCCGGTTGGTAAATGCTTCTTTTGTGGGTACAAAAGGCATCCTCGTCAAAAATGTCCCGCCAGAGATGCCACATGCATGAATTGCGACAAGAAAGGGCATTATGCCAGGGTATGTAAATCTACTCTAAGGAGAAATAAACCCACTTCTGCGGCTCTCTACTCGCAAAATAAATTGACTGCAGCCTCCCGGGAATCTATCCAAGGCTATCATCAACGTACGAATTAACGGGCATATGGCTGAGGCACTGATTGATACCGGTAGCTCTGAAAGTTTCGTCAACAGCTCGCTAGTGAAGGGCAGGAAATGGGTAATCCACCCGACTGACAATACGGTATGCATGGCCGCCACCTCACTACAATCCCGCGTACGAGGGTACTGCAATGTTGAATTGGACGTAAAAGGGTACACGCATCGGGATGTAAAGGTGCTGGTGCTTCGTGATTTGTGCGCAGACGTAATTCTGGGTCATAATGTCCTCAAGCAGCACACGAGCGTCGAAATACCCTTTGGAGGAAGCAAGCCTCGTCTAATTTTAAATGCGTTGACCACCGCGGAGGTGACGTCCCCCAGCTGTTCGCTAACTTGTCGCTGGTCTGCAAACCGATAGCGATCAAATCGCGGCGATATACCACTGCTGACATGAATTTCATCACTTCGGAAACCAAGCGATTACTGGAGGAGGGAATTATAGAACCGAGCGATTCGCCATGGCGCGCACAGGTGTTAGTAACCAGCAGTCAGAACCATAAGAAACGGATGGTTGTCGATTATTCCCAAACGGTCAATCGCTTCACCCAACTCGACGCCTACCCCCTGCCGCGCATAGATGAGATGGTCGAACGCGTGGCCAATTATAAGGTATTCAGTACCATCGACTTGCGAAGCGCCTATCATCAAATTCCCATCCGAGAGGAAGACAAACCTTACACTGCATTCCAGGCAGGGCGGCGCCTCTACCAGTTCAGAAGGATACCATTCGGTGTCACGAATGGAGTAGCTTGCTTCCAACGGGTTATGGACGACATCATCTCAGATGAAAACCTCGAAGACACTTTTGTTTACGTGGATAATGTCACAGTGTGCGGTAGGGATCAGAGGGAACATGATAGGAATCTGGACAGATTCTTGAGCATTGCTAGAAAATATAATCTGACTCTCAACTACGAGAAATGCGTATTCTCGGCAAGGTCAATTGACCTTCTCGGCTACACAATAGCCGACGGCACAATTAAGCCTGATCCTGAGCGATTGCGCCCGCTCCGTGAGCTTCCACCACCTCAGGACTTGCAAACAATGCGCCGGGTGATCGGGATGTTCGCTTACTATGCAAGATGGATTTCGCAATACTCCGAGAAAATACATCCCCTAGTGCATTGCAAAAACTTTCCACCAGATGCCGCTGTCGTAAGAGCTTTCCACAATCTCAAGGATGATATCAGTAAGTCCGTGGTTTTATCGATCGACAGCTCGGTGCCCTTCGTGGTGGAGACCGACGCTTCAAATCACGCCATAGCTGCTACACTTAATCAGTCTGGGCGGCCGGTCGCGTTCTTCTCGAGAACTCTCTCTAGAAGCGAGCAGAGACACTCAGCGATAGAGAAGGAAGCGTACGCCATCGTTGAAGCGCTGCGGAAATGGAGACATTATTTACTGGGAAACCACTTCACGCTCGTTACGGACCAACGATCCGTGGCATTCATGTTTGATGGGAAAAATAACGGGAAAATTAAGAATGAAAAAATTATGAGATGGCGGATAGACCTAGCTTGCTACAGATACGACATTGTTTACCGGCCCGGGAAAGAAAACCCTGCTGCAGATACCTTCTCCCGGGTCTACAGTTTGGCAACAATCAGTCAGGCTTTGCAAGACCTCCATGTGTCTCTGTGCCACCCAGGGGTAACCAGGATGGCACATTTCGTACGTAGACAAAATCTTCCCTATTCTGTTGAAGATATTAAACAAATGAATGCTTCATGCCCTGTTTGTGCTGAACTAAAACCCAGATTCTATGGCGCGGCATCTGGCAGACTGATCAAGGCTACTTCCCCCTTCGAGAGACTAAACATCGACTTCAAAGGGCCCCTGCTGACCGAAACAGACAACAGATACATATTCACCGTTGTTGATGAATATTCAAGGTTCCCTTTCGCGTTTCCGTGCTCGGATATGACCTCGGGCACTGTCGTGAGATGTCTCTCTGACCTCTTCGCTATGTTTGGGAGACCTTCGTACATACATTCAGACAGAGGGCCGTGTTTCATGTCGGCCGGGCTAAAACAATTCCTATTAGAGCACGGCATAGCAACTAGTCGAACGACGGGTTACAACCCACAGGGAAACGGGCAGGTGGAACGGTGTAATGGAGTTATTTGGAAAGCCGTAACTCTGGCGCTGAAATCGAGAGGACTGGGCCCCGAGCGATGGGAGGTTACTCTTCCCGACGCTCTGAATTCCATACGCTCTTTGCTCTGCACGTCCACCAATGCCACTCCTCACGAACGAATGTTTACTCACCAACGACGTTATGTTGACGGTCAAACGGTGCCCAACTGGCTGACCCACCCCGGTACAGTGTTCATGAAACGCCCGGTACGACAAAGCAAGTATGAACCGCTGGTGGAGGGGGTCGAACTCATTGACACTAATCCAGAGTATGCTCATGTCAGGCTCCCGGATGGCAGGGAGACCACTGTGTCGGTTCGCCATCTGGCTCCCTCAGGTACTCCTCCCGCCGGTACACCACCTTCTGGCACTCCTCCTTCTGACATTTCCCCAGGAACTCCGCCAGGCGACGGGGCTGCCGCGTTCCACCCGAGAGCGATCGAGGAGTCATCCCCGGCACAAGTCGAGGCTCACCAAGAGGATCGGGAGTCTCCCTCAAGTGAAACTGCCGTTTACTCCCGGAGAGGTCGACGAATAAGGCCCCCTCGACGACTCAATCTGTAAAGGGGATTATCGGCATTCTCGCTGCTCATGCTCCTATATGCCCATTATATCATATATCGATGCTCATTTCCATGCTCCTACAACTCAAAATAATCACTGCTTGGCATGTATGCTTCTGTAGATCTATTAGTCCGCGTTGCTTGAAATGTATACTCCTATAGTGCTAAAGCAATCATGGTGTGTAAGATGGGCCCCTAGTTACATTTTAAAGGTGGGGAGAATGTGGTGAATTAACGTGAATTGAGGGACATGACGCGGGATCACATGTTGTGCGTCTCGCGTATAAGGGGAGGTCTCTGCGGCACGAGTGATTGTCCCCGGGGCATTGCTATTGACATCGGCTGTCCACTTGATGCTCGTTAACTGAAGGTGCTCATTGACTGGTGAGAATGGAGATTATATCGAACTCCGTGCTTACGCGGATTGTCTGCAATGGTTAACTGCACATGTATACGTTACTGCTTATGTACTCCTAGCTGAACCTGTATTCCCCGGTGTGCCCACAGAAGCGGCTCTAATCAAATGGAATAAAGCCTAAACTCTGAAGGTTCATCTCTCGCTCTCTTCACCTTTCTCGCTTCCCCACCCCACCTCATTATTCCTCCTCCTCGCTCCTTCTCTCTCTCCCCTCACCCTACCCTCCTTCCTTTCTCTCTCCTCCCCCCCCACCCCCTTAATATTTCCGTCAGCGAAGCAATGGGTTGTATTTGCTAATGTACACTAATAAATGTGTGTGTGTGTTCATCAAGCATAGCATACTCTCTCTGCAAACTTTTTTCTCTCTTTCTCTCTTTCTCTCTTTCTCTCTTTCTCTCTTTCTCTCTCTCTCTCTGACATATCCAGACAATGGTTATCTTCATACGTGTCTGGACGGTGGTTATGTCTGGACTGTGTATATCCGGACATGTCCGGGCGGTGTTTGTCTCTGGACAGTATTTATAGTATGACCGTTAAAAATTGATTTCAGACTATTTTGTTTCTATCTTCACTGTTGTTCTATGCAAAATCATTTTGATGGGACAGTATGAATTGAAATTAACACTTTACCACATGTCTGCTTTCCCTTTCCCTCACCTCACGCTACTTTCCCTTCCCCCACCCATCCTCCCTCTCCCCCCTCCTCTCTCTTTCCTCCTCTACCTTCTCAATCTCCCCCCCCCCTTTCCTCTCTCTCTCTCCCCCACCCCTCTCCCCCTTCTTTTTCTCCCCACTCTCAGTATTCCTGTCAGTGAAGTGCTGGATGGTATTTGTTGGTATATAATATAATATACAAAGCTCTATAGAACCACAAACTGAATGACTGATAAATATTAAAGATCGGTGCCTTCCAGGTGATGTAGAAAGCTGAAATTTTGTGTGCCAATGGAGCGGATGGACATCAAAGCCAGTACACCAGAAAAAAAACAAACATCACAGAATCATCAAACAATATCCACAAATGCAAATATAAATAAATGAAAAAAAAATGAAAATATAAATGAATGGAAAAAAAAATGAAAACAAAGAATAACAAAAGTACAGTTGAGTGATCTGAGACAATGGGGAAGCATGGTATTTTTGTGTGCCGACAGACAAGGAAGCTGTTACACCAAGAAAAATCACAAAATCGTCAGAAAGCATCCGTAAATGAAAATATAAATAAATGAAAAATCAAATGCAGGTGAATGACCCGAAACAATTGGGAAGCACGGTTCGTATGCTTACACAATTTGTAAGCACACCCCACTCGTATATATATACAATGTATATATATATATATATATATATATATATATATATATATATATATATTTATACAATGTATATATTTATTTATACAATATATATATATATATATATATATATATATATATATATTTATACAATGTATATATATATATTTATACAATGTATATATTTACTTATATATATTTATACAATGTATGTATTTATTTATATATATATATATATATATATATATTTATACAATGTATATATATATATATATATATATATATATATATATATATATATATATATATATATATATATATATTTATACAATGTATATATATATATATATATATATATATATATATATATATATATATATATATATATATATATATATATATATATATATACAGTAATGCGCCGCTTAACGATGGATCGCATATACGACGGATCTGCCAGCTCTGGAAATAAAATTTAAAAAAAATGAAAAAAAAAAGTAACTGAAAAATTCCTATCACCGAGTGATGTAGCCTCGTATAAAAATAGCACGTACAATTATGTACACTGTACAGTGCAGAATACTTCATAATGATAATAAATGACAGTGTGGCCCTGTTATAATGCGATCGTTGAGGTCCATAAAATGTCATCGCGAAAAAAACAGGATCTTGCAAAATCGGGATTCAGGGAAATCGGCTTTCAAACTGAACCAATGTTGGCACGTTTACCTTCTAGCAAGTAAATTACCTTTGAATTGAAGAATTCCGCGAATAAATCGTTGTTCTTCGTCGACATTAAAACACAAACTTGTTTTTGGTGAAGCTTTTTATGTTGTTAAAACAATCGCACTGTTCCGAAAATATATATCACAATTGACAGGTGCTCGTTTCTTCTTTTGTAAATTATAACATCGATGCAATGATTACGTATTTATAAAATCCAGACGCTAATTATTCACCTTTCTATAATCGATGCAAGAGGAGATTGTAAGCTGCTGCTAACAACACCGATGGCCGTCATGAACAGCACAAAGGTAAATCTAACGTGTCTTCCGTCTCTCTTGGATGTGTGTTACAATTGCCGACAGTATTCAGTACAGTAACATGCTGTACAGGTTTGTATCCGAGGAGCAATAGGCTACACCATATAGCCAAGGTGTCTAGGTTTGTGTAAGTACGATGTTCGAAAACGAAAACGAAAAAAAAAATGATGTTCGCACAACGACGACGTCGCTTAATGACGCGTTTCTCAGAACGTAACCCCGTGGTTAAGTGGCGCATGACTGTATATATATATATATATATATATATATATATATATATATATATATATATATATATATATATATATATATATATATATATATATATATATATATATATATATATATATATATCTCTCTCTCTCTGACAAACGAAGACCCACTCATGGCTCTCACCTGTGAATGGAAGGAAAAACCAATTCCCTCTTACATCATCAATTCAACCCAGGCGGCCAGGATTATATGAATAAATCAACTCCTCCCATGCTCTTCTCACCAAAGAAGCAAGAAAAAGCAACCATGAAAGGCTACCCAAGGTAATCTCCTTGCCGTTTCAAACCCTTCCCAGAGTTCCTCCACAGTTCTAAAGACATTCACAAATAGTACACCCATGACGGTTTTAAACAACAAAGGGCTAACCTTGGGCAGTCTTTCATGGTTGCTTTATGCAGCTTTGTCATCTTGAAGAGCATGGGAGGAGACAATTTATTTATATAATCCGAGCCACCTGGGTTTGGAATGTAAAATGTCTTCACCTCAGCTTGGTGGATCTTTCTTTTTCCTTCCAAAATATTGGTAGATCACAAGAGTTAAATACATGGTGAATTCAAATGTGAACACGTTGGATGAAGTTCATACTCATACTTTTTGACATATTTTTGACTGAAGTTTTGTGCCATGGCCACATCTTTGGGATGAGTCTCGATGGTGGTTTTATGTTTATGATAGAAAACTAATCGTGTGAAAAAGTGACTATATATATATATATATATATATATATATATATATATATATATATATATATATATATATATATATATATATATATATATATATTGAGAAACGACAATTGTAGTTTTCTGAATGGCTTGACCTTTTATTTAAAATAATAGCATGCAGTATGACAGAAGTTTTGGGATGACCCTCGTCTAACAGAGCTCAAGTCATTCAAGAAAATGAGGGACTCATAAAGTCAATTGCTCCAAAAAAGCAAAGCTTAACAAGGATTCTTCTTCTTTTGTGTTGTTTTGTCAATAATGAACTTCTGGATTACAATCTACTCAACCTTCAGCAAAGGGCATTCAGATTATCATGCCCATATCACAATACTTCTGAATGCATGGAATACTAAAATGCTCACCAGTAGCTAGATACATACTAAATGCACACATGTAGCAAAGGTGTGTTCTGCATATTTTTGGCATTCCCATCCGAGTACATAGCCGATCATGATGCTGACATCCCAATTTCAAATCTCATATCATTTGTTCATTTGACCACTGGCTTCTTATCTACTTTGAATTAATACAAAAGTATAATTATGCAGTGCTCATCTCGTGATGACAACTAACCTGCCCACCCAGATGTTGTCTCCAAATTCACCTGAAGTTCGCAATATTAACGACATACATTCTAACCTTCTGAAAAGATCACAAGTTTCAGAAAAATTGCAGTTCACTCTTGGATTTTCCATTATACACCCAGCTGGCTCATTTCATGACCCTCAGGGAGTTGTTAATTTTCCTCCCCTACCGTATCTTGTTTACATGATGACAGACCGCACACTGTGGTTGACTTAGTGCAAGGAAACATGGTGACAAAGAGAAAAACCATCCCCTAATGTCCTTGTTCTGATAAGGCACATGTACAAGCCCCTCTGCAAGCCAAAGATCAGTGTTAAAAACAGAAACTTTATTCGTGTTGTTTCTAGGTCTCACTATCGACTTGGCAGAATCAAAAGTTTTTCACTCTTTTCAAAAAGGTTTCAGAACCAACAACTTGGCTTCTATCCCAACGGCATCAGGAGACTCACCCATGCATGGGGGAAATGTGTGACACTGGCTGGAAACTACAAATAATAAAGTTAATGCCCAAGTCCAGTTTTGCTGGCAAGGACTATTCTTTTATGGCTGGGGAAAAGCATTTTGCTCCCATCGTGTGCTGTGCCTTTGAAATATACACGCAGGTGAGAACTGAATAAAAAGAGGAAAATGATTAAATATCTGCAGACATAAAAGTAATAAAAAGATTATTTTAAAACATTTGGTCATAATTGATCACCGACCTTGTGAAACCAGAATCATAACACTCTCTCATTTGTCAGACAAGATAACGCCATGGTAAGACACTTTCCTTTTAGCTGTCTCGTCTAAGCTTGATTCCTGACCTGACTACAAAATTGTTGGACTGGTGTTTTGCAGATAGATGTTTGTTTGGTGTTTTGGGGATTTGGTGTGTTTGTTGTGTTTGGTGGTTTTTTTGCAGGTAGTTTTTGCATCAGTCAGTGTGCCGTCCTTGAGATGGGACATGAAGTTGGTTCCTTCTCTGCGAGCATCAGATGCTATGGACATGAAAGATACCTTAGTGTCTTTCTTTTTGACACAGGTCAAGGCTCAAGGCTCATGGAAGAGCTACAACACAGAATGGACCAGGATGCCACAGATCAAAAGGAATAGTAGAACGAGGGGAGAAACAGAGTTGAAGAACAAAACAGATGGAGACTTGGACAAGCAATGGGTGTGGGAGGAATGAAAGGGAGGGGAGGACTCATGGGGTTGATTATTTGGATACAGAACAAACTCTCAGGAATGAAAAACAAGAAATTTGGAAGGTGAGCTTGGGTGGGGGAGTGGGTAATGGGGGTATAAAATATCATGGTTTTGGATGGGGGGAATGGGGGGGGGAGATCTGAGATGATGAAGAACAGCTGTCTTGAAGACCTGCAAGGGAAGAATGAGATTGAAGAGAATGTGGAAGTTGGTTCCACAGGTGGGAAAAAAGCGAGGAACAAATTAGTGAAGATGAGCAGTTATTCACGATTTTAGGAGTTTCACCAGAAGGAGGTTGATGGTGGACCACGTGTGCCCTGCGTAAAACTGGGTCGAGGGGGGGGGGGAGCACGGAAATATCAGAGGGTGCGAGACCAGAAGGAGGCGGAAGAAGACAGAGGGACCACCGACCTGTCTGCGATGGGAAAGTGATGAACCCATTGACTCAGCTCAATCACAGGAGATTCCAATAATCTTGAAGGCCTTGGTTTCCACAGTGTCAAGCTGAGTAAAGTGTGAGGAAAGGGCATCAACTCAGAGGGGAGAACAGTATGCCATCAAACTGTGGATGAAGGCCTTGTAGGTGTGTAGGAGTGCAGCTGTGCCAAGCAAAGACTTTGTACAACGCAGGATGGCTAGTCGGCGACTGGATTTTGAGGCCAACTTATTTTTGTTTTTGTTTTTTCAATGGTTTAAATATATGATGTATCTCTGTGGCACTTTTCGATCATTCCCCAACCTTTCCTCCAAAGACAAAGTGTGACCATAACAGAAAACCTCATTTGTCTTGTCATCAGCAGAATTTATAATCTTCAATAATGCACAAGCAGGATCTGGAGATAAGATTTTGAAAAATGACAGATAATGTACCAGTTTCACAGAAAGTAGGAATGTGTTTTACTTTACTCAAAATTAATTGTTTTGTCATTTCTGAGGCTGCTGACCAAAAAAAAAACAATCAAGTCAAATAAATGCGTTCCAGAAAGCTAATTGTCTACATTGTTGCACACACTACTTACATGGGGCATTAAAAAAGTTATAGTTAACAACTTGAAATAGTCCAAGACATGGCAAAACGATGTGAGGCATAAATGTAAATAAAAAAAAATTACATTAAATATTTTTTGGCAAATCATATATACTGATATATTCAAATACAACATTGGCGTGTCTTGGAGTGTTAGCATCTCTGAGGTCTACATTGTTGCACACACTACTTACATGGGGCATTAAAAAAAGTTATAGTTAACAACTTGAAATAGTCCAAGACATGGCAAAACTATGTGAGGCACAAATGTAAATTAAAAAAAAATTACATTAAATATTTTTTGGCAAATCATATATACTGATATATTCAAATACAACCATTGGCGTGTCTTGGAGTGTTAGCATCTCTGACATAAAACTTTTTGAACAACCATCAAACTGCCATTGCTGGCAATTTAAGATTGCTTCTGAGGTTACACAGAGTAACACTGAACAAAAATAATGGATTATAAATCTCCGCCACATAATCGGAGGTGTTAGTGCAAATTAACAGTATCTAAGAACACAGCACATTAGAGTTGGAAAGATGAATAGTCTTTAAATATCTGTGGGTCCAATAATGGCAAAATTGAATAAAATTGTTTGATGTTTTCTTGAATAAAGAACTGAATTTTGAATAAACTTCTTTTCTTTTGAAGAAATTGAATAAATAAATAAATAAATAAAGTTTATTTTCACAATTGATGCAACAGCCTACCTGTGAAACGTAAGGATGGCAGTTTATAATTAGGCTGAGAATCAAACCCAGATGAAACAGTTCAGAGGTGATGATGCTATCTCTGAGATAATTTTTAGCCCTATAATTATACATGACACATTCAGAAAAACTTTCAATGCAGAATATGAAAGACCCCAAAAATTCCTGGAAGAAATATTTGGAACATAATAATATCATGATGTTACAGATATAATGCTATCTGAACAAGGATTGAAAAAGGATTTACAAAAGAGATATAATGCCGACGTGAAAATACAATGAAACGAGAAAAGCACTCAGTAGAGGCACACCTCCGCCACGTAATGCATGATCTTCAAGAATATATCCGGCCCAATACATTTTTGAAATGTCATGCTATACAGTGCTATATCCCTCAATGGTGAATAATCACTTTAGAAATTATCGGATCTGGATTCGGATCTTCACCAAAATTGAATCAATTCTTCCTTGTCACAAAACCCAACGTGTCCACCAAGTGTTGTCCGAAGCCGTCAACAACTTTTTGAGATATCGTGCACACAGACAAACAAACAAACAAACAGTAAGGGGTGAAAACATAACCTCCTTCACCTTCGGTGGCAGAGGTAAATATTGATAACAAATGTGACAAACAACAGAGTACAAAATAGTTATATAAATAATTTAAAATGCTTCTTTCTGAAATTATTTTATGCCCTGTATAAATTGATCCTTCTTAAGAAGTACAGGTCTTCATATTGAATGGACATGTGGCATTCAAAAAGTTATAAAAATGAGATACTGAAAATATTCCAAGACATGGCAAAAAAGTATATCGAGGTGAGGTGTATTTTAATATATTAAAAATGTAATGAAGCTGTGTGTGTACGAAGCCTTCAAACCCATTGGTTGGAGAGGTGGCTTGACTCCACCCACAATAATCATCAGGAAGATAATCACACTTCCACCATGTTGGTTTTCTGGTAAGTCAAAGACATCCTTGGAAATCTCATGTTGTATGAAATATATAAGAGCTAAATAGTCTTAACCTTATAGCTGAGTCTTAACCAGAGCTAAATAACCATGATGTATGAAATATGCACATCATCAGTTGGCATGATTTTGATTCATGGACATAACCCAGGTTATTTATTTATTTTTAGGAGCAATCGAGGCAGCGATACACCACCCAAATAAAGGGATGAGCAACTTATATGATAAAGTAAGTTTTTCTTAGATGTAATTTCGGTTTTCACCCGAGATGTCAAGGCTGAATAGTGTGAAAATGCAGAAGGGTCGCCCGTCATCATTAACGAATGAAAACTGTGGCAACAATTGCAGGATCACACAAAATGGTGCAAATTCCTGCATCACAACACAGCTCACTGACGAGTTCTATCCATTTGGTTGGCAACGACATCAGTTCCCAGTACAGCTCACGTTTAGCAAGACAATAAATAAATAAGGCTCAAGATCTAAGTTAGCAAAGAGTCAGAGTGTACCTGCATGATCCAGTTTTCACACAAGGCCAACTATATGTTATTACTTCCCGCATTTGCCGAAAAGCTGTTACAAACAGTCTTGTATGTATATAAAAACACAATTTACATATTTTCTTACCAATTCAATAGGGTGGCCCAAAAGTCCTTGACGACATTTTCAGGAAAATCATTGTACAGGTTGTTTCAAAATCCAGAATCATATGGATATTTCTTTGATAATTTTGTTGCAATAATTGATCAAATTGCAAGCCACTGACATGGCGACACATATCAATTGTTGTATGTAGGTTTATTTGAATGTTTGTTAACATTGAAACCAATTTTATCCCATTAGTTTCAGATTTCGTTCTTTCGATCTTCAGTCATACATGGTCTCGTGGTAATAAGCCACTGATTTCAGGTGTCACCGAAGGAAAACGTCAAGTGCGTTAAATCTGGACAACATGAGGGTCAATCTATCGACTCATGATGTCCTGTCCACCTCAATGGCATCATCTCAATTTTTTTTTAATTCCTATGATTATGGACTTTCCCAACACCCTGTACATCAGGCAGTGATGGCATACCTTGTCATAACTTGTCTATTTACATCAAATTTTTGTCAAGATGTTAAAAAAAAAGTGCTACAAAAATTACAGAAAATAAGCACATTCAAACAATCGGTTACACTCAAGGAAATCTACACTTATAAATGTCAGAGTGTGTGTGTGTGTGTGTGTGTGTGTGTGTGTGTGTGTGTGTGTGTGTGTGTGTGTGTGTGTGTGTGTGTGTGTGTGTGTGTGTGTGTGTGTGTGTGTCAATGTGTCTCCTCCATAATTCCAAAACCATAAACCTAACAGCCTGAAACTTTGCATGCAAACAGGACTAAGGAAACTCCATGGAAGTGCATGACTGAAAATTGGGTGTTTGGGTTAATTAAAACATCCCTTTTGAAGATAATTAACGGCCTTATTTACAGGATAACAGCCTTGTTTGTAATTGGCCTTGCTATAATCAACAGCCTTGGTAGTAATCAATAATGAATTATCCTTTATCAAGGCTTCATCCTTGGGCAGCCCCTTGGGTCAGCCTGCTATCCTTTGCTGTGGTCTTTATTTGCCATATTTTTTGGCCTGCTCAACAATGCCTTGACATGGAACAGGCCGCAATGATTTCTTAGCGATAAAGCACTCAAATATTTTTTTTCACTTTCCGCACTCATTTCATCGAATGCCTTATCTTCATACCTACAAATGGCTAGATACATCACAATGCTTATAAACACCCAGAGACGCCAATGTCCGTGCCCTATTTAGTTTCCACACATGTGATAAGCTCAAGAATCTCTTGATCAGAGCCAAATTTCAAAATTTTAAACTGTGGAACTGACCTTAGCAGCAGTTTCGACTGCCAAAAAAAACAAGTGTTCCTTTGTCGAATTTAGATATTCTTTGACAGTCCTGGCGTCTCCGAGTGTTTGTGCTTTATTTACTTTCCACATACGCGATAAGATCCAGAATCTCTTAACCAGAGCTGAGTTGAAAATTTTAAACTGCGTAATTAATCTTTGCAGAAGTTTCACAAGCTAAAAAACAGTGTTCATCTATCTATAATTCCAGCAATCTCTGTGTGTCTGTCTGTCTGTGTGTCTGTCTGCGACTGCTGTTTCTCGACAACCACTGGTCCGATCTAATTGAAACATGCCAGGAATATCGCTGGGGACCTGAGGATGTGCCTTTTCAAGGTTTGATATTAATCGGATAAGCGGTTCCCAAGTTACGGCCATTTATGTGTCAACCAATGACAGGACACGGTGCTATGACATCACGAATGACGTCACAATTAATTATTTTTTTTGCACGATTGACGTCACAATTATTCTTATTCTTCATTTGATATGACGTCACAATTGACGCTGGGAACCTGAGTATGTGTCTTTTCAAGGTTTGATATCGTTCTTTATCCATTTCAACTGTTTCCCAAGTGTTTCCCAAGGGTTTGAAAGCTGTTTTTTTCCCAAGGTTTGAATTAATTGTTGTGCTTGGTAGACATTTGTGAATACATTTACAGAGAGAGGGGCAAGAGAGGAGGGGGGAGAGAGGAGGGGGGAGAGAAGGGGGAGAGAGGTTGGGAGAGAGGAGGGTGAGAGAGGGGGGAGAGAGGAGGGTGAGAGAGAGGGGGAGAGAGGAGGGTGAGAGAGGAGGGCAAGAGAGGGGGAGAGAGGAGGGTGAGAGAGTGGGGAGAGAGGGGGGCAAGAGAGGGGCGTGAGAGAGGGGGAGGTGAGAGAGGGGAGGGAGAGGGAACGAGAGAGAGGAGGCATCACAATTCAAGAGAGGGGGAGAGAGGAGGAAGCGAGAGAGAAGGACGGGGAGGGGGTGTGAGGGGGTGGGGGTGAGAGTGGGGTCGAGAAAGAGGGGCGAGAGAGGAGGGGGAGAGATGAGGGGGAGAGAGGAGGAGGAGAGAGGAGGGGCGAGACTAGGGGAGAGAGGGGGCGATAGAGGGGGCAGAGAGAGGGGGGCGAGAGAGAGGGGGCGTCACAATTCTTCTTTTTCTTCGTTTGATATGACGTCACAATTGACGCTGGGAACCTGGGTATGTTTCCCAGGTGTTTCCCATGTTATGGCCATTTATGATACTAGTACGGGCCCGTAGGTGCGTAAAGGACGACTGGATTGGGGCATTATTTCAATTAGATTGGACCAACCATATTATAAATGGCCATAACTTGGGAAACATACTCAGGTCCCCAGCGTCAATTGTGACGTCATATCAAACGAAGAAGAATTGTGTTCCCTCTCTCTCGCCCCCCCTCGCTCCCCCCGAGTCTCACTCTTCCTTTGACCCCCTCCTCTCTCGCCCCTCTCCCTCGCCCTCACTCTCATCCTCCCCTCTCCCGTCCCCCTCTCTCGCAGATATTGGTTGACAGATAAATGGCCGTAACTTGGGAACCGCTCGTCCGATTAATATCAAACCTAGAAAAGGCACATCCGCGGGTCCCCAGCAATATTCCTGGCAAGATTCAATCAGATCGGACCATCAATCGTGAAAAAAATAAATAAATACATAAACATTAATTGTGACGTCATTCGTGACGTCATAGCACCGTGTCTTGTCATTGGTAGACAGATAAATGGCCATAACTTGGGAACTGCTTATCCGATTAATATCAAACCTTGAAAAGGCACATCTGCGGGTCCCCAGCAATATTCCTGGGAAGTTTCAATCAGATCGGACAGTCAATC
>NC_140963.1:28267606-28292606 GCF_056783735.1 Eptatretus burgeri
GAAATCAAACAGTGATGTTGTTTTAACGATTAAATTAAAATAATGTAATCGGTGTATTTAATCAGGGTTATACTTTTTGGTCATATTTGGAGGTCATGGACAGTGAATTTCAATATTAACATAAAATAGCTACTTCAATCTCAAGGTTTTTTTTATTTTTTGGAAAGCACATTACAAATTTTAATAGTATTTAATATCCCCATACTGTGCAACATTCCCAATTTGGCAAAGCACGGAATATCCATTTTGATTTTCGAGAGCCGCGTGTAATGGTTTACTGGGACATCACATATCTCTCTATTCCGAAGCACCCTGAGGCTCTCCATTGAGTATGGCATTAGTTTGCATATGTCAACCCTCTTCAACACATACAGACTCGATTATACGCCAAATAATATGGCAAATAGGTTTACGGAATTCATAAAAATGGATGGAATCTCAAGAAGGAAAGCAATTTCGAAGTGCTTTTATATTTCTGCTCATGAAGCATCTAGTGTGCATCGTCGTTATCCAGACTTGATAAAATTAATCATCCGTAAATGACTTGAAAAATTAACGAAAATAATGCAGTGAAATTGTTTTTCCTGCTAAGAGTGAAAGCTACATTTTATAAACTAATGCACATTACCATGAAATGTTCAAACATTGGGATCGAACCTTTGTGCCTCCTGGTCTTGTGGCAAGACAGCAACCTTTATAAGAACAGGTTTACAACTAGAACGGGCACTCGGTAGCGTGCTTACCTCCACCAGGCTGAACAGTTTACGTGTTGTATCCCACTGATAGGCCGGATATGGATCCGGGCATGAACCAAAATCTCATCGGCTTGTTCTTGTCACCGAACAAACTCATCCACCAAGTTTTTTTTTTGAATCAGAACTCGTTCATGACTGTTTGAAACATTATGTGAAAAAACGTTTTTGGCCCCATATCTCAATGCTGAAGAATCACTTTAAAAATTAAACATTTCTCATATCCGGATCTGGATCTTCACCAAAATCTAATCAATTCGTCCTTGTCACACACCAAACCTATCCACCAAGATTTGTCTGACTCCGTCCACAACCTTTTTGAGATATCCTCTTCACAGATTAATTGACAAACATAGCAGGCGAGGTGACAAGAACAGACAAACAAACAGACAGACAGGGGTGAAAACATAACCTCCTCCCACCTTTGGTGGTGGAGGTAATAACCTGTTCTTGTGGCAGGAACTTATCACCATCACCTGCACAGACGACATGCTCCCCTTTCAACAACAACACTGATTCTTGTCAATAAAACTACGATCTTGGAATAGATGCTGGACAGACACCTTGTTGTTATCTTGAGGCGCAAAGTTCTAGCCAGGCACATTGAAAAAACGTACAATATTTTGAAGTTCATTAGGCTTGAAGTGAGTGCTGCATATCACTCAAACTTTGCCTGGCCCATGCCATTTCTAGAACCCAAAACATTCGTAACTGGTAACATTTCCATTGATAAACTTCTTCCATTTTTGCAAACTTTTATGGAAATCTGTGCCAGCTGGCATGGTCTTTGGTCGTATTGGCACAAATCGACAAGGAGCTAACCATGCTAAGAACGAAGAAAGACCCCAGTTAAAGTACTCATGGATGAGGCATTATTAGGTATTGAAACATCACAGTGAGCAAAAGTCATTTTTCGCTGACAGATGACTTTGAAAGGACCTGGAATTCCAAGCGAAGATGTGTTTATTCCAGCAACAATTCAATTCTCCGACTCAGGTCAGTCGTCTAGCAACAGCCAAGCAACAAACTTCGAGCCAGCTGAATGTAAATTATGGGATAAGTTCAGTTGTAAAGGAAAAATTACTGCAGGACATTAAATTAATGTAACACTGACTTGCAAGATCATGGTTTTTTTTGTTAAAAAAAAAAAAATCAAATTGACAACAAAACTGTCCCTACATTCAAATATATAATAGAATATCTTCAAAGTCAGAGATGACATGTTATTATCTCCACCACCAAAAGTGGATGGAGGATACGTTTTCTCCTGTCTGTGTGTTTATCTGTGAGCTGAGCAAGATATCCTAAAAAGTTGTTGAACGAATTTGGATGAAACTTGGTGGACAGGTGGGGTGTGTGGCAAGGACGAATTTTTTGGATTTTGGTGAAGACCTGAATCCGGATACGAGAATTATTTTTTTTTTAAATGATTCTTCAGCATTTCGAGATAGAACCAAAATGATATATCACATGAGAAGTTGCGGATGGTTTATGACAAAACTTGGTGGATGAGTTGGTTTGGTGACAAGAACAAGCCGATAAGATTTTTGTTCATGTCTGGATACAGATACGGCCTGCCAGTGGGATACAAGACAGAAACGGTTCAACCTGGCGGAGGTATGCGCTCTCCCGAGTGCTGTTGTAGTTGACTATTGTGATGGTATAATGATGCAACCCTTTCAATAGTTGTGAATTTAAAAATAACTGTTGTGAATCACGTCTGTGGATACTTGGACTGAATAGGACACTGTTTGTTCACATTTATTTTCCCTGAAGTATTCTTTTCGTGAGGGCAAGCTGCCCTCCAGGGGCCATCAGAACCCTGGAATTCTTCAGAAAACTTAGTCTTTTCTAAGTTATGTGAAGAATCTCAATGCAATCATGGAAGAGTGATTTATTTTTCAATGTTGTTTATAGCTGATGGAGGAGTTTTTAACTTGTGTATGAAGATCTGTGCCAGCTGACTTGTTCATTAGATTTTAACACCTCTGTGCACTTGGTCTCTTATAGCAGTGCCTAAGGTCCAGGTATACTTTGGTGCCACTGGCTGTCATCCAAAATAAATAGGTATCCGTGCCTGATGTGCGTACAGACACACACAGACACTCATATATATACACGCAGGCATGAAAGTGGATACTCTGAGACCTGGGAGAGCTCCATTCTCGCAAAATGGAGAAAACAACCGACAACACACACACACACACCAATAAAATGACCATGTACCATGACCTCAAAAATTAAGTGAAAATATTTTGGAAGCAGAAAAGCACTGAAATTGTACCAGTGATCAATAAAGCAACAGAAATGACAAAGAAGAACCTTATGGAGATATTAAAAAACATCCCTGGGAATCTTACTACAAACAAACTACAGTTGTAATGAACTACAGTTGGAAGCTGTCCGAGGCTCAATGACAATCTTGAAAAGAGCCCTCGAAACAAAACTTTGAGAACAGAAAACGACACAACTTCGTCCATGAATCATGTTTCCTTACAGAAACGGGGGTGGATAGTTGGAGACCTCGGAGGACTCCGATCCACCTTCCGAAACTCACATATGGTAATAACAACCAGTGACACACACACACACACACACACACACACACACACACACACACACACACACACACACACACACACACACACACACACACACACACACCCCTCTGTGTTTCTTTCCTCCTGATCTCTATCAGATCTCACAAATCTTCTCCAATATCTGTGAAATAACAAACTACACAAATTATGAAAAGAGAGCAACATCCAACCAAACATTTGGGAACAGATAAATGTCGTAACCTGCTCCCTGAATCACATCCTCAGCATGTGACAATACCATCTGGTAGAACAGGATATTAGGAGACAATGAACAAATTGATGGATGACACGAAGACATTGAATTTAACTGCATAAAAATGTGAGGAAAATGTTCTAATTAATATGAATTACTAACAGGCCAACCTGAAAAACCAATACAATCCCATGATGTTAGTATTTTTCTTTCCTTTGTGTAACTCTTCCAAAATAGTGCATTAGTGTATACATCAAGCATTCCAGATGATACACAACACCAAAATCTCACAGAGATTGTGTGCAAAGATAATAGTAATGACGATTGACATGTATTATTGGTGTCTTTGATGGAATGAACCCAAGCGAGCAGAAAAATTGATTTTTTTGAATGAAAATTGTGTTGCTACACAAAGTGAACAATGTTGTTGTGGCCATTCTGTCTGAATAGCTCACATACTCATCTGACCAACCCATTAAGAATCCAAGTTGGATGTAAAAGCATAAAAGCGAGCAACACAAAGACAAGAAAAAGAGCAATCAGAGATTGCAAGCCCTCACCGGGACTTCTTTTAAGTGGTGTATTTTTGTAGGTTTTATGGTAAAATCAGTATGGCTGCCAAACCAAGTGGCCTATGATGTCCTATGTGTGAACTTTTTGTTCCTCATGGATAGGCAGTCATATGTGTAAAGTTTTGCCTTGATCTTTTCAGCCATTTCAGAGAAGATTTTTGAAGGTTTTTTTTTTTTTAACAATATGACTGCCGAATCACATGAACGATGACGTAATCAAAAAAATTGTGGACCATTTTATCCCTAGATGACCCTCAAAAATTTTCATACTGATCGGATGTGGCATTCTACATATGCAATTATGACATCATAACGAGGTACTTTTGTCATCATAAAAAAAAATCACTCATTCCCCATGAGGATTACTTGCTATGTACCAAGTTGCAATTTCTTCCTTGGTGCGGTTTCAGAGATACGGAGGTCCAATTTTTTCCCCCATTTTTCCAATATGGCTGCCACACCACGTGAAGTATGACGTCATAATTACCATTAAAACATTCCACCTGAGTAGTCGCACCAAAGATGAAAATTTCGTCTCAATCCGACAAGCGGGTGCGGAGAAAAACACGAAAGTTCTGTGCGGACATACAAACGGACCCAAATGCAATACCCTCTCCGAATCCATTGGTGAGGATAATAACTGTTGGAAACAATGAAAATAACAAAATATAACTTGCATTATCTCAGAATTTCATCCGCCAAAAGTTTCTGATACAACAGGCATTTTTTAAGGCCATTTTCCCTGCTAGAGCGGGGGTTAGCCTTGCCGAAAGCTTCTGATGATGGACGTCATTGCTGTTTCCTTTGAGTTCAAAAAAAATGATTTGGTCATGTGGTGTCAGCGCAGAGATGTTACAATAAAAATGACAGAGAAATGTCGATTGCAAACGATATCTTCTGGCACCAGGAGAAAATATTCTGGTACAAGTCCGTTCTCTTTTTCACCGATTCCAATGCAACCAATTTGAATGAATGCAATTTTTAAAAATCGTTTGTACATTGTAGCATTCTACTTACACAGCTGCATTGAATATGGATTATTTTTGCTTTATGGAAATTAAAACCTCACCCATTCACTCATTCCACTTTCCTATGCCTTGGGCTCTGCTTGGAGCTTGAAGGAAATGATGATGATGATGATGATGATGATGATGATGATGATGATGATGATGATGATGATGAGGATGAGTTAAATTAAAACATTTGTCCACCTGTAATATAGAACATAAAAATAAAAACATAAAACGCAAAATAGAACATGTTAAATTAAAAAATTTGTCCACCTGTAATAATTATACTTATGGACTCAAATGAGAATTGGGATTATTTGCTTTTTGTGTTGCTGTACATTCAAATTGGCAAGACTGTGACATTTGTGCAGTTTTGCAATGCAATGGATAAATTTTTTGCAAAGTACGCAAACTCACTTTGTGAACAATTTTCCTGAAAAGTGAGTTCAAATGGAAAAATGACGTCGTTTCTCGAACTGGTGTTCAGAACTTCCAGTAATTCATGAAAACAATATACATTCAAAAATTTAAGTAACACAACAATGAAAGCTAATTTGGTTTCCTTGCAAAGGTTATGATGATTGATTTGACGGAGATGGGGATGAAACCAATATGGAAGATGGCAATGGAATGATTTCTCCACACCGCATTTCAATGATGGAGGCCTGTATCAAATGCACTTAATTTCTGTTGACCCAGATTTTGGCTTATCACTTTCTGAACTTTTAGGCCGTCCCATTATCGTGGACCGCAGATTGTATGGAATGTGCTCAAATAAAATTATTGTGAATCTACAAGACTCGAGGATGTGAGACGCTGTATTCAACAGAAACAAGAGAAGTCTCGATGATACACAGATAAGTGCAAGGGCAGAAAAATACACAGATAAGGGCAGAAAAACCTTCCACCTGCCAATGTGGTTCTTTCGTGTGAGTTCAGAAACCTGGACTTCACCAGAAAGGACAAAACAAGTTTACCCAACCCCTCAAGATCAGTGAACAGAGAGGTCCTGCAAACTACAGACTCTCTGATGAGAAAGCGTGGAATGCAATTCATCTAGCACCTGCAATTCAGACCTCAAATGGACTTTGTGCTGGAAGTATGACAGGTTCCTAGGATGATAGGGCACATCGCCCTGTCCAACAAATCCCTCCACAAGTTTTTACCCCAGGTGTTCGTCGTGGGACGAGATATCGTCGAGCCCCTGAATGGACCAAGGACTTTGTCATGTGACATGTTATCTTGCATTACATGCTAACTATTTTTAGGGGGTTTTCATTACCAGTTGTTATTTTCACAAAAAAGAAGAATATATGGTATTTGGAGCTACATGAATATTAATGAATGCATGACAATTAAATGCTTACTATGTTCTTTGTTTTTTTTCATTATTTGTTGCTATTTTCATGAAAAAAGGAACGTGGTATTGGGAGTTACATGAAAACTAATGAATGCATATTGAACCGGAACTGATGAGGCAGAACCGAGAGTGACATCAGAGAGCTGTGGTGTAAGGGCAGCAGGTGACGCCATTAAAAACGGTTGAGCTGAAGAATCTACATGTGGACTTACTTTGCTACACAACACTGGGTCAATGTTTTGAACAGTTTGAATATGAAAATATGTCAGTTTTATATTGTACTAGTGGGGTGTGCTTACCCATTGTGTAAGCATACGAACCGTGTTTCCCCATCGTCTCAGGTCGCTCACCTACATTTTATTTTTCATTTATTTATTTTCATTTCTTTTTTTTCATTTATTTATATTTTCATTGATGAATGCTTTCCGATGGTTCTGGATTTTTCCTGGTGCATCGGCTTCAATGTCTGTCGGCACACAAAATTACCGTGCTTCCCCATTGTCTCGGGTCACTCACCTTCAATAATTTTTCTTTTTTTTTTCATTCATTGATATTTTCATTTGTGAATGTTGTCCGACGATTCTGTGATTTATGTTTTTCCGGTGTACCAGCTTCGATGTCCATCGGCATGCAAAACTTCAGCTTTCTACATCACCTGAAAGGTACTGATATTTAATATCAGTCATCGAGTCAGTGGTTATAAAGAGCTTTATATATGAGAGGACATGGAATTCTTTTTAAAAAGGGAGTACAGTACTAGATTAACCCTCATATACAGATGTACAATAGGTGGGAGCGGAGGGGCAGTCACAGCCAGAGGTACTCCTGGGGGTTGGGAGGTGTAAGGTCAGTACAGAGGGAGTGGGAAATTGAGTTCTTGATGTAAAGTGCAACTCCACTATCGGAGCATAGTTGAGGCCTATCAAATTGGAGGAGACACTAAGGAGTTGGAGATGTCCTTTGGGAGGAAGGATTCTGTTAAACAGATGATGTCTGGTTTTTTGGCAGCAGCCTTGATTGAGAGATCTGCTATGTTAGAGCAAAGACCTCAGATGGTTGAGGTCCACACAGTTTGCGATGGGGGAGGAGGCATTGGGATGGTACAGGAGTGGGTGGGGGGGGGGGTGTTTACAGGGGAAAGGTGAGGCTTTGTGGGGGAAAGTTTGAGTATGCAGGGTGCGGGGGAAAATTTGAGTGTGTGGTGTGCAGCAGACGGTTTGAGTGTGTGGAGTGTGGGGGAAGGTTTAAATGTGTGGGGTGTGAGGGAAGGTTTGAGAGTGAGGGGTATGGGTGAGAGTTTGTGTGTGTGGGGTGGGGGGTGTGGGGAAAGATTTTGAAGGACGAGGTGTGGGGGAAGCATTTTGGGGGTGGGGTGAGTAGGGAGGCAGAAAGGGGGGACATGAAGCTTTGAGGGGGTGGGGTGGGGGTGGTTGCTTTTCCTGATTCCACATTCCAAATTTTGACAGATGGAACTAAAGATCATGGGATGGTGGATGAGAACGCTTGTTAAATGCATGGAGAAATGCTGCGCTGTATGAGCGGGGATAAGGGGAGAAGCTTTTGGATGAGGCACAGAGCAGACAAAAACCTCAGTAAAGTAATCCTTTTGAAAAAGAAGACATATATCACGGTGAAGAAGCAGAACATGTGCAGCATTTATGAAGTACAAACAAGGGTTTAAATGCATTATATTTAATGTAGATTCAATTTGGAGAGAAGAGGCGGGAGGGGAGGGGGTAGAACCAGTTGGAGAAGGAAATTCTATGGAAATGAGAATCATTTTGGGGTGTAATGAAATAAAGTTTTTTTTTGCTTGTTTTTAAATTGTTTTGAAGCGAGGAAAGGATATAGGATCATCTTGAGGAAGTCGAAGCAAGATATCCAGAAAGAAGGAAACAAAACAAGAAACACAGAAACAAATAATTTTCACACTTTCTATCCAAGGATAGGCCTTGTCAGGCCTATCTAATAGGCCTTCTAAAAATGATCATCAAAGTAGAAGGCCATCACAAACAAACATTTTATAATAATAATAATAATAATAATAATAATAATAATAATAATATATTGGCTCATCATTATGGACTGCGGATTCGTCGTGTCTCGGGCAAGCTTAAAATCAAAAAATCTTCTTTGCTTGCCTGGATCCCATTTTTTCCATGTTGAGCAAAGCAATGAAAAATGATAACAGGTATGTCGGTTCAAACTACCACTGTTGAAGTTTTGTGTGAGCGAGTTACAAAATGACACTCAAGCAAATTTTCATGAGAGTGAAAGATTAACTTTTTAAATACAATGGATAACTCGTTTATCACATGATAATTATGAGGCTTTACCTGGGTATCTTTGCTCCCAACTAAGTGATATAAAATGGTATTAAAAAAAAGAATGTTCGTCTTGTCTCATTGGCAATGCATTCGATCATCGTCCTTAAGGATGAAACTAGCATAATGAATGAGCGAAATCAATTATATAAAACAAATAAAATCGGTGTTATGTAACCCCGAGATATAAATTAAAGTGATTTCTTTCATGTTTGAAGATTTCGTCCTTGCTCACAAAACTGCAAGAAAGCCAACCATCCAAGCACCCTCGAAAGCCGATAATCCTCTTTCCTCCATTTTTTTCTGCCAATTTTCCCCAAAAAGCTGGTGGAGGCAGCATTATACCGAAAGAGCCATACATATTGAGCAACATTTTATCAACAAACTGACACCATTCAGAAAAAGGTTATCACTCAAGAAAGGCAAGAAGGAATTCCAAATACATGGAACCGAGACGTTTCTCAAGGGTTAAAAAGCATCTTACATGAAATTACATCCAAGTGCCCCCGAATAATTCCACTTCCAGTCATTCTTACATGAACTTGACAAAAGATCGTTGTTTCGTATGCAGCCTGTGGCTGCTGGCTGCATCATTTCTGGAAGTGCAGCTGGGCCGCTGATGCAGTGTCTCCTGTTACCAATAAGCTGGTACTCATTTTGCCAACCTCAGAAGGATGACAACAGGTTGAATCAACCTCACCTGGTGTTAATTCAGCATCCAACAGGGCTCAAACTCAGGACCCTAAGATCCAAAGCCAGCCACCTTAACCACTAAGCCAACACCAGGCTTCCCAACACACAGAAACTATGACAAAAGAAGGATGAGAAAGCATGCATCAGCATACACAGGTGAAACGTCACGGCCCATCAGTGTTTACAAACCCGTTTTCATGCTGGACCCTTAAAAAACAGCTTTAGTTTATGACTGTAACACCCAACACAACATTCAAAGCTTCAACACAACATTGAAGATAAAACGGGAATATGTTAAGGCTCTTAAGAGATGGTGTTCAATAAAATTATCTTTTGTGTACAAGCTTTTCAGGTGACAAGGCGGCTGCTGATAAATAAAGTACTCATAATTGGTGAAATATTTTGTTGAATTGCTCTTCCAGTGTGGAGGCAATAGGTAATTGACCTCTACGCTCTTTAGCAAACTCAATCGTTGCAGGATTTTGTTAGTTTTACTCTTCACTTTTCAAACACTACATTATTTCCAAACCTTGGAAAAGGCTGATTCTTTATCTGCTCAGGGAATAGCTGTCAAACACAAATCACGCACACATACCTACTGAGACACGAGGCAAAACTTGACTTAGCTCAGACAATTGAGGAAAGTGATGTAACTTTCCGGAGCATTCTAGGAGCTGGCGATGTCATCTTATAATGTCACTTTTCGAGAGAGAGAGAGAGAGAGAGAGAGAGAGAGAGAGAGAGAGAGAGAGAGAGAGAGAGAGAGAGAGAGAGAGAGAGAGAGAGAGAGAGAGAGATTAGGGAGAGAGAGATTAGAGAGAGAGAGAGAGAGAGAGAGAGAGAGAGAGAGAGAGAGAGAGAGAGAGAGAGAGAGAGAGATTAGAGAGAGAGAGAGAGAGAGAGAGAGAGAGAGAGAGAGAGAGAGAGAGAGAGAGAGAGAGAGAGAGAGAGAGAGAGAGAGAGAGAGAGAGAGAGAGAGAGAGAGAGAGAGAGAGAGAGAGAGAGAGAGAGAGAGAGAGAGAGAGAGAGAGAGAGAGAGAGAGAGAGAGAGAGAGAGAGAGAGAGAGAGAGAGAGAGAGAGAGAGAGAGAGAGAGAGAGAGAGAGAGAGAGAGAGAGAGAGAGAGAGAGAGAGAGAGAGAGAGAGAGAGAGAGAGAGAGAGAGAGAGAGAGAGAGAGAGAGAGAGAGAGAGAGAGAGAGAGAGAGAGAGAGAGAGAGAGAGAGAGAGAGAGAGAGAGAGAGAGAGAGAGAGAGAGAGAGAGAGAGAGAGAGAGAGAGAGAGAGAGAGAGAGAGAGAGAGAGAGAGAGAGAGAGAGAGAGAGAGAGAGAGAGAGAGAGAGAGAGAGAGAGAGAGAGAGAGAGAGAGAGAGAGAGAGAGAGAGAGAGAGAGAGAGAGAGAGAGATTAGGAGACAACTTTCACCATGACCACAACCTAAAACAACCGCAACTCTCACTATGACCGCAACCTAAAACAACCGCAACTCTCACTATGACCGCAACCCAAAACAACCGCAACTCTCACCATGACCGCAACCCAAAACGACCGCAACTCTCACTATGACCGCAACCCAAAACAACCGCAACTCTCACTATGACCGCAATCCAAAACAACCGCAACTCTCACTATGACCGCAACCCAAAACAACCGCAACTCTCACTATGACCGCAACCCAAAACAACCGCAACTCACCCTATGCCCGCAACCCAAAACAACCGCAACTCTCACTATGACCGCAATCCAAAACAACCGCAACTCTCACTATGACCGCAACCTAAAACAACCGCAACTCTCACCATGACCGCAACCTAAAACCACAACTCTCACCATGACCGCAACCTAAAACAACCGCAACTCTCACCATGACCGCAACTCTCACCATGACCACAACTCTCACCATGACCGCAACCCAAAACAACCGCAACTCTCACCATGACCACAACCTAAAACAACCGCAACTCTCACTCCGCAACCCAAAACAACCGCAACTCTCAGCATGACCACAACCCAAAACGACTGCAACTCTCACCATGACCGCAACCTAAAACAACCGCAACTCTCACCATGACCGCAACCTAAAACCACAACTCTCACCATGACCGCAACCTAAAACAACCGCAACTCTCACCATGACCGCAAAACTCACCATGACCACAACTCTCACCATGACCGCAACCCAAAACAACCGCAACTCTCACCATGACCACAACGCAAAACAACCGCAACTCTCACTATGACCGCAACCTAAAACAACCGCAACTCTCACCATGACCGCAACCTAAAACCACAACTCTCACCATGACCGCAACCTAAAACAACCGCAACTCTCACCATGACCGCAACTCTCACCATGACCACAACTCTCACCATGACCGCAACCCAAAACAACCGCAACTCTCACCATGACCGCAACTCTCACCATGACCACAACCCAAAACAACCGCAACTCTCACTATGACCGCAACCCAAAACAACCGCAACTCTCACCATGACCGCAACCCAAAACGACCGCAACTCTCACTATGACCGCAACCCAAAACAACCGCAACTCTCACTATGACCGCAATCCAAAACAACCGCAACTCTCACTATGACCGCAACCCAAAACAACCGCAACTCTCACTATGACCGCAACCCAAAACAACCGCAACTCTCACCATGACCGCAACCCAAAACAACCGCAACTCTCACTATGACCGCAATCCAAAACAACCGCAACTCTCACTATGACCGCAACCCAAAACAACCGCAACTCTCACTATGACCGCAACCCAAAACAACCGCAACTCTCACTATGACCGCAACCCAAAACAACCGCAACTCTCACTATGACCGCAACCCAAAACAACCGCAACTCTCACTATGACCGCAATCCAAAACAACCGCAACTATCACTATGACCGCAATCCAAAACAACCGCAACTCTCACTATGACCGCAACCCAAAACAACAGCAACTCTCACCATGACCGCAACCCAAAACAACCACAACTCTCATCATGACCGCAACCCAAAACAACCGCAACTCTCACTATGACCGCAACCCAAAACAACCGCAACTCTCACTATGACCGCAATCCAAAACAACCGCAACTCTCACTATGACCGCAACCCAAAACAACTGCAACTCTCACTATGACCGCAACCCAAAACAACTGCAACTCTCACTATGACCGCAACCCAAAACAACCGCAACTATCACTATGACCGCAATCCAAAACAACCGCAACTCTCACTATGACCGCAACCCAAAACAACAGCAACTCTCACCATGACCGCAACCCAAAACAACCACAACTCTCATCATGACCGCAACCCAAAACAACCGCAACTCTCACTATGACCGCAACCCAAAACAACCGCAACTCTCACTATGACCGCAATCCAAAACAACCGCAACTCTCACTATGACCGCAACCCAAAACAACCGCAACTCTCATCATGACCGCAACCCAAAACAACCACAACTCTCACCATGACCGCAAACCAAGACACCCGCAGCTCTCACTATGACCGCAGCCCGAGACAACCGCAACTCTCACCATGACCGCAGCCCAAGACATGAACAACTCTCATCATGACCGCAACCCAAAACAACCACTACTCTCATCATGACCGCAACCCAAAACAACCACAACTCTCACCATGGCCGCAACCCAAATCAACCACAACTCTCATCATGACCGCAACCCAAAACAACCACAACGCTCACCATGACCGCAACCCAAAACAACACAACTCTCACTATGATCGCAACCCAAAACAACCACAACTCTCATCATGACTGCAACCCAAAACAACCGCAACTCTCACCATGTCCGCAACCCAAAACAACGACAACTCTCATCATGACTGCAATCCAAAACAACCGCAACTCTCACCATGACCGCAACCCAAAACAACACAACTCTCACCATGACCGGAACTCTCACCATGACCGCAACCCAAAACAACCGCAACTCTCACCATGACCACAGCCCAAGACAGCGCAACTTTCACCATGACCGCAACCCAAAACAACCGCAACTCTCACTATGACCGGAACCCAAAACAACCGCAACTCTCACCATGACCGCAACTCTCACCATGACCACAACCCAAATCAACCACAACTCTCATCATGACCGCAACCCAAATCAACCACAACTCTCATCATGACCGCAACCCAAAACAACCACAACTCTCACCATGACCGCAACCCAAAACAACACAACTCTCACTATGACCGCAACCCAAAACAACCACAACTCTCATCATGACTGCAACCCAAAACAACCGCAACTCTCACCATGTCCGCAACCCAAAACAACGACAACTCTCATCATGACTGCAATCCAAAACAACCGCAACTCTCACCATGACCGCAACCCAAAACAACACAACACTCACCATGACCGCAACCCAAAACAAACACAACTCTCACCATGACCGGAACTCTCACCATGACCGCAACCCAAAACAACCGCAACTCTCACCATGACCACAACCCAAAACAACCGCAACTCTCACTATGACCGCAACCCAAAACAACCGCAACTCTCACCATGACCGCAACTCTCACCATGACCACAACCCAAAACAACGCAACTCTCACCATGACCGCAACCCAAAACAACTGCAACTCTCACTATGACCGCAACCCAAAACAACCGCAACTCTCACCATGACCGCAATCCAAAACAACCGCAACTCTCACTATGACCGCAACCCAAAACAACCGCAACTCTCACTATGACCGCAACCCAAAACAACTGCAACTCTCACTATGACCGCAACCCAAAACAACCGCAACTCTCACTATGACCGCAACCCAAAACAACCGCAACTCTCACTATGACCGCAACCCAAAACAACCGCAACTCTCACTATGACCGCAACCCAAAACAACCGCAACTCTCACTATGACCGCAATCCAAAACAACCGCAACTATCACTATGACCGCAATCCAAAACAACCGCAACTCTCACTATGACCGCAACCCAAAACAACAGCAACTCTCACCATGACCGCAACCCAAAACAACCACAACTCTCATCATGACCGCAACCCAAAACAACCGCAACTCTCACTATGACCGCAACCCAAAACAACCGCAACTCTCACTATGACCGCAATCCAAAACAACCGCAACTCTCACTATGACCGCAACCCAAAACAACTGCAACTCTCACTATGACCGCAACCCAAAACAACTGCAACTCTCACTATGACCGCAACCCAAAACAACCGCAACTATCACTATGACCGCAATCCAAAACAACCGCAACTCTCACTATGACCGCAACCCAAAACAACAGCAACTCTCACCATGACCGCAACCCAAAACAACCACAACTCTCATCATGACCGCAACCCAAAACAACCGCAACTCTCACTATGACCGCAACCCAAAACAACCGCAACTCTCACTATGACCGCAATCCAAAACAACCGCAACTCTCACTATGACCGCAACCCAAAACAACCGCAACTCTCATCATGACCGCAACCCAAAACAACCACAACTCTCACCATGACCGCAACCCAAAACAACCGCAACTCTCACCATGACCGCAACCCAAAACAACCGCAACTCTCACCATGACCGCAACCCAAAACAACCACAACTCTCATCATGACCGCAACCCAAAACAACCACAACTCTCATCATGACCGCAACCCAAAACAACCACAACTCTCACCATGACCGCAACCCAAATCAACCACAACTCTCATCATGACCGCAACCCAAAACAACCACAACTCTCACCATGACCGCAACCCAAAACAACACAACTCTCACCATGTCCGCAACCCAAAACAACGACAACTCTCATCATGACTGCAATCCAAAACAACCACAACTCTCACCATGACCGCAACCCAAAACAACACAACTCTCACCATGACCGCAACCCAAAACAAACACAACTCTCACCATGACCGGAACTCTCACCATGACCGCAACCTAAAACAAACGAAACTCTCACCATGACCACAACCCAAAACAACGCAACTTTCACCATGACCGCAACCTAAAACAACCGCAACTCTCACTATGACCGCAACCCAAAACAACCGCAACTCTCACCATGACCGCAACTCTCACCATGACCACAACCCAAATCAACCACAACTGTCATCATGACCGCAACCCAAATCAACCACAACTCTCATCATGACCGCAACCCAAAACAACCACAACTCTCACCATGACCGCAACCCAAAACAACACAACTCTCACTATGACCGCAACCCAAAACAACCACAACTCTCATCATGACTGCAACCCAAAACAACCGCAACTCTCACCATGTCCGCAACCCAAAACAACGACAACTCTCATCATGACTGCAATCCAAAACAACCGCAACTCTCACCATGACCGCAACCCAAAACAACACAACTCTCACCATGACCGCAACCCAAAACAAACACAACTCTCACCATGACCGGAACTCTCACCATGACCGCAACCCAAAACAACCGCAACTCTCACCATGACCACAACCCAAAACAACCGCAACTCTCACTATGACCGCAACCCAAAACAACCGCAACTCTCACCATGACCGCAACTCTCACCATGACCACAACCCAAAACAACGCAACTCTCACCATGACCGCAACCCAAAACAACTGCAACTCTCACTATGACCGCAACCCAAAACAACCGCAACTCTCACCATGACCGCAATCCAAAACAACCGCAACTCTCACTATGACCGCAACCCAAAACAACCGCAACTCTCATCATGACCGCAACCCAAAACAACTGCAACTCTCACTATGACCGCAACCCAAAACAACCGCAACTCTCACTATGACCGCAACCCAAAACAACCGCAACTCTCACTATGACCGCAACCCAAAACAACCGCAACTCTCACTATGACCGCAATCCAAAACAACCGCAACTCTCACTATGACCGCAACCCAAAACAACAGCAACTCTCACCATGACCGCAACCCAAAACAACCACAACTCTCATCATGACCGCAACCCAAAACAACCGCAACTCTCACTATGACCGCAACCCAAAACAACCGCAACTCCCACCATGACCGCAACCCAAAACAACCGCAACTCTCACTATGACCGCAACCCAAAACAACCGCAACTCTCACTATGACCGCAACCCAAAACAACCGCAACTCTCACCATGACCGCAACCCAAAACAACCACAACTCTCACCATGACCGCAACCCAAAACAACCGCAACTCTCACCATGACCGCAACCCAAAACAACCGCAACTCTCACCATGACCGCAACCCAAAACAATCACAACTCTCATCATGACCGCAACCCAAAACAACCACAACTCTCATCATGACCGCAACCCAAAACAACCACAACTCTCACCATGACCGCAACCCAAATCAACCACAACTCTCATCATGACCGCAACCCAAAACAACCACAACTCTCACCATGACCGCAACCCAAAACAACACAACTCTCACTATGATCGCAACCCAAAACAACCACAACTCTCATCATGACTGCAACCCAAAACAACCGCAACTCTCACCATGTCCGCAACCCAAAACAACGACAACTCTCATCATGACTGCAATCCAAAACAACCGCAACTCTCACCATGACCGCAACCCAAAACAACACAACTCTCACCATGGCCGCAACCCAAAACAAACACAACTCTCACCATTACCGGATCTCTCACCATGACCGCAACCCAAAACAACCGCAACTCTCACCATGACCACAACCCAAAACAACGCAACTTTCACCATGACCGCAACCCAAAACAACCGCAACTCTCACTATGACCGCAACCCAAAACAACCGCAACTCTCACCATGACCGCAACTCTCACTATGACCGCAACCCAAAACAACTGCAACTCTCACTATGACCGCAACCCAAAACAACCGCAACTCTCACTATGACCGCAACCCAAAACAACCGCAACTCTCACTATGACCGCAACCCAAAACAACCGCAACTCTCACTATGACCGCATTCCAAAACAACCGCAACTCTCACTATGACCGCAACCCAAAACAACAGCAACTCTCACCATGACCGCAACCCAAAACAACCACAACTCTCATCATGACCGCAACCCAAAACAACCGCAACTCTTACTATGACCGCAACCCAAAACAACCGCAACTCCCACCATGACCGCAACCCAAAACAACCGCAACTCTCACTATGACCGCAACCCAAAACAACCGCAACTCTCACTATGACCGCAACCCAAAACAACCGCAACTCTCATCATGACCGCAACCCAAAACAACCACAACTCTCACTATGACCGCAACCCAAAACAACCGCAACTCTCACCATGACCGCAACCCAAAACAACCGCAACTCTCACCATGACCGCAACCCAAAACAATCACAACTCTCATCATGACCGCAACCCAAAACAACCACAACTCTCATCATGACCGCAACCCAAAACAACCCCAACTCTCACCATGACCGCAACCCAAATCAACCACATCTCTCATCATGACCGCAACCCAAAACAACCACAACGCTCACCATGACCGCAACCCAAAACAACACAACTCTCACTATGATCGCAACCCAAAACAACCACAACTCTCATCATGACTGCAACCCAAAACAACCGCAACTCTCACCATGTCCGCAACCCAAAACAACGACAACTCTCATCATGACTGCAATCCAAAACAACCGCAACTCTCACCATGACCGCAACCCAAAACAACACAACTCTCACCATGACCGCAACCCAAAACAAACACAACTCTCACCATGACCGGAACTCTCACCATGACCGCAACCCAAAACAACCGCAACTCTCACCATGACCACAACCCAAAACAACGCAACTTTCACCATGACCGCAACCCAAAACAACCGCAACTCTCACTATGACCGCAACCCAAAACAACCGCAACTCTCACCATGACCGCAACTCTCACCATGACCACAACCCAAATCAACCACAACTCTCATCATGACCGCAACCCAAAACAACGACAACTCTCATCATGACTGCAATCCAAAACAACCGCAACTCTCACCATGACCGCAACCCAAAACAACACAACTCTCACTATGACCGCCACCCAAAACAACCACAACTCTCATCATGACTGCCACCCAAAACAACCGCAACTCTCACCATGTCCGCAACCCAAAACAACGACAACTCTCATCATGACTGCAATCCAAAACACCCGCAACTCTCACCATGACCGCAACCCAAAACAACACAACTCTCACCATGACCGCAACCCAAACCAAACACAACTCTCACCATGACCGGAACTCTCACCATGACCGCAACCCAAAACAACCGCAACTCTCACCATGACCACAACCCAAAACAACGCAACTCTCACCATGACCGCAACCCAAAACAACCGCAACTCTCACCATGACCGCAACCCAAAACAACTGCAACTCTCACCATGACCGCAACTCTCACCATGACCACAACCCAAAACAACCGCAACTCTCACCATGACCGCAACTCTCACTATGACCGCCACCCAAAACAACCGCAACTCTCACCATGCCCCCACCTGTCACCATGACCGCATCCCAAAACAACCCCATCTCTCACCATGACCGCAACCCAAAACAACCACAACTCTCACCATGACTGCAACCAAAAACAACCGCAACTCTCACCATGACCACAATCCCAAACAACCACAACTATCACTATGACCGCAATCCAAAACAACCGCAACTCTCACAATGACCGCAACCCAAAACAACCGCAACTCTCACTTTGACCGCAACCCAAAACAACCGCAACTCTCAGTATGACCGCAACCCAAAACAACCGCAACTCTCACCATGACCACAACCCAAAACAACCGCAACTCTCACTATGACCGCAACCCAAAACAACCGCAACTCTCACCATGACCGCAACCCAAAACAACCGCAACTCTCACCATGACCGCAACCCAAAACAACCGCAACTCTCACCATGACCGCAACCCAAAACAATCACAACTCTCATCATGACCGCAACCCAAAACAACCACAACCCTCATCATGACCGCAACCCAAAACAACCACAACTCTCACTATGACCGCAATCCAAATCAACCACAACTCTCATCATGACCGCAACCCAAAACAACCACAACTCTCACCATGACCGCAACCCAAAACAACCACAACTCTCATCATGACCGCAACCCAAAACAACCACAACTCTCATCATGACTGCAACCCAAAACAACCGCAACTCTCACCATGTCCGCAACCCAAAACAACGACAACTCTCATCATGACTGCAATCCAAAACAACCGCAACTCTCACTATGACCGCAACCCAAAACAACCGCAACTCTCATCATGACCGCAACCCAAAACAAACACAACTCTCACCATGACCGGAACTCTCACCATGACCGCAACCCAAAACAACCGCAACTCTCACCATGACCACAACCCAAAACAACCGCAACTTTCACCATGACCGCAACCCAAAACAACCGCAACTCTCACTATGACCGCAACCCAAAACAACCACAACTCTCATCATGACCGCAACCCAAAACAACCACAACTCTCATCATGACCACAACCCAAATCAACCACAACTGTCACCATGACCGCAACCCAAATCAACCACAACTCTCATCATGACCGCAACCCAAAACAACCACAACTCTCACCATGACCGCAACCCAAAACAACACAACTCTCACTATGATCGCAACCCAAAACAACCACAACTCTCATCATGACTGCAACCCAAAACAACCGCAACTCTCACCATGTCCGCAACCCAAAACAACGACAACTCTCATCATGACTGCAATCCAAAACAACCGCAACTCTCACCATGACCGCAACCCAAAACAACACAACTCTCACCATGACCGCAACCCAAAACAAACACAACTCTCACCATGACCGGAACTCTCACCATGACCGCAACCCAAAACAACCGCAACTCTCACCATGACCACAACCCAAAACAACGCAACTCTCACCATGACCGCAACCCAAAACAACCGCAACTCTCACTATGAACGCAACCCAAAACAACCGCAACTCTCACCATGACCGCAACTCTCACCATGACCACAACCCAAAACAACGCAACTCTCACCATGACCGCAACCCAAAACAACTGCAACTCTCACTATGACCGCAACCCAAAACAACCGCAACTCTCACCATGACCGCAACTCTCACCATGACCACAACCCAAAACAACGCAACTCTCACCATGACCGCAACCCAAAACAACCGCAACTCTCACCATGACCGCAACCCAAAACAACCACAACTCTCACCATGACTGCAACCAAAAACAACCGCAACTCTCACCATGACCACAATCCCAAACAACCACAACTATCACTATGACCGCAATCCAAAACAACCGCAACTCTCACGATGACCGCAACCCAAAACAACCGCAACTCTCACTTTGACCGCAACCCAAAACAACCGCAACTCTCAGTATGACCGCAACCCAAAACAACCGCAACTCTCACCATGACCACAACCCAAAACAACCGCAACTCTCACTATGACCGCAACCCAAAACAACCGCAACTCTCACCATGACCGCAACCCAAAACAACCGCAACTCTCATCATGACCGCAACCCAAAACAACCGCAACTCTCACCATGACCGCAACCAAAAACAACCACAACTCTCATCATGACTGCAACTCAAAACAACCGCAACTCTCACTATGACCGCAACCCAAAACAACCACAACTCTCACCATGACCAAAACCCAAAACAACACAACTCTCACTATGACCGCTACCCAAAACAACCACAACTCTCATCATGACCGTAACCCAAAACAACTACAACTTTCACCATTACCGCAACCCAAAACAACCACAACTCTCCTCATGACCGCAACCCAAAACAACCACAACTCTCACCCTGACCGCAACCCAAAACAACCGCAACTCTCATCATGACCGTAACCCAAAACAACCGCAACTCTCACCATGACCGCAACCCAAAACAACCGCAACTCTCATCATGACCGCAACCCAAAACAACCGCAACTCTCATCATGACCGCAACCCAAAACAACCGCAACTCTCATCATGACCGCAACCCAAAACAACCGCAACTCTCACCATGAACGCAACCCAAAACAACCACAACTCTCATCATGACCGCAACCCAAAACAACCACAAATCTCACCATGACCGCAACCCAAAACAACCGCAACTCTCATCATGACCGCAACCCAAAACAACTGCAACTCTCACCATGACCGCAACCCAAAACAACCGCAACTCTCACCATGACCACAACCCAAAACAACCGCAGCTCTCACCATGACCGCAACTCTCACCATATCTGCAACCCAAAACAACCACAACTCTCACCATGATCACAACTCTCACCATGAACATAACCCAAAACAACCGCAACACTCTCCATGGGCACAAATCTCACCATGAACACAACCCAAAACGACCACAACTCTCACTATGACTGCAACTCAAAACAACTGCAAAACTCACCATGACTACAACTCTCACTATGACTGCAACTCAAAACAACCGCAAAACTCACCATGACCGCAACTCTCACCATGATTGCAACTCTCACCATGACCGCAACTCTCACCATGATTGCAACTCTCACCATGATCACAAATCTCACCATGACTGCAAGTCTCACCATGACATTTGTGGTTCAAAAGAAAAACATATTCTTTGCAATTCAACTTTTGTTGGATATGCATTTTTAAAAGTAACGAGTTGAAATCCACCAATTAATTGGCAAAAGTTAAGCATATACAGTAAACGTGATATATTTTTTCCAAATATTCAATTGGACAATTGTGTTTATTGTGCCTGCTCAGTCATCACTGCCGCAATTCAGCCAAGCTCATATACAACGTGATAATGCATGTGAATCCAGCATCAAATTACTATCCCTTCTAACCATGTAACCTTGTAAAAGTGAAACTCGTCTCGTATTTCAAAAATAGACAATAAATTGCTTAAACAGGAAATTTTGCTTTTTCATTGAAAGATTAACCTCATTAATTATTTTCCTTGTTTTGTGTTAGGCCACTGACTTTCTGATGAACTCTCATATTGAAAATAATAACTACCATAAATTATCCATGTTGACATAAATTTAGAACAGTAACTGATTTTAAAACAACTTATTGACTTAACGAGTATTTTATTTTGCAGATGACCACATTGTGTTGTGCAGTACCCTCATTCCACGAACAGGCAAACAGCAGTGGCATCATTCTCTGCTGCAATGGAAATTCATTAGATGCTAGTCTGATGAATGAAACAGGTATTTCAATCTTGGAATATCTCACATTCTCACCTTGTTGCTCAGGAAGGATCATCAAATGAACCCTCCTCTCTACATCCATGGTCAGCCACCGGAAGAGGTTCAGTCCCTTAAATTCCTTGGCCCGCCATCAGCCAGAATTCCTAAGCCTGCCATGACTTCTCCTTGGCCAAACATATCAGAGAGCTGGCCGAAAAAAGCCAGCCGCAAACTGGGCATCCTTTGTTGTCATTCTTTTTATAATCAGAATGACGAATGGCCTGAAGGCCAATGGAGTACTGCTCTCTCCTATGGGCTGGTATCTAAGCATCACATCTGTCCTTCCTGGTCCTTTGGAATCTAAAGCTCACCATTAATGATGTCAAAGCCTGGTGTTGGCGTAGCAGTTATGGTGGCTGGCTTGGGATCTTAGTGCCCTGCGTTTGAGCCTCTGTTGGTTATTGAATTAACACCAGGTGGGGTTGACTCGGCCTGTCATCCTTCCAAAGTCGGTGAAATGAGCACCAGTGTACTGGTAATAGGGGCATTGCATCAGTGGCATAGCTGTGCCCTCAACCACTGATGCAATCAGATGCCACAGGCAGCAAATGAAGAGGAAGAAGAAGAAGAAGAAGAAGAAGAAGAAGAAGAAGAAGAAGTAGAAGAAGAAGAAAAAGAAGAAGAAGAGGAAGAAAAAGAAGAAGCATTTGCCATTTTCCAAGTTGAGGCCAAAACATGTCTGTTGTTCTCACATTGCTGACAGGTTAGTGGCCTCCCTGTTCTTTTTTAACCTCCTCTTCTTTGATCGAGCTAACTTAGCTTTCTCCGTTTCTCCTAAGCTCATCTAGAATGCGCATATTTTTCCAGTCACCCGCTGCTGGTTACCTTCCCACATCCAGTCTTACAACAAGCCTCAACTCTTTCCCTCTTTTCTCGCGTTTATGGAACTTCCTGAAGCTGTTCAATCCCACCCTTCCCTCCAGGCCTTCAAGCAGGCAGTGAACAACATTCTCATCGAATCTTAAAGTAGCGGAAGTTTTCTGTCTGTCCTGCTACGTCATTACATCTGCGACGTCATTTCGGCATAGGATGGCCAACTCCAACATCCACCATTTATTTTTTTCATGTCGTTCAGGCAAAACACACCATCGAACCTGTCATATTCACAATAACCATGCCCTACATTTGTGTTTTCCATTCAGTGTGAAATACAAAGTGATCGTTAAAATGATCATCAAATATCAAAAGGATAGGCATCACAGGCCGTCCAGTGATAGGCCTTAGGCTTCATTCCTTAGGCCTCACCTTCAAGCTGCTTCAGGTTAATTTTTTTTTCTGGAGGGATCGATGCAGGGTTTGGGACTTTCTGCCCAGATGTTTTTAGATCCTCGAGGAGGATCTCTCAGTCTTACTCACATTGTTGTTCTTCATCTTCTTCTTCTTCTTCTTGTGGACTTTTTAGATCCTCGTGGAGGATCTCTAAGTCGAACTCACGTTGTTGTTCTTCATCTTCCTCTTGTGGACTTTTTTGTTTCACAGCCGACAGTTTTCATCGAAACTTCCTGAAACTTGGCGTATGGATGTAAATATACCCTGCGCAGACAGTAACCATCTCCGATTTTGAAAATTCCTCCGAGAAAAAAAAGTTGTGACGTCAAAATATCTCCGCTAATGGGAATCGCCTAAAAATTATCTCCGAAACGAGGCAAGCTTTGTGAATTCTGTTTGCGAGAATCGAACAGGGCATTAGCAGAGATGAATTACCGCACATTTGATACATCACTATGACATCATGTCAATTTTTATGACGTCATTCCTATTTTTTGACATTTTTTGTTTCACAACCCAGAGTTTTCATCGGATCTTCGTGAAACTTGCCATGTGTATGCAGAAAGCCCACGCGCAGGCAGGAACCATCTCCGATTTTGGAAATTCTTCCAAGAAAAAAAAGTTGACGTCCTAATATCGCCGCTAATGGAAATCGCCTACACCATTATCTCCGAAACTAGGCAAGCTGTTTGAATTTTGTTTGCGGGAATCAAGCCGGGCATTAGCACAGATAATTTATCGCAAACCTGATGCATCACAATGACATCATATTCGTTTTTATGACGTCATCATTAAGAGGATGAGGATCTTAGCTCATTTGAGCTTGTTTTTCCCTGGGAGAGTTTCAGGCTTTTACTGTTGGAGTAACGAAATACCATAGGTTACTTCACACCATAATATCGTTTTCACAATAATAATAAAAGTGATAATAA
>NC_140963.1:28297606-28372606 GCF_056783735.1 Eptatretus burgeri
TTTCATCTCTCCTTTTCTGACTGCAATATTTATTGCCTCCATCTTTCTGCTTGCTTTTCGGATGTTGCTTTTGGCCTTTTCTGTTACAATGTCTTCAACCTCTTGCCACAATTCATCTGCCATTTTGTTCTCCAAGCCAACTCTGAAAAACGGTTTCGAAGAGATTTTTTCTCAAGGTTATATTTGGTCAAAGTTTTTGTTTTTTCACGTTTCTGAATTTGACTCATAATTTTGCCACAAAGAGTTTCATGATCTGTCCAACAGTCTGTGCCTGGCAGAGTATATAGGCAGATTATTCAACACTTCTCTGTTTTCTGTTGATTGGAACGTAGTCAATCTGATTTTTATGTTTCCCATCAGGTGAAGTCTATGTGTAAAGTCTATGCTTGGGTTGTTTGAGCAATGTGTTTGTAATTGCGAATTTATTCTCAACACAGAACTTCATCATTCACTTGCCTTTGCTCATTTTGGAAGCCAAGTCCATGCTTTCCAGCAATCCCTGATGCTCCTGCTTCTCCAATTTTTGCATTCCATTCTCCTACAATAATTAAAACATCTTCGTTTGGCACTTTGTCTACCAGTTCTTGCAACTTTCCATAAAACTCCTCCACATTTTCTTCATCTGCTGCAGAATTTGGAGCATATAATACATCTGAATGATGGTAGTGTTCACTGGATGTCCTTTCAATCTCACTGAAATTAACCTATCATTGAGTGGGTTGTATCCCAGTAGTGACTCTGCCATCTTCTCATTGCAAATCGCTGCCACTCTATTTATTTTACAGGTTCCATGACCAGGAAATAACACATTGTAATCACCATATTGAAAGTGCCCCAAACCAGTCCATCTAAGTTCACTTATCCCGAAAATTTCAGTTCTTGTCCTCTCTATCTCTCTCTTTATTACATCTAACGTTCCCTGATCCATTGACCTTATACTCCATTTTACAATTTTGTGAACGTTTGAGAAGCTCAGAGTTCGACTTTCAGTGCTGACAACCTCAATTTGGGTGCTTTCAACTGGGGGGGGGGGGTTAATCACCATAAATATGTATCTGTACATATATGTGTGTATATATATATATATATATATATATATATATATATATATATATATATATATAAATATATATATAGTGTTGTGGTTGAGAAAATTCGCAAACCACCATTCAGGTCCCGTAGGTGATATCTCTGTAAGTATATGTGTAGTTAGCCCAAACCCGTTGTTTAGAGGGAATAAATGTGATTCATTCGGGCTGCGACCCTTCAAGATAGCCGTTTTTCTGTTCTATCTTTATTTTGAACCAACCACGTCTCAACCGCCATCACACAACAACCACCAACCGCAACGCCGCTTCACAACAACAACAACGCCAACAGCCACGACCTTTACCGTCACAACTCGCTCTCGCAATGATCGCATCACCGCCATTCCAAGCGTCACCGTGGCCAGGGACCACCACAATAAACCCTCCACCACCTTCACCTCTCCTCCTTCTGCCGCCATTCCCGCACCGCTTGTGGGCACCGATCCTGGACTCGTACAGGCCGCGCGCTGAGCAGTGGGTGCAAAAAGCGGCCTTTCCGGGGAAGTCGGATCAGGAATGATTCACGCCCACTTCTGTTCCGTCCTATCAGCGAGCGCGGGGCGATTTGGCCCCGCCTCCAGGCGCGTCGGAGTAGAATCGATATATGCAAATTCGAGGATCAGGAATGATTCACGCCCACTTTTCCTCCGTCCAATAGGCGAGCGTGGCTCCACCCCCGAGCCGATCCTGATCCGAAAATCTGCATATGTTTTCTCCTGCTGACTATAAAGCGCCGAGCGCGGGGCGAATAGAGAGAGAAGAGTTTCTGTTTTGGGCTCGAGTTGAGAAGAGTTTCTGGTTCGGGCTCGGGCGAGTCGTGGCGGCGGCGAAGTGTGGCAGCAGCAGTCAAGACGGGTCTGGAGGAGAGGCGGTCTGTCGAGGAGCTACAGAGAGGAGAAGCCGGGAACGCGGTCGAGGGCGCAGTGGAGTCGCTCGTCGCGGGACCCAAGCAAGCCAGCTATCCTCTTTCCCCAGAGCATCAACAACCCCCCCCTGTTTCCCCCCGCGCTGAGATAGTGCGAAAAGGGGGCCCCGTTCCCACCCCATTCCAAGCAGTGCCAACGAAACCCGCGGAGGAGCGCGGAGTCGGGGCACCGCCGCCATTTTGTGGCTCATCACAAGACGGGTAGGCTCGACGCGGTCTCGGCCCACAGGCCCGTCTGCCCCCTTGTCATAGAGGGTGGCCCTATTTATTTTGCTTTGGAGTATATGTGTTGTCGGCGCCGTCTGTGAAGTAAAACTGTGTAAGTGTTGCCGTGTGCTCGCGTAGTCGGTAGTAGATCTGCATTGTGTTTCTTTTGTTACATTTGCTTTTGGTGCATAATTGTTGTGTTTCTTTTACATTTGCTTTTGGTGCATAATTGTTGTAATTGTATGTGTGTGCTTTCCGTTTGCCGCGGAATAAATGTGCCTTATGTTGAACTGTTTTTCCCGTTTCGCTTCGTCTTTTCTTTAATTGAATCTCCATCTTACTTCACGTAAAGGGTTGGTCATGGGCTAAATACGCCCAATAATTAATTTGAACCGTTGAGGTTGACGATAACACCGCTCGGTTATCCCGATAGTATGGAACGGGTCGCTTAAAGTGTCCGAAGTCGACCTGCGGCGAGGTGCGATCGCCCGGTCTACCCTCCGTGTGGGTACTTAGGTAGGTCGAATTTGGCGAGCAACCCTATCCCACATGGGGGGCCGATTGGCACGATCTAGGTGAGGCCGAAAGGCCCACCCGTGACTAGTTCCCGGCGTTAGTCCGAGAGGGTCACGACGGAATTGTCCGTCCGGTGGGCGACGTGCCGCGATTCGAGTTACGTGGCCGCTCGCACGCCGGCGGGCGCGAATTCGCGACAATATATATATATATATATATATATATATATATATATATATATATCTATATATATATATCTATATATATATATATCTATATCTATATATCTATATATATATCTATATATATATATATATATCTATATCTATATATATATATATCTATATCTATATATATATATATATATATATATATATATATATATATATATCTATATCTATATATATATATATATATATATATATATATATATATATATATATATATATATATATTTAGATAGATAGATACACACATATTTGACACCTTGAGCCGAAGAAACTGCAGAAAGCAGGCCGACGCAAGGGAAGCGCTTTGCTGTTTCGAACCCTTCCCAGAGTTTCTCCACAGCTGTAAAGACGTTCACACATCGTACACACATGAGACTCCAAATGCCAGACACACCCTCAGCTACCGGACCGGGTTCATCGCATATTGGCAAATCATCAGCGATAGTGCAGACAACAATGCATATCAATGAGGCTCCTAAGCATGTAATATGTGCAAATGTCAAAAGCAGTCAATATATAAATAAGGAAAGACCCACCCACATCTCTCTCCTGTTAATGGAGGGAATAGCCAATCAGCTCTCATTCAATCAACGAAACCCAGGTGGCTCGGCCGATATACATAATTGACACCTTCCACCTCCTCGAGCCGAAGAAGCTTTATAAAGCAACCCAAATAGGCCTCCACATGGCAAGCGCTTTGCTGTTTGTGTCGGTGATCTTTGCCGCTTCCCACTCTCTGGGAACATGTACAGTGAAAAAATGCAAGTTATCTCCATAGCTGACTTATAATACCCCTGCCACCACCACTGAGTCGCGCTACACGATACACATTTACATAGACAATTTTTGTCCACTTTCTGTCCCAAACTCACATGACTACAGATGAAGCCAAGTAGCCAATGTTCACCAAGAGGTCGAACTTGGTGCATGTGCAAAGTTTGGTCGCAATTGGCCCTGTAGTTTTGGCGTGATTGGCGTTACACACAGACAGACAGAAAATGACATTTATTTATTTGAACATAATAGGATACATGAAGAGTTTATCAAAGGAAAAATAATTGTTTAGGCTTGTAGCAAGGTATTATGTACACATTTAGGACACGGGGGACCAAAAAAATGAAAGTCATTGTTCGATTAAGTTTTGCATATCATTTGTGAGCCAACATCATGGGGATTCAGGATCTATTTGGGCAGAGCTTAATTCTTCCTCTTTCTATTGCTCTGACAGGGTCAAAGTTGGTTATGAATTATCTGTATCAAGGAACCACTCGTATCATTCTAAAATTGGTCTGATGGCTTAGATATGTATTATACACGAATTGGAAACCACATATACGGAGAATATTTGGTTTGCCTGATATTTGACCTTGAGCAAAGAGGTCAAGGTCATATGAAATTAACAAATTGATCAAATTGATCAGTGTTCATTCAGGTCACAAGTATATATGCACATAAACCTAACCATAGAAATACATGCTGTGATAAACCAAACTAACATCTTCGGATGAACAGTGCAGATTTCTTAAAAACGTAACGTACTTCCTAACCACCTTTGAAGTTCTGTATACTGAACACAAACTGGCCTTTGGTATTGATTTTTTATATCATAGGGCTATCATGGTAAACTTATTCTATGGTTATAAAATCAAGCTTATAGCTACCAGTAATTTTGTAGCAGTTTGTTAAATGCAATTTGTTATGTGCTTCCTAACGTTTTTGACCCAATCATGGAAGTGAACCTAAAAACTGGTATGTCGTAATGATCCATGTTGAAACTTGCCATTTTAAATCATCACTTTATGCAGAAGTAAATTGCTATTTAAGATGTTCTATCAGATGTATTTCAAATTTCTGGAATAAGATTTTGTAAGCGTCACTATGACAGGGGGAAATTTTGCAAAATCTGAGATTTGACACATTTGAAGGTGCCAAGATATAAAATAAAAAATGACCGTTTTTACAGCCATTTTTCCCTGCTGTGCAGGGGTTTGGCTTTTTCTTGAGGCAATGTTTTATGGCCGGATGCCCTTCCTGACGCCAACCCTGGTCGCCTCTTACGACACACAGGGATATGGTACACCTACTCTAACCGGGGTATACATCGGCCCAGTATACTGGTACTCATTTCGCCGACCTCGGAAGGATGACAGGCTGAGTCAACCCCCTGGTGTTAATTCAGCAGCCAACGGGACTTGAACTCAGGACCCTGGGATCCCAAGCCACCATCCTAACCACTAAGCCAACACCAGGCTTAGTCCATACATATACTGTCCATACATATACAGTCCATACATATACTGTCCATGCACATGCAGTGCATAATATAGAGTACATACATATACAGTACATACATATACTGTACTCGTATACATGAGTAACATGGTAATATTAAAATATTAACAACAGAAAAACTGGTGCCTTTCCCATACTGTGGGCCTACACAAACCACCCAATTCATCTCGTACAGTAATGTGACATTTATGAAAGATGGTTTTAGCTTTTTGATGATTTAAGTATTCATAATGTTTCTGGAAACTAATAAAGTGATGAGTGTAAATATATATATATATATATATATATATATATATATATATATATATATATATATATATATATATATATATATATATATATGCTGTCATTCACATCTCCCCAAGCAGCATCATTTTAAGTTTATCCATTTAAATGTGATGGTATTATGTAGAAGGATTGCAATGTTGTCTGTACAACGATCAGAGCCATCCAATGAAACCTGATGCAATATTCTCAAAAGATAGGGTTCCCGTTATGAACATTCCACATTTGAACAGACATGGTTTCACTAAAGGAAGCATTGGTAAGCAAACATTGGGCGTATGGAATCTGAAGGACGTGTGTGTGTGTGTGTGTGTGTGTGTGTGTGTGTGTGTGTGTGTGTGTGTGTGTGTGTGTGTGTGTGTATGTATGTATATATATATATATATATATATATATATATATATATATATATATATATATATATATATATACACACATATGTATATGTTCTCCAAGTTTAATGTACCCTTTCCATCCACACAATTACCACATACCGAGAAAAACGTCCAAAGGAATCTAAGCTTAGTGCAAAGCACGTTCCTGCACGTCCTCCTGGCAGGTCGCACACGTCGCCTTCTCCGACATCTCCGACAAGCGTGGCGCTCTGTGCTGGCTCTCTCCAACTCGCGTGCTCTGTTCTTGCCAACTTCTGAGTCATGTGTTTCCCTCTCCACCAACCCTTTCTCCATTCCCTGTTTTCTCCCGCTCCCACCCCTTTTCTCTCTCCACCTCCTCTCTCTCTCTCTCTCTCTCTCTCTCTCTCTCTCTCTCTCTCTCTCTCTCTCTCTGATTACCCCAAACACTCTCAGTCCTTCCCATTCCCTCCCACTCAAAACCGAGCAACGGCACATCATGACCGCTCTACACTGAAAAAGTTGACATTGACAACGATGGCTCCACTTGGGAACCGTCATTATAGTGCGGCATCGAGTTTCGAGGCTGATCTACGCTCATGAAGGCATTAAGTCAACACTATGGAGCTAAGTTCATGCATCTTGGCTTGTACAAGTTGCTCCGGGTCATCAAACTTTGAAAACATGAGGCTAGTACGTTCATTAAATATCACTTACAGCTGCAGTGCACTGTATATCTATCTCACGACTGGGTGAAGGTTGAAAGAAAAACTTGTTTCGAAATAGTTGTCTTTCCGAACACGTGTCTGTTCAAACATCTGGATACATTTAAAATCGCCAAAGGGTCTGCTGTGCTGATGCTATTACTTCGTGTCAGCAGTGCATGTCTCATTATTCCACTTATTTTTCCTTTACAAAAACAATCAATGAACAAGATGCTAAAAAGTAGATCGATGACTCGTTATAAAGGTATTAGGCCGACTATATATTGAGGACTAACTTGCCTCTTAAATTCCTACCTCTTGGAGCTTACATTTGAAAAATCCATTAAAATGTGGTCCAAGTAAATATATTCCGCAGAATGGAAACACCAGCTGCTCATCAAGATAAATGTGTTTCGTCGATTCTGTTCATTGTTGAAATCGAGAGGCTGAATGATGATCAGTGAAGCGCACAAGCTGGCATAAAATGTACATCAATGACATCGACAAAACTGATATTTTCTACACTTTAAACAAATTTTTATACATTTCCCAACAGCAATTCCTAACCGATTTAAATCGGGCAATAAATGTCAAATATAATTTAAACTTCTTTGTTCGGCCAATGAAATGTATTGATAAACAATCAGAAGATGTATTTGTAATAACTCTCAATAAAATTGGAGTTTACATAAATTTTGTGCCACATCATGAAAAGTTTTATTGCCTCCGCCACCGAAGGTGAAGGAGGGTTATGTTTTCACCTCCTTTTCCGTCTGTAACTTGTAAAATGGAAGATTTTTCAAGCATATTGGTACGAAAGTCGATTTTGTTATTCTGTCTGTTTGTCTGTTTGTCTATCACAATTTTGAGCCGATCTTGACGAAACTTCACCACCTGGCAGAGTTTGTCATAAGGAAGAAGCCTGTTGTTTTTGAGGTCAAAAGGTGAACAGAGGTCAAAGGTCAACAACGAAGGTGAGATTTCGAAAATCCTCAATTTTCGTCCGACTGACTTGAAATTTGAAGAGGATTTATATTTCAGGTCACTGAATTCAACCAACAATTATTTTTGGGGTCAAATTTGTTTGTATGGATTTTGCAAGTGTCATGCTCAGCACGGCGTCTTATTCTTGTTTGTCTGTTTGTGTGCAAGATATCTCAAAAAGTTGTGGACGGATCCGATTGAAATTTTGTGGGCAGGTTCGGTGTTTGACAAGGACGAACTGATCTGATTTGGGTGAAGATCAGGATCCGGATTGGACTACTAGATTTATTAACTGATTCTTCACCATTGAGAGATGGGGCTAAATTTGATGTACAGCACAATATCTCAAAAAGTTGTGGACGAAACTTGGTGGACATGTTGGGTTTGTGACAAGGAAGAAATGTTTAAATTTCGATGAAGATCCGAATCCAGATCCGATAATTTTTTGAAGTGATTCTTCACCATTGAGAGATAGGGCTTAACTAATATATAGCATGATATCTCAAAAACTTATGGACAGATTCGGATGAAACTTGGTGGACATTTTGGGGGTGTAACCACGACAAACTGATTCGATTTTGATGAAGATCCGAATCCGGATCTGGATACGAGAATTATTTAATTTTTAAAGTGATTCTTCAAGATTGGGAGATTGGGCCAAAAACTATATATAGCATGGCATCTCAAAAATGTTCTCATGGATCAGGCATTGCATAGCAGAGATGTGTGCTCTACTGAGTGCCCTTCTAATTATCTCATTGTATTATGTACAAATGAGGGCTGGTAAGAATGCCTGGAAGTATGCATACATACTTGCTTTTTGAGTGATGCTTCATATTGTAAGTGTCATAAAAATAGGACCGTGAGTCGTGATGCTCACGTGGATCAGGAGCAAGAGTCAGACTCCCCATACATCCCCTTCGACCCTGATTTTTTTTTAATGCCGTAAACAAACTTTGCTACATTCCAGATTATGAAGGGTGTGGGTCAAGTTTAAATCAAAATCTTGTGTGTAGTTTCGAAGAAGAGAGCAAATACCTATTTGAGGGGGGGTCAACCCCCCCCCCCACACCCCATAAGCACCCGTAATCAGTGCAGATTTTGATGCGGTCAATACACCCTCGTTCTGCATCAGATATGAAGCTTATGCCCAAGTTTCGTCAAAATCGTGTGTTTGGGTGAAAGCGATAATGACTGAAGTGTTTACAGACTCACTGACTGACTGACTCACTGAATGACTGACTAACTCACTCACCTACGGACACTGCTCCAGGTGAGTCCAGGTGAGCTAAAAATGGTTAAACATTTTGTTACCATTCATTAAGTACAGTATTCTCTAATCGCATTAAATGAAGAAAAAATTAAGTAAACATGATGTTATACATTCAAAATCAGAGCCTTTCTTTCCAAAATGTTAAGAAAATGCACTTGAATTTTAATTAATTTATAGAAACCATTCTCCCCATGCTTGCTCCTGTTGATTAGGGGAGAAATATTTCGGATTTGGTGAGGAAACAGGCCCAGTCATTTCTAAAGTTCAAAGAGATCATTTTACACTGATAATTAATAACATCATCACATCCAAAGTCATCAAGCATCCCGAAACACCACTGGATACACCACCACGAACAACGAGTCACAAAACACTAACAGGAACAACAAATCACAGAAAACATATTTCCACTGTATTAGTATAAGTAGCAACACAAGGTTATTTTTATCTGCTTTTGGTCTGTTTAGGTGTGCCAGCATGAGTATAAGTCGAACAACAAGGAGAGATGGATATCTTATGTGTTTTGCCTTTGCAGCCATTGTTTATGGGATTTTTGTAGGATTTTCTAGTCAAGGAGTCTTATTTACGATCATGCAATGGTCTAAAAAACACTGCTGCTGTGTACCTTTCAAACAGGAACACCAGGTATGGTGATCGACCACATCGGCAGAGAGTGTGCTTTTTGCCATTACTGTCGTCCAGCTCTCAACATTAAAATACGATTGATGGATTCAATACCTGAAGCCAACTCCTGAGACACCAAGTGATGAAAGATTACAAAATCTGTGTTTACTTGCAGTAAACATCTTGTAAAAGAGGGAATGGCCGAAGGGGGAAACATTTGTATCCAAACCGAGCCACAGCATGTGCTGACCAGGTCAGACCTTCTACATTGCCTTCAACAGGTGGTATTTCAATTGGTCAGTCAGTTTCCATTTAATTCCTGACTTTTCGAGTGCAAAGACCTGATCTCACATCTACGTTCCAGACTGGGCTTGGCCATAACGTCCGCAATTAGCACAGGTAAAGCAGCCCAACTAGAGATGCTGAAGAGCTTATAAAAGTTGGCAACAAACTCTTAAGTTGACCCTGTAGACCCAATTAAAAGAAAATGTAAGTTTTGCTTCCTGCACCCAAACCCCCCCCCCCTCATCCCTCCCTTCACTTCTGTATAAATTTCATTTTTCATCATTACTGCAAGGAATAAAATCAAGTGGTAGCCTGAGGAAGTGTGAAAGAGCTTGGTTGGTTGGAAGGGCATAAACATCATCCCCATCTGCAAGAAGGGTGCAAAAACCAAATCAGCTCAACTACCGATTGGTCAGCTTTCTTCCCATAATAAGAGAAAAGGTATGGAGTCCATAATGGCTGCTGACATCCAGTCATCTCTTTCATCCAATGGTCGAATCATCAAATCACCAGCTTGATGTCTGCTCCAACCACTGAACTCTGGACATGCGACTTATCCTCTCACAACAATGGAGGGAGACCCTGAATCAGAAACAGGAGGCTATGGCTGTCTTTGGAATCATATGGTGTATGCTTCAGTTAGAAAGCTCTCTGGCTCTGCTATCCAAGGTTGTCTTCATGCAGAGCTGGCTGACTTCCTCTCTGTGCTTCCAAAGAGAGTCCCCAATCCTTTCTATCCAGTCCCTCTTTTTCCTCTCTACCCACTGCCGTTTACTCGCCAAGTTTTTGATAACATCCGACAACCAGCACTGCATGCCAACCTCTTTTGCTATGGTAATCAATAATCATGCCTGGCTGACCAACATCCTCCATGTGTGCAAACTGTTGCTCGTTCTTGATGGCTCTTTATCAGCATCTCTCCCTACAAGAGGTGGCTGCCATGCCCCATGTCGACATCTGCAGCTGAATTATCTTCTTGGTATTTATTTGTGACTTTACTGTATTTAAGAAATATACATCTTTCCCATTTATAAAGCAATTCTCCATCCCTCTGTATGCTGTGCAGTAAGTGAAGAAGCAGCAGTACCATTTTTAAGGTATTTGGTATGCCTCGGCCATTTTTAAGGTTGGAATCAAACTGCTCACCTTTCAGACTCAGAGTGTACAATCTCACCACAATGCCCACTGACTGATTTTGTTGTTGTTTGCTCATTTCCTTGCTTGTTGTATCCAGCCACAGCCCCACCTGTCACCATATTACCTCTTTACCCTTTGTTACCCAGATTGTCAGCCTCTATTTTGTATATAAATAATATAAAGAGGACAATCCTTCATTGGCTAGAATAATACATGATACATAAACATCAGTGAGCACGTTGTTTGTTAACCTCCGCCATCGAAGATGGATGGAGGTTACTGTTTTCACCCCTGTCTGTTTGTTTGTTACTTACGAAATCTAAAGATTTCATAAGTATATTGATGCCTTCCGTTTCTGTTTGTTTGTTTGTTTGTTTGTTTGTTTGTAGGCACGATAACTCGAGAATGGAAGAAGCTACCAATGTCAAATTACACCACGTGATTCAGGGGGGTGATGGCTAGCGCTGATTAGATTTTGGTCAAAATCGGTCAAAGGTCAAGGTCACAGTGAGGTCAAACATCCAAAACATTCTATTTTGATGGTTTGGTACAGAATCATCGTAGAAACTTCTGGTTTGCGTCGCTACCTTCTCTAGAGACAGATTTTTTTTAGACAAGGTCAGAGGTCAAGTTGATGATTTCGTAAATACCAGTCTATGACTGCATGTTTGTTTGTTTGTGAACAGTATTACAGAAAAACTCCTGGACGGATTTCGACGAAACTTTGTGGGGGGTTAGGTATGGTCCAAGGATCATGCCATTAGATTTTGGACTTGGTCCAAAAAAGAAAACTTAGAAAATTTTGCAAGTTTTTTTCAAAAATATTTCGATTTTATTTGAAAAAGATTTGAATTTTTTTTTTGCATTTCTACATGTTTTAACTGATTTCCAACCCCCCCCCAAAAAAAACATTTGTTTGAGAAAAAAAAACAAAATTTGCAACTTTTTTTTCAAAAAAATTTCGATTTTATTTTTTTGCCATTTCTACATGCGCGTCGATCTAGTTTAGTTTATTCAATCGTGGTTCAGTAGAGTCTGATCCGTTTTGACCTACAATGAATAGGATATCAGGTTCACTTAAGTGACCCAGCAGTATTGGCGGCGGAGGTTTTGCACTCAACCGAGTGCTCCCCCTCTAGTTTTAAGATGTTATGCTATGGTACTGATGATAACATCTTCCATGACTTTGCTGATGATTGAGAGGATGCTGATTGGGCAGTAATTGCTCAGGTCAGATTTGTCCTGTTTATTATATGCAGTGCATGCTGAGCTCGTTTTCCATATGCTTGGGTAGATGCTAGGATTGTACCTGTACTGGAATATATTGGCCATAGGGAAAGCCAGCTCAGGTTCACACATCTTAAGTGTTGTAGCTTGGTATGTCAAGCCCTCAGCTCTTGTTGTATCCAATGTATTCAGCAACTCCTTGATCTCAAATTGGCCGTGTAGTGGTATCGATGATGTTATGAACCCCTGGAGTGTGTCAAATTGGATTGTCGACATAGCACTCGTTTCTGAACATGGTTGAGAGAAACTTCGTTTTGTGTTTTTTTTTTTCTTTGCCATTAAAGTGTAAAACACAAACCAAGTTTTGTGTTTTACACTTTCACGGAAGACTCCACAATATGTTATCAAGGGGATGTTTACTGAGCCTTGAGCTATTCTTAGTTGTTTCATTGTCCACCATCATTCCTGACTTGATGTGGAGGCCGGAGGGGGTACAGAGTGTTTCTCTGATCTGTCCTTTATAGAAAAAAAAATCCAATAGGTTTGCAATATGTCCATCAACGTATCTTATGAACTGCTTCAAGGTAGCACTTTGATGTCTTATGAAGTACCTCAAATGAGGAGCATCGTGTCCCAATGCAAGCCAAATTCCCACATTCATGGAAACAAGTTTGTCGTTCTTCTCCGATTGCGACAAAGGAGTGATGTAAGTACCTGGCCGTGAGGTTTCAGATCGTTCGATTATTCATTGTTCACAAAATCTCATCGAGGTCCAATTTTGAGCGGTCCGATCTGTTCATAGTCAGCCGCACCTGATACGATGGTCGTGCCATACCACATGATGAAAGGCACGTTCTCTTTGTGAAATAGATCTTTGAGTTTGTCTTCACAAGGACAGTAGGGGAGCTGCCCCTTCTGATACACCATTCCTTGAAGTGTACAACATCGTTTGTTAATACCCTGGGCAGACTATAAATTGCTCTCATCCATATATAAGGTCATTGCACCAGTTGCACATAGCCTGGTGTTGGCTTAATGATTCGGGTGGCAGGCTTGGTATCCTAGGTCCTGAGTTCAAATCCCACTCGGCTGTTGAATTAATACCAGGTGGGGCTGACTCTGCCTGTCATCCTTCCGAGGTCGGCAAAAATGAGTACCAGCTTGCTGGTATCCTGTGTCAGAGTGGCAACCCATCCAGGATTGTGTCCAATAGCCCAGGAGACTGTGTTGGCAGCACCAACACTCTGCACAGAATATGGTCCCAATGGATGGAAAGATGGACGAGTTGCATAGTGAGGATGTAAACCAGTAGTGCTGCTTATGTTAGTGGTTAAACTGAGAGCCTAACTTTAATAATGTTGCAGTGAAGTGATTGCTGCCATCATCCTTGCTCTTAAAGTGACAAATCTGCCGAAGTAAAGAGAGCATGTTACATTATTGATGCCACTTGTAATTATATTCCTACATCAGCATGTTCACAGCTTGTTTACATGAACAGCAATGAGATAGTCTATCATAATCCAGCAGAATCATCATTGTTTTTGTGTGAATCAGGAAGTGGACACTTGCATAGCTCAAACCTTTAACTAAGTAATGTGTAAAGGTCTGTATATTATGTTTATCGTGTCACATCAGGCTATCTGCAGCCACATTCGGTAAAGGCTGGTATTTGATTCTTCTCAAATGAAGCCCCTGCTGAGGTGACGATTCAAACTTTGACTTCAAAAGGTGTTATCTTAACACCCTCCGAACATGGTGCCCGCCTGTCTGATCCAGTTTTCTCGACTGTTTACAAACACTCCTCCTTGAACGAAAGTCCCCCCCCCCTCCTTTCTCCCCCAACCCTCAACCATCACCACCGCCACCCATCTCCCAGGCAAATTATTTCACTTCTGACTAATGCTGAATCAAGGAAACCAGTTTATGCTGTAGAACCTCTTTTTGACCTCATTCCACCAGCTCTCTTCTTCATGAGCTCTTCAGTCACTCTGTTCAACACATACTTTGATTAACCCACTTACTCGCCTCTCTATATCCAGACTGTCTATTTGCCTCCTCTCTTTTGTCCTCATTTTCCTCCTTGTGTGGAATTGTCTTCCAGCCTTTGTGCAGTCCTGCTCCTCCTGCAGTCACGTGGAGTGTCAGCTCACCATCATCAGATGTCGAATCATGTGTCCACTTCTGGCTGAATTCTACTCTCACTCTGACACCAACTCGAACACCGTCGCACTCACTCTGTATGCATGCTAGTCCTGTATCTGCTTGTTCTTACCCTTTCACTGTCAGTAAATATGCCTCTTAGATTTCTGTCAATCAGCTCTTCCACGACCCTAGATATCTGAAGAAAAAAAACTAATCAGATCACTTCTACTTTATGTGTTAGCCTCATATAATTAGCAATGAGTTTTGGATATGTATGCTTTGTGTTAGCTTTATGGTTTGGGATCTTAGGGTCTTGAGTGGGTCCTGAGTTCAAATCCTGCTCAAACCCTGTTGAATTAATACCAGGTGAGGTTGACTCAGCCTGTCATCCTTCTGAGGTCGGCAAAATGAGAACCAGGTTGCTGGAATGATTGAGCCATTTTTTGAGTATCCTTCGTCAGACTGGTGACCTGTCCAGGATCGTATCCAATAACCCAGGAGACTGCTTCGGCAGCACCGATGTTCTGCACAGAGTATGTTCCCGAAGGATGTATGGATTGGTTATTTCACTTCTCAGATGTATCAGTAAATCTTTGCTTTTAATTTTCTCGATTACGTTTGGTCATTGTGGTTAAAGCTATTGATGTTGTAATAGGGTTGCTCTTTAAATCATGTAGTAGCAGTTCATCGATTATCTCAGGAAGGTAAAAGTTGAATAGGACATCATGAAACTTACACAAATGTTCACCAACTTTTAGCATATTTTTGACAAGTCGAATAAAATGTCACGAAGTTCTGGAAATGTGGGAACTGCAGTATATAACAAGGCCAATCTACCACAAATGCCAGGTACACATGGGCAGTCTAACTGACTTCACAGTTGTCAACATCACACAAATCTGAGGGTTTTATTATTATTTAATTGATTAATTTTTAAAACTACTTTTATTTATTTGTTTATTTATTTATTCATGGAGGCATTTTTGTTTTCCTCATCATTATATGCTTGGTACCATCAGTCATGTGTGAATAATAAATACATAATAAATCGATTAACAAATCCCTATTTGATTCTGAAGACAATTTTCAACGTTGTCTGTACTTTGAAACGTAGCCTTAAAAAAAAAAAATATAATTGGCCAAGTCTGCGTTTGGAATTTGCGTTGCCTTCAAGTCAAGTGTATTGTCCCATAAACACCCTTTTGTTTATAACCATGCTATCATAAGCCTGATTTAAAGAAAAGGTTATCTCTTCTCTCCAGCAGTTTGTCTTAGTAGATTCTGCACTGCCAATAATTGATTGCTTGGATTTCATAAAGACTGAGCCACGGTAACATTTAATCATTGTAATGCAATGTGACTATCTCATAGCATCGGGATCAATGTTTGGGAAAACATTAAAGCAACATAGTCAATGTTTGTCCTGCCTACAAACAACATTCTTGCACAAGTTGGCGGCGAGGTTAAACGGCGTCCCTGTTATTTGAAGTTCCACATATGAAACAGACAAACAGACGACGAGATAAGAGACGTCCATGGAAGGGATAACAATGAATGTCAAAGACACAAGATTGTCTCTGTTGAAAAATCAGAACCTATCATTTTAGGTTTACCTTGCTCCCTTGCAAGCAGTCGACATGTCGTGAATGTAAGCCTTGGGCACGTAATACCTTAGAGTGTGCGTTGTTTGCTGTAAGAAAATATCCTTTGTGCATTACATCTTGGTAACTTTTGCTTCCTGCAGTCCTTGAAGCAACAGAACATTACTGACAACAGCAAAGCCAAAGTCGTCAGCAAGAATGCCTCTTCGATGAATTGCAGTCCCTTTTACAGGGTTTGATTTGCCTAATTGAGTCATTATTTTTTTGTATGAGTGTCTTGAAAATAAAATTGTATGTGGCTGCATATTATCTCAAAGTGATGTACAGAGTTACTTTTAGAGAGCAGAATGGTAGAGGAGTCAATCATTGGAAATGGCTGAGTGAAGTGGAGCAGTAAATCCACGTCTCCAGGATGAATCATTGTGAAAGTTACACCAACTCAATTTGTCGATTCGTTAAAACTTTATGCCAGCAGCACACTTTGAGATGGGTCAAGAGAGGATTCTCAAAGCAAGAATTTGGATTTGAGCCAACACACTGGAATGATGGCCGAATTTTATTTTTCACCACAAGCAAGTGCTCTAAAATGTGACAATGCCCTCTCTGAAAGGGGGAATATTCTCTGACGCAGTATGCCATGTGTGCAGCAATTAAACAACAAACGATATTTTGTCAGGAATCAAATCCAGACCATATATTCTGGGGGTAAAGGGTGGGCAAATGCCACTATTTTGGGATTGACCTTTGGTGTTCCCATCTGAGCACTTATCTCAGGGTGCTGGGATCCCAAATTCAAATCCGATAATCTTTGTTGTTTGTCTCTTGCCCAATAATGTCCTTGTAATTAATGTAAATGTACACTGATATCTCATATTCTTGTACAACATGTGATTTATATAAAAGCTCCTCCATGAGCCTTAATATACTGTAATAATGAAGAGGAAAATAATGTATAATAGCTCGTCCCATACAGAACGATGAAGATGACAAAACGATGAACAAGGCATGGTGACGCCTAGTGGTTAATCGAAGTAATTCCACCATTTTGTTTTGAAGTTGGTGATTTGTTTTTTCATATTATTACATTTATTTTGTCTCATACTTGCCATTCAAATCATCATAACGAAGTATTTAGCAAAATATGATAGCGTCAAGTGATGAAACGACTGGATGAAAACAATAGTCTTGAAAAGATGCAATCTATTTGACATCAGAGCATATTTTGTGATTATCTTCAAGGAAAATCACAAACATGACAAACAAGTGATAAGCTATATTCCAGTCAAAAACACTGCAATTAGAGATTTCGCTCCCATTATGAAGGAAAACTACAGAGACCTCCATAAACACGACCTATAGTCTTACTCTGTCTTTGAGGCTCAATTTTGGTTGACATACCTGTTAGTGGTTCTTTCTGAACTCTCCATGAATAATGTGTTGAAACGAGGTTCAATCCAAGAAAAAAAGTATTCTTCCCACCCCCCCTCCAAAGTTTTCACATTTTGATGCCACCTGAGTTTATTTCATGATGCTTTCAAATCAAATGTAATGCAGTGCAGAGTCTTCACAGACTAATCCTGCATAGAGTTTGTGAACAAGGATCTCAATGACACTGCAGGAATGTGGAGAAAAATTCTGTGGTCAGAGGACACTAAGATTGAATTTTTTTTTTTGTACACCTTCGCGAGGATCGTATGAGAGCTAACACAAAATGTACAGCAAGGGGGGCATGAGACAAGAGGGGTGGGAGTGGGAAGGACAAAACAGTGGGGAACAGAGACATAAGGAGATCTGTAGAAGGGAGAGGGATGGGGGTGGGGAACAGGGGTATACAAGATGGACATCACAGGGACTTTCAGGAAGGAAAGCAGGGAATTTGAAGGAGGTAAGTTTGGGGTGGATTAACGGGGATAGAAAAGATCGAGGATTTGGATGGGGGATGATAAGAGGTGGTGGTGAGTAGCTGTTTTGAAGGCCTGGAGGGAAGAATGGGAATGAATAGAGTGAGGGAGTTTCTTCCAAAGGCGGGAAAAAAGGAGGAATGAAAGAGTGAAGGTGAGCAGTGATTCATGATTTTGGTAGTTTTACCAGAAGTGGGTTTGGGTTGTTGGCGGACCTTGAGCATCCTGTGGAAATATGAAGGGGACAAATCACAGAGAGAGCTGGGGGGGGGGGGGCAAAATCGTAGAGGAGACGGTAGAAAACAGAAAGACCACCGACTAGCCTGCGGTGAGAGAGTGAGAGGCCCAAAGACTCAGCCTTATTATGGGAGATGCCAATGATCCGAAATGCCTTGGTTTCCACAGCGTGAAGCCGAGAAAGGTGGGAAGCAGGAGCACCAGCCCAGAGGGGAGAGCAGTACTCCATCAGGCTGCAGACGAAAGCTTTGTATGTGGTCAGGAACTCAGGTGGGCCAAGGGAGGACTTTGCATGATGGAGGATTCCCAGTCGGGGACTGGCTTTGGAGACCAGGATGGAAATGTGGCTTTCCCATGAAAAACCATGGCAGATAGTGAGACCCAGAAGCTTGAAAGAAAGGACTTCATCCAGAGGGTTGTTGAAAAAATAGATGGGGGGGGGGTTCAAATGGTCATTTCGGAGAGACATAGTGACAGTGTGAGATTTGTCCGGATTGAAAGACATATTCCACGTGTTGGACCAGTTTGTGATATCCAGATCTGCAGTGAGCGAAGAAGCTGCTGCTTTCTGGTATGAGGGATAACAGATGGTACGGCAGAGGGTGGAGTCATCAGCGAAGAGATAAAGAGGATTTTCCAGGAAGTCAGAGAGATCATTGATGAAAACCAGAAAAAGAACAGGGCCCAGAACGTTGCCTTGAGGAACTCCAGCCTGGACAGGAAGGGGGGATAAAAGAACTCCATTTAGGGCCACATGTTAGCTGTGATAGGAGAGGAAGTCTGTGAGCCATGAGTGGAGATGGCCTTGGATACCATGGGAAGAGAGTTTGGTGAGTAGGGCAGGGTGCCAGACCGTGTCAAAAGCACGTGATATGTCCAGGGATATGGCTCTGATTTCATGTCCGTCATTGAGGACCTCCATCCATTGTTGGGAGAGCAGAAGCATCATCTCCAGGGTAGAGTGACCTGGTCTGAAACCAAATTGATGATCGGAAATCAAGCCAATGGAGAAGAGGAAGGATTTAATGTCAGAAGTGGTGATGGATTCCCAAAACCTTGCTGATGATTTGGAGAAGGCTGATTGGTCTGTCGTTGCAGGGATCTGTTTTCACCTTTTTATTCTGGGCAGTAATGTTTGCCGATTTCAAAGCAGATGGCAGATGACCTTGAACAAATGAGAGGGTGACTAGAACAGAGAGAGGATGAGCAAGAGCATAGGAGCAGATGTTTAGTACATGTGGGCTGATGCCATCTGGACCTGTTGCAGAATCTGAGTCGAGGTTTGACAGCAAGCTCTCTACTTTGTGAAATGGAGAGATTTTTAATCTTAATTGAAAGTGTTGCATCTGGTGAAAACCAAATACTGCACATCACCCAATCACACGGACCATCCCTGCTGTTAAGTGTGTTGGTGGCAGTATCATGTTTTGGGGCTGATTTTCATCAGCAGGGACTAGCAAGCTTGTCACAATAAAAGGGACAATGGATGGTGAAAAGCACAGCAGAGTCCTTGATAAAAATCTTCTTGAGTTAGCCATGAATCTGAAACTGGGTAAGAGATTCACATTTCAGCATGAAAATGATCTGAAACTCAAAGCTGAAGCCAGACTGGAGTGGCTGAGTAAGAAGGAAATAAATGTTCTTGAGTGGCCCAGTCAAAGTCCTGACATGAATCCAATTGAACATTCATGGTGAGATTTGATGATTGCTGTCCATCAATGATCCCCATCAAATTTGGCAGAACAGGAGTATATATATATATATATATATATATATATATATATATATATATATATATATATATATATATATATATATATATATATATATATATATATATATATATATATATACATATCAATGTGTATATCAATGTGAGCAGGAATAAATCCTGCTCCAGTTGAATCAACTCCTATGAAGAGGATCTCCTACCTGGTCCAAGAACTGTGGCTGAATCAGAAATTGTTTGGTCCATTATCTCCATGATGTTCCATACATTACCAATGGGATTTAAATGGGTGAGCGAGCTGACCAATACACATGGAAAATGGAATTATGTAGGCCATGCACAAAAATCATGGCACAGTGTAGCAGAGCATTTTTGTCAGGAGAACAATGTCAGGATCGTTAGCATCAGCAAAAGTGGAGAAAATGTTTTATAACAGACCTCATCAATGCATCATTGACGCAGCTGGTTTCTGTGAAAGCATGCAGTGCCTCAGAAAGTATTCACACGCCTCAACTTTTGTCACATTTTGTTGTGTTACAGCCTGAATTTAAAATGGATTAAATTCAAAATTTTTGTCACTGATTTACACAAAATACCGCATCATGAAAAAGTGAAAATATGTTTTTAGAAATTTTCACAAATTAATTTAAAATGAAAAGATGAAATATCTTGCGTCATGGAGCATTCAACCCCCTGAGTCAATACTTTGTCGAAGCACCTTCTGCAGCGACGAGAGCTTCGAATCTCCTTGGGCACGTCTGTATCAGCTTTGCACATCTGGATTTTGGGATTTTCTCCCATTCTTCCTTGCAGATTTGCTCAAGCTCTGTCAACTTGGATGGGGAGCATCGGTGAACAGCAATCTTCAAGTCTTTCCACAGATTCTCAATGGGATTCAAGTCTGGGCTTTAGCTGGACAACTCGGTGACTTTCATGTTCTTGTTCTGAAGTCATTCCAGTGCTGCTTAAGCTATATGCGTTGGGTCATTGTCCTGTTGGAACGTAAATCTTCGCTGCAGTCTAAAGTCTTTTGCACTCTGAAGCAGGTTATCCTCAAGGATTTGCCTGTATTTGACTCCATTCATTATTCCCTCTGTTCTTACAAGTCTCCAAGTCCTTGCAACTGAAAATCATCCCCATTGCATGATGCTGCCACCACTCTGAATCAAGGTAGGGATGGTGTTGGATGGGTGCTGAGCTGGGCTCGGTTTCTGCCAGATGTAGTGCTTTGCATTCAGGTCAAATAGTTCAATTTTCGTCTCATCAGACCACAGAATCTTTTGCCTCATGCTGTTGGAGTCTCACATGCCTTTTTGCAAACTCCAGGAATGCTGTCATGTGCCTTTTTCTCAGGAGTGGCTTCTGTCTGGCTACTCTCCCATAAAGGCTCAATTTGTGAAGGGCTGCAAGGATCGTTGTCCGTCCAGGGACCCTGCCAGAAGTTCCAGCAGGTTCTCCTATCTCAGCCAAGGAACTCTGGAGTTCTCTTGGAGTGGTCTTTGGGTTCTTGGTCATCTCCTTGGCCAAGATCCTTCTTGCCCAGTTACTGAGCTCTAGGAAGCTCGAAGAAAGAAGCTCTTGCCCAGCTCTTGGAAGAGTCTCGGTAGTTCCATATTATTCCAATTTCCTGATGATGGAGCTCACTGTGCTGTTGGAAACTTTCAACACTATGAATTTTTTTGTACCCTTCCCCAGATTGACACCTCCTCACATTTCTATCTTGGAGTTCTACGGACAGTTCCTTGGACTTCATGGTCGAGTTTCTGCTCTGACATGCACTATGATCTGTGGAACCTTGTATAGAAAGGTGTGTTTCTTTCTAAATAATGTAAAAATCAATTGAATTGGCCACAGGTGGACTCCAAACAAGTTGTGGAGACATTTCAAGGATGATCAAAGGAAATTGGATGCACCCGAGCTCAATTTCGAGTGTCATAGCAAATGGGTTGAATACTTTTTGATGTGAGACATTTCAACTTTTCATTTTTGATTAATTTGTAAGAAATTCCAAAAACATGTTTTCACTTTATCATTGTGGGTTATTTTGTGTTGATTGGTCAATTTTTTTTCAGTTTAATCCATTTTAAATTCAGGCTGTAACACAACAAAATGTGACAAAGTCGAGGGGTGTGAATATTTTCGAAGGCACTGTAGTTCGTAGTCCACAATAGCTCGAATTTCACTAGCACGTCTCAACAGTTACACCAAGAAATGTCATATGCAGGCACAAAGACGGGGTCTTGTAACTGCATCCTTTAACACAACAGCGACTGCAAAGACAAAGCAAACAAACCACAGGATGTTTGCCAAGCCGCAATGACAATCAAGAACATATAAAAGAACAAATGACGTCTCAAAAGAATGGCGAATGTTATATCATGAGAACCGTTATGAAAGTCAAAATTCAGAGATCACCCACCCACCAGAATATAATCAAACAGAACACAATAATGTGTTAATACTCACTTGACTGTGATTCCGTGGAGGGTGAAAACAGGAAAGGAAAAAGAATTTCGAGTAGAAAAGATTGTCAGGACCCAGGTGGCTCGAAAAAGAAACCTCCTCGTAAAATCTCAGGATAGGTCAGATATCGTGGCACCTTGGCACATATAGAGCTCCAGACGCCGCCCAACTGGGTACAGTTATGGACAAGATGAGCGGGTGTGTAGCATTGGGATTCTCATGCGTGTAGTACTTGTGAATGTCTTTACAGCTGTGGAGGAACTCTGGGAAAGGTTTTAAACAGCAAAGGGCTTACCTTGGTAGCCTTTCTTGGTTGCTTTATGCACCTTTCTTTGACCAGAAGAGCATAGGAGACGATTTATTTATATAATCATAGCCACCTGAGTTTAATTGATTCGGTGAGAGCTAATTGCTTATTCCCTTTATTCACAGGTGAGAGATGTGAGGTGAGGGGGTCTTTCTTTTTCATATATATATATATATATATATATATATATATATATATATATATATATATATATATATATATATATATATATATATATATATATATATATATATATATATATATATATATATCACACAAACGTTCGTGAACCCGTTGGGTTTCAGTTGGGACATGGTTGATAAAAAAAATCATTTCAACAAAAAAAAAAAAGATAGCTCCAGCGAACTATACCGCTGAGGTTGTTTGCATTGATCAAATTCTCCCGAAGAGTACTTGACTGAATCGGGAATTGATTTTTCAAAAAAATTTTTTCGTTGTCTGATTTTAACGAAATTTTTTTTTGTGCTATCGTGTCCCGTTTTGGCTGTATTTCGGGAACATGCATAGATACTTGCATACATACATACATACATACATAATACATATATACAAGATGAGAGTTTTAGTAATATACTAGACGACCCTTGAACCCGTTGGGTTCCCTTTGTGACAGCGGTTGATGAAAAAAATCATTTCAAGAAAAAAAAATATAAGATAGCTCCAGCGAACTGTACGACTGAGGTTGTTTTCATTTATCAAATTCTCCCGAAGAGGACTTGACTGAATCGGGAATTGGTTTTTTAATATTTTTTTCGTTGCCCAATTTGAACGAAACTTGATACTGCACACCGCAGGAAAATGGTGAGTAATGTGGAATTAAAATTTCTGCGCTATCGTGTACCGTTTTGGCTGTATTTCGGGAACATACATACATACATATTTCCAAGATGAGAGTTTTAGTAATATATAGATAAGTTAAAATTTGAACCAACTCCAAAACCTCTGCCTTTATGATGTCGAATATCTAATGACAACCTATTGTTGCCTGACATACAACATGGAACAACACATGCACTATAAAATGGCACAATTTTTTTTTTAATGTATATCACTGTTATACATCACAATAAAGCTGGCTGCCTATCCACAACTTCAATATCTGTTAAGATTATACATGCAATAATTATCCTCATTGTCATTTTCACCTTCAATAATTGCACCACAATGCCATCATATCCACATACCAACGTGCATATTTTGCTTTCTTTTGTTCATTCCTCTTTGTGACCATTTTTAAATCAATTAGATTTGCCTCAGAGAACAAAAGATTATGAAAACCTTCCAGTAATGGAAAATCCAAAGTGTATGTTCACGTATTGCAATAACCGCTGCTCCGTATTGAGGATTCATGTTATTTTGGGACCAGCATGCCTCAGCTAGCTCCATGGGGGTTGCTGAACTGGAGCGATGGCCTCTGCAGTTCAACAGCCAAAGCTTTCTGAGATAGGACCGTTTTGTGCAGGATTGACTCAAAATTATTAACTTCAGCTCTCAGCTCCAATATTGGCTGCTGCTTTTCTTTTCCATTCATCATGGTACTGCCATGGTGGATTCCCATTATATTGGTATAAAAAAACAAGTCCTCAACTTCACATCAACACAAAATAAAACCGTGTCATGACAGCAAATGATTCTTCATTCTTTACTGGAATTAAATTACTCATCAAATGAGATTGAGAGAGGTCTTCTTAGGTATGGAGCACAAGGATGCTGAGTAGCATAATTGGTTGGGGGTGCAGCTATGCCGCAGATACAATACCACCTGCTGGTTAGGGCTGGAATTTGGAATTTGGACAGTGTGCTGGCGATAGCTTGCCTACTCTTCGTGGATATAGTGGGATCTTAATCATTCATCAACTAATGGCAGAAGATGGGACGCCCGTTTTATCCATCCGAGGGACAGCACACACATATCGATGAATCACCCTGCCTGTGAAACACCGGGATGACAGTTTTCAGCTGGGTCGGGATACGAACCCAGGCTGGACAGCTGAGAGACGAGTGTGCGGACCTCTAGGCATTTAGAGTGCTATTGTCAATGATAGAACTTTGAATGTTTGATTTGATTATGGTTTTCTGAGAAAGAGGTGATTTTGCCCATCATATTTACATTGTAACCACATTCTGTTTATGCAATCATTCTCCCCACTTGACTTCAAAACTTCAGACAAAGTCCTTTGTTGTCTAGTCATGAGAAGAATAGTCTAGAGGTAGCGCACTTGCTCTGAGCTGTCTAGCCTGGGTTTGAATCTCGACCGAGCTATAAGCTGTCATCTTGGTGTTTTGCAGGTGGGGCGAGACATCAATTGTGCGCCGTCCATCAGATGGATGTTAACCTGGGAGTCCCATCTGCTAACAATAGTTGGTGGATGTTAAAGCCACCAGGTGTCCTTTGCTTAGAGTATATGAGTCATCGCTGGTTGCATGAACAAATGGCAACTTCATGCTACAGCAGGCACTGGATCCGCAGGAACAGACATGCTCCCTTTTCAGCAATGATACAAACCCACAACCATGTGATATCCACGAAATCATGTAATTTTCTCAAAATATAACTTATACAAACAGATCCTTATATATATATATATATATATATATATATATATATATATATATATATATATATATATATATATATATATATATATATATATATATATATATATATATATATATATACCACCTGGAGTGTTGTGACATATACCTGATTTGTGATTTGTTATATATATATATATATATATATATATATATATATATATATATATATATATATATATATATATATATATATATATATATATATATATATATATATATATATATATATATATATATATATATATATATATATATATATATATATATATATATATCCTGGTGTTGGCGCAGTGGTTTGGGCAGCGGCTTGGGATCCAAAAGGTCCTGAGTTCAAGCCCCGTTAGGCCACTGAATTAATACACCAGGGGGTTGACTCAGCCTGTCATCCTTCCGAGGTCGGCAAAATGAGTACCAGTATACTGGGCCGGTGTATACCCTGGTTAAAATAGGTGTACCATATCCCTGTGTCGTAAGAGGCGACCAGGGTTGCGTCAGGAAGGGCATGCAGCGTAAAACATGTGCTAAATCACTATGCGGATCATACGGATGATCCGCTGTGGCGACCCCTAACGGGAGCAGCCGAAAGAAGAAGAAGAAGAAGAAGATATATATATATATATATATATATATATATATATATATATATATATATATATATATATATATATATTTATATATATACACAAATGTACTTGTAGGAACTCAGGGTCAATTAAAGGATCATACATATGTTGATACTCAATTAAAGACGAAGTCATATTTAAATAGGGTAAGCAGTGGGAATTAAGTTTTGATGATCGAAAGTGTAAAATTAAACAAATAGGCAGAACAACAAAGAGCTTCGTGTTTTTTTTTTAAGGGACAGCTCTTGGAGCGAGTGTAGTTCATTGGAGATGATTGAAGATGTGTCTCGAGAATAAAAAAGAAACAAGGGAAGTGAAATTACTGTATACATTTGTAGAAATAGTCCAGTGGAAATGTGAAAAAGCATTTTGTGGCATCATTTTGAAGTTGATTCATCATCTCTGAGGTATCCTGAAACAGAATCAGCCAGGTGCCAGACTCGCACCCTTGAGGATTTTTTTTTAGAGGGGAAAAACAAAATGGCCACCACCGACTTTCGATAAATTCTGTTTTGGGTTATATCTTCACTTTTAATGCACTTACACACACAATTTTGGTGTCTACTACTATGTTTTCATGGTCAAGGAATCCGATAATGATAAAATTGAAGGTGTATATATCAGACTTGTCTCATTTTCAAGATGGCCACCATTTTAATATCAAAAATGGATATTTTGCAGTGGCTATTCCACTGATCACTTCGAGTAAGAAATTGACTTTGATAAACCCTCAAATATTAATACTACGTTCAATAATAGTCAATGACGGCTGAAGTAACTTACTTGCAATGATCAATGAATTGATGATTATATTGGAATACGATTTTTACACAAATATATCCGGATACAAGTGGATAGTTGACTATGACTTTGGGTTATGTCTTAAAGTAAGTATGTACATGTTGAACAAAGGCATCATGCGATGGGGGCAACGACTTCAATTTCAGAGCAGAGGTAATCTTGGAGTTAGCCATCTTAGACTTCCACAACTGATACTGGTGTGTGGACATATCACTTTCGACTTTGGAACCATAACAGGCAGCAATGAAGGAAGTTGCCTCAGATATCATCTTTTCCTTGTCTGCTTCCAGCTGACCAAGTAAGGTGGGATGATGTCCGCCCATTAGTACCTTCAGTGCTGTGGCCTTTCCAATGCCAAACAAATACGACTCAGTATCGCATCTGGTCAGAGCATGTACAGCAGGCAGATATTTGGTGATGCTTTTGTGTTTCAGTGCTGTTTGGCGAATGTCTACGTTCGCCCTCCCAGCACACGGACTCTCCATGCTGTCATCTTTTCCACAGTCATCTTTTCCTCAAGGTAGAAATGAATCAACACGACAAAGACATCTGTATCGTTGCAGAGCACTTTGATGTGCGAGTCACCACTGACACCTGACACAATTCTAACGAAGTGATGGATGATGATGACATCTGCTTCTTCATGGTGTGTTTTCAGATCCTGTCTCTGGAGAGTGGAATTGTTCTATACTTGTACTGGTGTAGGATCTTTTCCAGTGATCACCAGTTTGGTCTGGTTGTCCACAATGTGGGTCATCAGATACTGACAGACCAAATCGATCAGTTGTACTTTGTTGTAGGCTACATTTAGGATCAGTTGTAGGCTACATTTAGGACCACTTTTTGCGCTGGAAGTGTTGTGTGTAAGTTGAGTTGATGTTTTCGACTTAAATCATGACCTGCGCTACTGGATCTCGTCATTTGTTTCGTGCTGATTTTGATGTCGCTGTCAAAAATCAGGTATATGTCACAACACTCCAGGTGGTATTTGATGGTTCCCATGAAGTTAATCACACAATCCTCAACTGTACCATTTGTGGGCCAATGTACAGTCCATAACATGGCTCATCCATCGATGATGACAGCATCTGGAACACCTTGGATTCGACTTGATTGTTCAACTTGGAGTTTCGTCTTCAGGATTGCTTTCGACTGAGCCCGCATCGCACCGCTCTCATCACAAGGAGGCTGGGACAGGGGACAGTTCCTAAGAGAGGACATCCTTGATATCAATATCCCTGTATTGTTGGAGACATACGACTTGGGTGTAGATCAATTCGGTATCATATGCTGGCCTTCCATCCAGCTTGATGCTCTTTTTGGTCGAAGTCATCAGGGTCCCTTTCTTGGTTCGTGTCTTGTTGAAGCTTGTTGGCCATCCAGATTCAAATTCCGCCATCTGTTGTCATCCAATCTTGAGAGAATCATCAACGTTTACCTTGTCTGTCGCATGAAACATCGTAGTAGACACCAAAATTGTGTGTGTAAGTGCATTAGAAGTGAAGATATAGCCCAAAACAGAATTTATCGAAAGTAGGTGGCAGCCATTTTGTTTTTCGCCTCTAAAAAAAATTCCTCAAGGGTGCGAGTCTGGCACCTGGCTTATTCTGATTCAGGATAGCTCAGAGATGATGAATCAACCAAAAAACTTCATAATGACGCTAAAGCACGCTTTGCCCTGAAATGGCTGTTTGGCATCTAGACTAAAACATACAATATAATATAAGAGAGCTGTGTGTGGCTGTGTGTGTGGTTTTTTTTCAGTTTCTTTTTTAGAATTACAAATCGATATCAATAATAATAAATTTCACACTAAATTATTTGATGAACGAGATGGTTTTCCATTCTACATTGTACGAATGCCTTTCTTCGACCAATATTCGGAAGAAGTTATTCTATGGTACGGCTACAGGTGAAATAATTTAGACTGTGAGTGAAATAACACACAGCACTGATCTTATCGATAGATTAAAACAGCGAGTCAGACGTTCACTAACACAGGGAGCTACAATGAGCAGATGAAAACAAGTTTTCTTTGAGAACATAACATCAAATAGAATATGAGGGAAATACAAAATGAAGAAAGAATATAAACACGATATTTATGGAAATACATTATTTAAATACAAAACAATATATGTGTATGTATATGTATGTATATATATATATTACGAAAACTCTCATCATGTCGGTATGTATGTATGTTCCCGAAATACAGTCAAAACGGTAAATGATAGCGCAAAAATTTTAGGGCCACCTTCCTCAGCATTGTCCTATGGTGTGCAGTATCAAGTTTCGTTCAAATCGGGCAACAAAAAATTATTAAAAAATCAACTCCCAAGTAAGTCAAGTTCTCTTCGGGAGAATTTGATCAATGCAAACAACCTCAGCGGTTTAGTTCGCTGGAACAATCTTATTTTTTTTCTTGAAATGATTTATTTTAAAATCCCAAACATTTAATACAGACAAATAACAATATATTTTTAAGCATAAAATTAACATCGCCATTCTGATCTAATACTTCTGTGTTCATTAATAAATAAAATTGTGTTTGGAAGATTACGCACAATAATTTCTCCGACTTTCTTTTCTCTGTTTTTTTTTTTCACATTGACGCGCAATATCAAGTTTCGTTAAAATCGGGCAACGAAAAAAAATTATTAAAAAAACAATTCCCGATTCAGTCAAGTCCTCTTCGGGAGAATTTGATCAATGCAAACAACCTCAGCGGTATAGTTCGCTGGAGATATCTTTTTTTTTAACGATTTCTTTATCAACCGCTGTCACAACGGGAACCCAACGGGTTCATGAGTCATCTAGTATATTTATAAAACACAGTATATACATATAGTGTCAACCATTTTCAATGGTTGCTCGGAGATTGGGGTAACATGAAGAAAGAGTCCTTATGAATAACGTTTGAATATTTGAATAACAGTTTGATCAAAGGGAGGTCGGGTTGTCGTATTTGTTGGTGGACATGTTATATTTAAGGTAAGTTGTGCATGATTTAATGTATTATCATATAATACAATGTGTGATGGGAGTTGTAACTTTGTGATAATACAATAAATCCTCGAGTGAGTAAAGTCTGATTCGTGATGTTGCATTGATGGGTTGACTGACTGCCTGGATTCAACGGAGGTAGAGGATCAACTGATGTGGGTAATCTATAAGGATGTGGATCCATGACCGAGGTTGTGGATCCGCTGTTTGGAGAGGTTCTGGGCTAAAAAGATCGAAACCTCGAGGAAGAACGGTGCCCAGCTTATGATCCATATGTTTGGGAAACCAGTCAATTCTTAATCGGTTAAGGTTCTTACTTTAGGTGAGGGAACTATGTTTTTAGGTTTACAATTTAAATAACGTTGAATATAGGATGGTTGGGAAATAAAAATAATTCACAGAAATCCTTTAAATTATATTGTATTTAAGGAAGAGTTGAAACTGTACAATTAATTAAAAGTGTGTGTGTATGAAAATATGTTTGTGAGTGTGTGTGTGTGTGTGTGTGTGTGTGTGTGTGTGTGTGTGTGTGTGTGTGTGTGTGTGTGTGTGTGTGTGTGTGTGTGCATGCGTGTATGTGCATGCAGTATGTATGTGTGTGTATGTGTGTATGTGTATGTGTAGGTATGTCTGGTCAGGTATGGGAGCATGCGCCGGAGCAGCGCGTCGCTGCATCCACTTTCCGCCGGTACTCTAGTGGCCTCCGTGTGGCCATCCCCCAGGCAGATGCCTGGCCCAACCCATCTCCTTGAGATGCTGATCAACCTGCTGGGACCACGAGGAATGTGGTTGGCCCATTCACCTCCTCCACACATGAGGCTCCATCGCTGAGAGAATCTGGTGAGCAGGATCAGCGTCAGGAAAATGAGCCACATGTCCATTCAGCCGCAGCTGACGCTCACGGACTATACAGGTAACAAATCTCATTTGAGTCTCTCTCAGCAACCGCTGGTTGGACACAAACTCTGACCAGCGATAACCAACCATTCTGTGAAAAAACCTGGTACCAAAGGAATTAAGTCTTCATCTCAGTTCCCTGGATGAAGTCTAAGTCTCATAGCCATAGAGCAAGACTGGAAGTACTAAGGACCTGAAGACTCGGACTTTCGTCCTCCCGCACACGTACCGGCAGCGCCACACGCCATGATCCAGTGAATCCATGACTCCCAGGCCCGACGAAGACGTCTGTTGACCTCGAGCTCACAGTGAGCAGAGACATGAATATCACTGCCAAAGTAAGTGAATCTCTCCGTGACCTCAACATCCTTGCCACAAACAGGTACAGACAGGACAGCAGCATCCAAGATGTCATTGAAAGCCTGGATCTTGGTTTCGACCCAAGAAACCCATAATCCAAGTGGCTGTAACTCCTCATTCTGCACCCTGAGGTTGTGGATTCGCTGTAGAAATGGGCATAAAAAAAGATTTAATGTACTATCATATAATACAATGTGTGATGGGAGTTGTAACTTTGTGATAATATATTATATTTAACGGAAATACCTGTTAGGGTTAGAGTGAAATAATATAGGATGTTGGGCAACAGCGAACAGCTCGCCAGCTTTTTAATTAGAACTAGATGACCCGTGAACCCGTTGGGTTCCCGTTGTAACAACAGTTGATAAGAAAATCATTAAAAAAATTTTTTTAAAAACAACAAAAAGATTGCTCCAGCGAACTATACCGCTGAGGTTGTTTGCATTGATCAAATAATCCCAAAGAGTACTTGACTGAATCGGGAATTGATTTTTTTTTTTATAATTTTTTCCATTGCCCGATCTGAATGAAACTTGATATTATGCGTCAATGTGAAAAAAACAAACGGAAAAGAAAGTCGGAGAAATTATTGTGCGTAATCTTCGAAACACAATTTTATTTATTTATGAACACGGAAGTATTAGATCAGAATGGCGATGTTTATTTTATGCTTAAAAATAAATCACGGAAATATTACATCAAAATGGCGATGTTCATTTTATGCTTAAAAATAAATTGGTCTTCGTCTTCACAAAATGTTTGAGTTTTTTTAGTAAATCATTTCAAGAAGAAGAAAAAAAGAAATAGCTCCAGCGAACTATACTGCTGGGGTTGTTTGCATTGATCAAATTCTCCCAAAGAGTACTTGACTGAATCAGGAATTGATTTTTTAATAATTTTTTCGTTGCCTGATTTGAACAAAACTTAATACTGCACACCGCAGTTGAATGGTGAGTAATGTGGGCTGAAAAATTTTGCGCTATCCTTTACCATTTTGGCTGTATTTCAGGAACATACATACATACATACATACATACAAGCCGGTAGGTGACATGGATGGTCGCTATATAATTGCATACTAGTCATACAGTTTTTGACGGATCGGGCTGAAATTTTTTGCGCTATCCTTTACCGTTTTGGCTGTATTTCAGGAACATACATACATACATACATACATACATACATAAAAGCCGGAAGGTGACATGGATGGTCGCTATATAATTGCATACTAGTCATACAGTTTTTGACGGATCGGGCTGAAATTTTTTGCGCTATCCTTTACCGTTTTGACTGTATTTCAGGAACATACATACATACATACATACATACATACATACATAAAAGCCGGAAGGTGACATGGATGGTCGCTATATAATTGCATACTAGTCATACAGTTTTTGACGGATCGAGCTGAATTTTTTTGACAAAGAGGTTGATTATAGTGCGCATAAAAGCGCAGAAGCCGATTTTTGATTTTCGAAAAATATATATTTTTCGGATTTTTTCAAAACTTTCAATGTTCCGTTGCTAGGCAACGGTGGCGTCCATAGCAGCAGTGCTCAAAAGCATACAACTGGATCCTGGTATGAACCTACCAGTCAAGTTTCATCAAAATTGGTTGACTCCTCTGGCCTCCAGAGCTGTCCATTAAATACAAACAGACAGACATACAGACAGATGGAAAACCTGAGACTAAGGGAAGTCTACCAACCACCCAACATTCAAGATGAGAGTTTTAGTAATATATTAATGGTAGTTGGGATGGTACCATTCTCCTGGATTAAAGTGATGGTACCATTAAAGCTATGTCCCTGCGACTCTGGTCAATGGTATCCATTGTCCACTGAGAGAAAAAATTCTTCTTCGCCCTGTGGTGAGTTACAAGACATCCACCGGCAACATCAAGTACGGTGATCTTGCAGGCACTGCACAACTCTTCAGGATCCCCCAAAGCACCCAGACCCCCCAAATCTCCATTCAGCCTGTTCGCAAACTCCTCAGCTACCCTCTCATACTTGAGCTTGTCAACATCCAGCCGAGGATGGGATGGTACCATTCTCCTGGATTTAAGCTAAAACTTCAGCATTGCTACAACAAGCCTGTGGTCGGTATTGAGGAACTATGCACTCCGGTCGACCCTACAGTTCTGGATCATCCTCCAGTGACCATCAACGAGCACATGGTCAATCTCCTTTGCCACACCGCCAGCGTTGGAATACCAAGTCCAGCAATGAGCTTGTGGGCGCTGAAACCATGAACCAGCCACCCTAAGTTCAGGACTATTTGAAAAGTCAAGGAACAGTGCTATTCAGGTTCACAGTTCCAGATGCATGGGGACCAACACACGTCTCATAACCATCCCTTTCAGTTCCAGCCGAGGCTTTGAAATCCCCCAAGACTAGAAGAGTATCTCGCCTGGGGCACTGATCAACCACAGATTCGAGTGTGGCATAGAATGCTTCACGGTGAGATCACTCACCTCAGTCGGAGCATATACAGAGACCAGGGAAATGACACCCAAGGAGTGACGAATCCTTCGTCTCATAATATGCTCTTTGACCAGTGTTACCTCAATTGCCATTGGATGTGAGCTTGTTGGACACAGCTATAGCAACTCTTTGGGCATGGCAACCATCAGAGCGACCAGACCAATAGTTGGTGTAACCATCCGCCATGATCTTGCCGCAATCCCTTCGCCGAGCCTCAGAGAGAGCTGCAATCCTGATGTCCAAACTTTTGAGCTCAGATGATAACAGAGGCAGGTGCTCATCCTCTCTTTGGGATAGGACATTCCAGGCACACACCTGAAGGGACCCCCTCAGGTTAACCCAAGGAGACCGCCGTCTGATGGATGACACCTCAGCACCACCCCAACACACACAACCGCAATCTGACCCGGTAATGTTACCCCATGGTTAACCTCCTGTCATCAAAGATTGGGGGTCCCGAAGGCTTTGCCCCAATCCTGTCATCTGGTGAGCTGCCCTGCGAAGGGAAGCTGCACAGGAGGTACTCCCATGGAGTGGGTTTTCAGATTTTTGTTGTGCTTTTGGAATGTTTTGTGGAATGAAGGGTTTTACGGTGGCCGGAGGGCAAATCCTGCCACCAACTTTCAAATAAAAAGTAACCCAACTGCAGGAGGACGTCCGCAGACACAGTTGGGCACTAGATATGGATGGCTGTTGGCTCAGAAGGAGCTCCTCCACCCTATGATGTGTATGTGTGTGTATGTGTGTCACCATTTTTCTCATAGATGGCACAATGGATCTTCAAACTTTCAGAGGCTCATATGTGAGTGCTGGGGAGTGTTTTTGGAAAAAAAATTTTTTTTTAAACAAATAAATAAAAGTTTTTTTTGTTGTTAAATCTCTCCGTAGTGCCTCAACCATTGTAGCAATGTGAAAGGTAATATTAAATGATCCTCGACCCCATTCCTTAGTGGGTATAAGGAAATATTTTAGGCCCCCACAAAAATATAAATAAAACGATATCTTCAAAATGCCAACAGGATTAGAACAGCACCGGGCAACACCAGGTACCCCTGCTAGTATTGTGTCGAAATCAATGAAAACACAGAGGCCTTGTGTTGATTACATTTTTCAATTATTGCCCTCATTTTGAAAGATTACATGACAACAAGGGAAGACTTTATTTTAAAAACAGAAGGAAGGAATGAAATAAGACAGGATTACTTCAAATGAAGATGATTTTAGTACCTTCATTTTTTTTTAAATTAAAATAAATTACTTCATATGGAGTTTAACTCATGAATTATGTGAAACAACAAGCATGAAATACAAAGCATGATGGTATCACCAAGTATCTATCGTACACAGACAGTAACATGACACAAGACAGGGAAGTAAATGGAAGCAAATCCATTCTCAACAAATATATATGAATAGAAATGAGCAGAGAGATAAACAAAACACAGGTGACAACACAGCTGGAAGAAAAGTACTGTAACCGAAAACAGCAGCAACTTCAGCCTGCAGAGTTAAACAAAATATTATACGTCTGGTTACAAGGACCGTGAGTGCTCTTTTAATGAGATTGCAAATGATTATCAGCTTTTCTTTTTACAAGGCTTCCCCACCTCCATCAGAAGATGACAAAAGCAAAGTTGATGTGGAAGAGCAGGATGAAGATGATGCAAATGGATAAGCAAACTTAATCACTTGTAGTTCCAGAAATTACTCTTCCAAATTTGTAGTATCGCAGGTGTTCCAAGAGGAAGACACCAACACCTAATGCTTGTATAGACAAATGAAAATGCAGCATTGAAATGAATGCAGATGACCCGGCAGCAAGTGCTTAACTCTTTCGCTCTCCGTCTTCAAGGGAAAAAGAGTTGTTTGCTGCTAATACAAACCGAGCTCCAGGTGGGTGCAACCAGGTCAATGGTGAAGAAGATAAATTAAACTGTCATGGCTCTTTGGTAGAAGGTGTGCACTGAGATTTTTGAACCTGCATTTACATGAAGCACCTTAAAGCTGGTTCAAACTGACCATTAGGCCAAGGCCACACTGACCGATTTCTTCCAATGTGATGCAACTCGACGATCATGGGATAATGGTAGGAAATCGTGGAAAGCTTCAGTGGTTACGATGTACCAGGCAACACCAATTAAACGACGCCAAAGGACTGGCTGTGATGGGTTCTCCCGTGAAAACCAAGAAGGCGAGCAATGATTGGTCCCTCTGGCATGAATGAACATGACAGTAACAGAAGAGGAATTAAATGGAACAAGCAAAATCTCGCCAGAAGAAGTGTCTGAATTTTGGTGGTATTGCTATTCAGGTAGATGTGATGATGTCAGAGTAATTAGGGGAAGCTGTGGATTTGGCAGTGGATTATATGGCATGAAGGCCTCAGTTTTGGAAATACGGTTTACGTAAGCTTTGGATGTGACATCAAGCCTGGTGTTGGCTTCGTGGTTAGGGTGGCTGATTTTGGATCTTAGGGTCCTCTTGGCCACTAAATTAATACCAGGTGGGGTTGACTCAGCCTGTCATCCTTCCGAGATCGGCGGAATGAGTACCAGTGTACTGGTATAGAAGCACAGCAACAGCGGCAGAGTCGTGCCCCAACAAAATGATAGCTACCTAACAGCCATGCTGCCATACGCAAGAAAAAGAAGGATGTGACATCATGCAATGCAGTTTTTTTCCTGACATAGCTGAAATTATAATCCTCACATTCATCAGTCCTTAAATTTGCCATTTGATTCATGAAGGTGAGAGGCAGTGTGGCTCTGATTATCTCAGTGGAAGCACGTTCATCCAGTCGTGTGATGAGGGCGTCCGTGCCAACCAATGAATACCAACTATGACCAACCAAGATCGAACATTTTCAATCAGTATGACGAGGGTTCTGATTTCACAGGACTGGCCGTCCACATCAACCAATTTCATATTACCACACCGTCGAGTTGCATCATATCAGAAGAAATTGGTCAGTGTGGCCTTGGCTTTAGTCAACAGTCTTCTTTTCCTTTTGTAAGCAGTACAATTCTGTGGGCTAGCATCATTGGCTGAGGAAGTTGTTGTGCCGCTGATGCAGTCTCCTCTGGAGAATTTGAAATTTGGCCAGGGTGCGGGCGATTGCTTGCCAAATATTCACAAAGGACACCGTGGGATCTTTAACGTCCACCACCGAATCTCGGCAGATGGGGCACCCAGTTCAACGTCCATTCGAGGGACGGTAAACATCAACAATTACCTGAAAGCAGAAGAACTTTAGGCCATGTACATTGTTATTCAGCATTAAATTGAAAAGGATTAACTGGCATGATAAGTATGGTTGAAACACAAATCGCAATAATAGGTATGGCATCAAATTCTAAGAAATGGTTGTTGTTTGACTGTTTGGCACTCATGTCCATGGTTAAATGTATGTTTTATTTCTTCAAAGAAAACACAAACGTTGGCACAAAGTCATGTTTGTTTTCTTCCGTTAATTTTATCTTCAAAGTTTTCGCAGTTTATAACATGTCCATGATTATATGGGCGATGCCAAGGTTGAATTCATTCTGAACTGAAACCTAACTATGAACCACAAAATCATTCATTGGAGCAAAAGTTAAAGAAAAGGTTAAAGTCTTCCTTTCAACTTAACCAATAAAAGTTAACTCAACCATTACAACTTTACCATAACGTAGCCATCTCAATTTAAGATTACCTGACAATTGGAAACACGATTTAGAATTTTGTTACGTGGTGTGGTGATAATTTTCTGAAGTTGAACATAGTGGGGCAACTTAGCATAACAATTGTGCATTTTGTGAGGAAAGCACCAAATTTGGCACACTAGTAGCCTATCATATTATGAACAGATTTGGATATTGGGCCATCTCAAATTCAGCCACTGATGGCTGTGGCAGCCATTTTCCACTGCCATCAAAAATTTTGAGATGGCCCAATATCCAAATCTGTTCATAATATGATAGGCTACTCGTGTGCCAAATTTGGTGCTTTCCTCATAAAATGCACAATTGTTATGCTATGTTTAGCTAAGTTGCCCCACTAACACTCAAAAGACTAAGGAGATGTTAGTTCAGTTACCCTCAGTCACAATCAACAATGCTCATATTGAGACTGTTCACTCCTCTAAGTATTTAGGTCGAATCATTGATAATAATCTATCATGGTCGAAACACTGTAAATCCCAAGTCTCCAAAGAACAACATCACCGATACTTTCTTTGTCAATTGAAATAAGTTAGGGTTGATAAAACGATTATGAGGCTTTTTGAAAGTTTCCAGTAATTGATAGCGTTATCTAGTACAGCTCTTGTGTCACGTATAATGGTGTCAAAAAAGTTGTTTTGGTAAAACTGGAAAGAGCAGCAAGACAGGCTGGAAAGATCCTCGGAGAAAAGACAGACATACAGCAAGTGTAATTTCTCATGAATGAGTTTTAACGAAGGCTAAATCAATCATGCAAAATAATATCCACCCAAAACATACATTTTATAAACAGACTAGCAGAGGTACCCGGCGTTTCCCGGTATATTTTTTTGTGGGGGCCTAAAACACTTCACTGCACCCACTAAGGAATGGGGTCAGGGATCATTTAATAATACCTTTCACATAGGTACAAAGGCTTAGGCACTATAGAGGGATTTTAAAATGGCCCGTCATGGTCGCCTGTCCAACTTACAATCCGTGGAATTGCAACTGTCAATTGTGTCCATGACCGTGAGACTTAAAACCAAGAGATTGCAAAATCACTCTTCACACATTGAGAGACGTACTGTACCCAACAGGGTGGTCACAAAGTCCCATTACCCCCCCCCCACCCACCCCCCACAATAATCAGCTACCCTGGTATGTTTCGCATATATTTTCATGTTAATGTTAATATTTTGGTTTTTATGACAATAAAAGTTTCGTGTATTCATAGCTTACATTAATACCCTTGTGTGTTCATTATATTAATTTATCAGGTTCAGCAGAGGGGGTGATGGGACTTTGTAAACACCCTGTAGATTATTGGCTTAGAGGCATTGTAAAAGTGTGACCTTAGAAGTGGAATTAGACGATATTCATTGAATGGATGCTCGGGAATGTGCCGTTGATGTTTCTGGAATAAGTTTGACCCCGATCTATAAATATGGTGCTGTTTAGGAAGAAGATGTACCACTAGATTTGACCACTTCCGGAAGATGTTTATTTGTATTTAAATGTCTGGTAATTGTTTTGTATTTATTTATACGTATGTGACTATGTGTCCTTGAAAATAACTATCATGAATCAAAAAGGTTTCAACACTATCCAGCGATTTAAAAAAAAAAAAAAAAAGAAAATCTAACTTTTTTTTTTTCAAATTTTAAAAAAATCCCCCACCCCCACCCCCCAAAATAAAAACACTCCTTTGCATTCACTGATGAACCCCTGAAAGTTTGACGGAGATCTGTTCAGCAATCTCTGAGTAAAATGACCACACACACACACACACACACACACACACACACACACACACACACACACACACACACACACACACACACACACACACACACACACACACACACACACACACACACACACACACACACACACACACACACACAGCTCTCTTACAGTCGAGAGAAGGTCTGGTAGGGGTTAAGAGGTTTAATGTGCAGAACCAGTAGATTTTAAAAATAATGAGTACCGTTTTCTGTTCCTGTGATGTTTTTGTTGTTGTTGTTGTTGTTGTTGTTGGTCGATTTTTAAATGTGCACCCATTGGTCAAACAGCTGCACACACCACACCCACATTGGTCACTTGACAGCAGCCACCTCAGTACCCAGATGAAATTAAATGGCAGCCATCTTGGTTTTCTAGTGGACCTACCACATTAGGCCTGTAGACCTGTGCTGATTATACAGGGCACTGTCCGGGTTTGTTGCATCAGATTTCCATCCGCTTTGTTTTGGTCAAGTGTTAATCACGATGAGGGACTCCGAAAAATCTAATCATATGTCGAATAAAAATTATTATTAAGGTTTAATGAAGCCCATACGCACCTCCCTAAAAAGTAGCGTTACATAATTTTTGAACAGCTCCATATTGGGGTTAAACATCCGTGACCATGTGACAAATCAGGTTGTTCTGATATAACCGTGGCAGAGGCTGCCATGGATGAGCGGTGTCGAGTTAATATTTTAATTGCACAATAAATGTGTGTGTTTCCCAATCGTGCTTTCATCTTTTAATTGTGCTTTAAATACACATTTCCCAATTAGCATGTTACTGGAATTTTTAATGCCAATTCACTTGCGCTTCATGGCAAAGTACCGCACCTCGAATGACCACGCACAGGTTTTTATGAACAAAAGGTTTGTTACAACAGAGAGAGAGGGAGAGAGGGAGAGATAGAGATAAAGATAGAAGTTGGAATAGAGGGAGAGGAAGAAAGGCACGCACGCACGCACGCACGCACGCACGCACGCAGGCACGCACACACACGACAAAACTGAGATAATATAGAAAGTAAATCTCCTGTTCGGAATCACTCTGAATCTTATCTATCTAATCTTATTCATTCACATGGGAACACGGGACAGACACGGCACAAGTTTAATGAGACAGATTAGAGAATGTGCACTGAGCCGTTCAACATCAAGGATGTGGGAATTGAGTGGAAACTATGTTTTTGTGTCGCAGGTCGTGACCACAGTGTGGACATTCTTGTTAAAAAAAAAGTCAGTCATATTAAAAGATCAGTTGGTGATGGTCGGGATACTGCAGTTTTCTTTGAATTGCTATCTTTGTGCAATTTTGATTGTTTGATAGTTGGTTTTGTTGTACTGTTGTTATTGATTTGTCATCATTTATCATTTGAATTACATTTTGGAAATGGATTGTACAATCTTTTATTTTATCCTAACATTGTGAGGTTTGTTTGACAGTGCAATTTTCCATTTTTTTGTGGATATCATACATTTCATTTCATTTAACTTATGTTGTTATACTGATTCCTCAGTCTCACCCACATAATTTTGATCATTTACATCCAATTTCACTCGCATGCTCATTTTCCAAAGTTTTCAAAGATTTTGTTGCAAATTGGAAATCTGAGGACATCTGGAATCCAATTGATATTCTACAGCTTGGTCCACTCAAGGGTCTGTCTACAAACCACTGTTTAGTTAAAATACTAGATGATCTTTTTAAGGAAACTGACAAACCTCAATATTCCTAAGTTTTGGTTACTACTGACTTTTCCAAAGAGTTCGCCACCATATTGTTGTTGTTGATTCATTAATCGTGGCAATAGACCATCCATTACTTGATGGGTCTATAGTTTGTTTTTTAAAATCCTTTAGTCAGGTCATTCTTTTGGGACTGCCAGTGGTTACATGTAACCCAGTGCAACCTGCTGCATGGTCGGGTTATCGGCAACGAAACCGACACCCCTCACTGGCTTTGCAAGTAGGGAGGGTGACTGTGACACTCTGCCAGGATGAAAACAACACCTGACAAAGGGTGTATGAGCTCCTTTTGGGAGCCAACAGCCATCCAGTATGGAGATGGTGTCTCCTGAAAAAAACACCCAATGGGGGCAGAAAAATTTATTTTCCCACCTGACCTAGTTACCTCCTTCTGCACAGTGTTCCTGTGAAGAGGTCTCCTTCTTTCAGGAAGAGATGAAGGTTTTGCCAGTTTTTCCTCATCTTCTGTTTATTTCTTAGCCCCTTACCTCGAGTGGATTTATGCCTTGTTTGGGGTGGCTTCCATAAAAAATAAAAATAAAAATCAACAGAAGCCTTGTATGCTATAACAAGGAAGTTTCCACATGGGAAACAACCTATGCTGGGGTTCCACACGGCACAAACTTGGCCCGGTAGTCTTCTGAGCCATGATAAATGACTGTTTCTGGTAACGCTGAGGTGTCACACTATAAGTATGTTGACAACATGACTTTGTGTCAAACTTAATGACATTGAACAAACCAGTTCTATGCAGTAGCAACCCAACTGCCTCCAAGAACAATCATCCACAAACAACATGAAACTTAATCCAAGAAAATGACAAGTCAATTATTTCACATTTTTGAAGACTCCCAGCACATGAGCCTAGTTTTCACTTTGGAGACAGTTATAAACCTAAAAATTTAACAAAAACTCCCCTTTTTTGCAGCAAATAAAATGCAAAAACAACTAAAATGAGAAGAGAAGTAAGTAGGTTCCCGAGATAATTATATCGTTAGTATTTGTAAATACAAATATCGCCCCATCCATGGTTTAACAGGACACAGGATATGCATTGCAAAGGGCTATAGAAAGGTCTTCTTCTTCCTCCTTCCATTTCTCTACCATGAGCACCACCTCCTATAACCCCAAATCCCACAGACCATATAAGTTGGTAACCATTGCACATTGAAGACGGCATTTATTCCGGCTTCTCTTTCCAGACACAGTTAGACAAAGCTCCAATTTGATTCCTTTACCTCTCCAAACAAATTTTAGACATTAGTGATCCTTGTACTCCTTATAAATTCACTACCCACAGCTCCACCTGTCATCCATGTCTTGCACCACACACCGATCCTTTCGTTAAACAACCTCATCTCACACGAACCGCGCACCACAAGGAAGAACACCGCAGCGTTTGAACGGACTTTGGTGGAAGCACTGGCAAGATGGAAAATCCGTGGCAAAACACACCCTCTCTCTGTATAAAAGCAGTGTTGGAACTGACTGTGTTGTTACACCGTCTGAAGAATTATGTGGACAATATTACACTGCAGGAAGTAGTATATTGCTCTCATAATAGTGAGAAAAAGACAATCAACAAAGGAAGACAGACAGACCATTATAACCCAAAAAAGTGAAGGTCTTTCCTTTGGAGAAATTGCAAAGCAGCCAAGGTGTCAGTGAGTACAGTTTCTGACACCATGAAAAGGCACTTGGAAAGTGGAGGAAACTCTGACAGGAAGAGGTCTGGCAGACCCAAAGCCACACCACAATCAGAAGACAAGTTTCTGAGAGTTAACAGCTTGTGTGATAGGCGGCTCACAGGACAGCAGCTTCAAGCACAGCTTAACACTGGTCGAAGTAAGGAAGTCTCAGTTTCAAATGTGAAGAGAAGACTTCGAGCTACAGGTTTGACAGGTCAAGTGGCAGTAAGAAAGCCATTGCTAAGATGGCAAAATAACAAAAAGAGGCTTGGCTGGGCCATGAAGTACCACCAGTGGACTACTGAAAACTGGAAGAAGGTCTTATGGATCGATGAATCGAAATTTGAAATCTTCGGTTCATCACGCAGGGTTTTTGTACACCGTCGAGTAGGCGAAAGGATGGTTCCTCAGTGTGTGACACCAACTGTCAAACATGGAGGAGGAAGCGTGATGATCTGAGGCTCTTATGCTGGATCCAGAGTCGGCGACTTGCACAGAGTGACTGGCACCCTGAACCAAAAGGGCTACCACAGCATTTTTCAGTGCCATGTAATACCCTCTGGTCTATGCCTAGTTGTTCAGGGGTTAATCCAACAGCAATATAATGACCCAAAACAACCCTCCAGGCTATGCCAAACTACCTCAGAAGAAAAGAACAAGATGGTGGACTTCAAATCATGGAATGGCCAGCACAGTCTCCAGACCTAAACCCCATCAAGCTGGTTTGGGATGAACTGGACAGAAGGGTGAAAGCAAAGCAACCTACAAATGCAACATATTTGAGGAAACTTCTGCAACAGTGTTGGGAAGAACTTTCCGAACAATATTTGATTTCCATTGTAGAAAGAATGCCACGAGTATGTTCCGCTGTTATATCTGCAAAAGGTGGCTACTTTGATGAGTCAAAATTTTAGATTAAATTTTGTTCAACAAAACGATTCCATGATTTATTTTTTATCTGCAATTGTTTATTTGTTCTCTGCTTTAATTTCAGAGTACATTGAAACATTAAACTGCTTAAATTTCAGTAAAAATTGGAAAAATGGGGGTGTTCTAAAACTTTTGACCAGTGGAGTATATGTGGTCATCATTGGCCTTTCGGCGAATGTTGACATCAAAAATAATTGGTGGCTAAATTCAGTGACCTGACATGGAAATCTTCATCAAATTACAAGTCAATGCGATGAAAATTGAGGATTTTAGAAATACCACTTAGTTGTTGACCTTGGGTCTATGTTGACCTTTTGGTCCATGTTGACCTCAAAAATAATTAGTGGTTGAATTCATTGACCTGAGATGAAAATCCTCATCAAATTTCAAGTCAATCGGATGAAAATTGAGAATTTTAGAAATACCACCTTATTTGTCGACCTTGGGCCTCTGTTGACCTTTTTGAGCGAAAAACAATCAGCTTGTTCCTAATGACAAACTCCACCATGTGGTGAAGTATTGTGAGGATCGGTTAAAATTTGTGACCTGTCGGCAATAGACAGACAAACAGGCAAACAAACAAACAAACAGTCAGACAGACTGGAATGAAAACATAACCTTCCACCTTCGGTGGCGGAAGTAAAAATTACATGTTTTGTTTCAAAATTTCTTCAACTGTTTTGTTGGAATGCATGCTTAAGTACTGAAGCCTATTGGTGAGTGATCTTCAAGCTACGATATCGACAAGCTTCATTGTGATACCGTGGCTCAGTTCTCAGTGGGGACAACTCCGGAGTTAGGAAGGCAAAATAAATATGATTACAATGAGAAAAAATGTTTTCAGTGGTTACAAAGCAATGCATTGCATCAGAGCAGGATAGGCTCGAGGTACGCAAGCTCACTCTAAGCTGTCAGGCCTGGGTTTGAATCCTGATGAAGCTATAAACTGTCATTCCGGTGTTTCACAGGCAGAGTGATTCAATGTGTGCGCCATCTCTTGGATGGACATTAAACTGTGCGTCACATATGCTGGAATCCGCTCCTCTCTCCTCTCCCCCTCCCCACTCTTCCATCCCCTCTCAACCCTCCCCTCTCACCCCTCCCCTCTCTCACTCTCCCACTCTCCCAACATATATATATATATATATATATATATATATATATATATATATATATATTTATATATATATATATATATATATATATATATACATATATATATATATATATATATACATATATATATATATATACATATATATATATATACATATATATATATATATATACATATATATATATATATATATATACATATACATACATATACATACATATACATGCATACATATACATGCATATATATCTGACATGCTATCAATGAGAAGATGCTGAACCAACTGCTACAAGCACCATTGTTGTGATAATAAAGTGCCGTACTGTAATTGGCGGCAACGGAAATTGGGCGGATGTGGCAGCACTGTATATGAAGGTCAATGGCTGGTGATGACACGTATACCACGTACTCCATGGAAAGTCATGCTGGAACAGTAATGGTATGTTATATACTATATTAGGAATAATGTACTCTGAGGAATGTAATTGGGATTACAGTATGGAGTTTAACTTCGTTATTATGTGATGTGTATGTGGTATTTGCCTTCAGTATTATGTGTACAAGTTATTGCATTTTGTTATTCTTACCCTATGTATATTTATGTTGTTGTAGATATGCGTATGGGTTTTGTGAGAATAAAGCCGATCGAAAAGGTCTATTGTTGATGACTACAACAATAATTTATTCTCACAAAACCTACCTGGTTGGATTGGACCAGAAGAGTGCCGAGGCCTACACTGGAATGGAGCGTTTGCTGAGACCAGAGAGGCTGGATTCGGATCCCAGTTCACCCACGGCGGCACAACAATGGAAACACTGGTTGAAGACGTTCGAAAACTTCCTGGGAGCTCTACCACAGGATAATCTGGATAAGATGAGTCTGCTTACAAATTTTGTCTCACCAAGACTATACGAAACTATATCAGAATGTACCATTTATGATGAGGCTATCCGTACTTTACAGTCACAGTACGTAAAGCCCACTAATGAAGTGTTTGCACGCCATCGTCTTGCAACTCGCCGCCAGCAGGTCGGAGAGTCCTTAGATGAATACCTTCTGACTCTGAAAACGTTAAGTAAAGAGTGTAACTTTGGGGCTGTAACAGCAACTCAACATTGCGAAGAATCCATCAGGGATGCCTTCATTAGCAGCCTGCAGTCACCACTGATCAGACAACGTCTATTAGAGAATAAGACTTTAGATTTAGCTACCATGTTTGATCAGGCGAGATCTCTAGATTCAGCCCAAAGAAATTCAGAATCTTATTGTGTTATTCAACCCTCTGGTTCATTGGGTGCTGCCTCATCCAATCAGAATACCGGTGAAGTGGAACCCACAACTGTAATGGCTGCTATGGGTGTTAAATGTTTCTTTTGTGGTTTTTTAAAACACCCACGTGTAAAATGTCCGGCACGAGAGGCGGTGTGTCATAAGTGCCATAAAAAGGGTCATTTTGCTAAGGTGTGCCGTAGTACTTCATCAGTAGCTACTGGTGCTTGTGCAACTTCCTCTGATCAGGCAACGCTAGCGGCTGTGTCTTCTGCCGCTGCCCCAGGGGTGTTATCAAAGGCGGTTGTGAGGGTCACGCTCAATGGAGTGGAATTGGATGGCCTTATGGATAGTGGTAGTTCAGAAAGTTTTATCCATCCCGACCTCGTTAAGTGCCATTCCTTAAGTGTACATCACACCCAAGGCAATGTTTCCATGGCATCTACTTCCTTCACCGCTCAGACATCAGGGTTCTGTCGAGTCAATATCAAAGTAAACGGTCGGTGCTACCAAGATGTGCGTCTGTCCATACTCCCTCAGCTGTGTTCAGATATAGTTTTGGGACAGGATTTTCAGGGACTGCATGATAGTGTTACCCTGACATATGGAGGTAGTTTGCCTCCTCTTGTTATCTGTGGACTCAGTACACTGTGCGTTGACCCTCCAGAACTGTTTGCCAACTTGACAGCTGATTGTTATCCTGTTGCTGCTCGATCACGCCGGTACTCTCCCGATGATCGTAAATTCATTGAAAAGGAAATTCAAAGGATGTTGAAGGAAGGTATTATAGAGCCCAGTAACTCCTCTTGGCGTGCACAGGTTGTTGTCGTTAAGAACGAAACTCACAAGAAACGCTGAGCCGTGGACTATTCAGAAACTATCAACAAATTTACACTTCTTGACGGGTATCCTCTGCCTCGTATAGATGACACTGTTACCAAGATTGCTCAATACCGTGTTTTTAGTACAATTGACCTCCGTAGTGCGTATCATCAAATCCCCATCAGGAATGAAGATAAGCCATACACCGCGTTTGAGGCCTGTGGACGCCTTTATCAGTTTGCTCGGGTTCCCTTTGGCGTCACCAACGGAGTGGCTTGCTTCCAACGTATCGTGGATTCATTCATCCAAGAAGAAGAACTGGTTGGAACATTTGCTTACTTAGACAACATTACTATTTGCGGCATGACTCAGGAAGAGCATGATGCTAATCTCACGAAATTTCTTGAGGCTGTGAAGAGAAAGAATATAACTTACAATGAAGACAAATGCATCTTTTCAACTAACAGGCTCAGTATTCTCGGATATGTGGTGGAAGGAGGGGAAATGCGCCCGGATCCTGAACGACTCCGACCCTTGCAGGACTTGCCTGTGCCTCGGGACATGAAATCGCTCCGACGCATCCTTGGCTTCTTTGCCTATTATTCACAGTGGATATATGACTACTCAAGCAAGATCCGCCCACTGTGTGCCACTACTACATTTCCCATGACAAGGGAAGCAGAAGCGGCTTTCCATCTTCTTAAGCAAGACATTGAAGGTTCAGTGGTGAGGGCGATTGACGAATCCATACCCTTCGAAGTTGAGACCGATGCTTCGGATGTAGCAATTGCTGCAGTCCTCACCCAGGCAGGACGTCCGGTAGCCTTCTTTTCCCGAACCCTTCAGGGACCCGAATGTCGTCATGCTTTTATTGAGAAGGAGGCCCAGGCTATTATTGAAACAGTTCGCCACTGGAGACAGTATTTGACAGGCAGACATTTTACTATAAAGACAGATCAACGATCAGTGAGCTATATGTTTAATAAGCAGCATAAAAATAAGATAAAGAATGATAAGTTCATGCGTTGGAGGATGGAATTATCTTGCTATGATTTTGACATTGTGTATCGTCCTGGTCGAGAAAACATTCCCTCTGATACATTCTCCAGGTCTTATTGTGGGATGGCATGCCACGATCGACATTCACTGTTCAACCTCCACGAAGCCTTGTGCCACCCAGGGGTTACCCGCTTATACCATTTTGTGAAATCTAAGAATATGCCATACTCTGTCGAGGATGTCCGGCAGGTTGTTGGATCTTGTAGAATATGCGCAGAATGCAAGCCCAAGTTTCACCAACCAGATAAGACTCGACTCATAAAAGCTACTCAGCCATTTGAGCGTCTCAATATAGATTTCAAGGGGCCTCTTCCGAGTACCGATAAGAACCAGTATTTTCTTAACATTGTGGACGAATATTCACGGTTTCCTTTTGTATTTCCTTGTGCCGACATGACCACCTCCACAGTTATCAAGTGCCTCTGTCAGCTGTTCGCTATTTTCGGAATGCCGGCTAACATTCATTCGGACCGGGGACCCTCCTTCATGAGCAAGGAATTACAAGACTTCCTTGCCAGTAGGGGGATAGCTGGAAGCAGAACTACTAGCTATAATCCTCAAGGGAATGGCCAAGTGGAGAGGTTCAATGGTACCATTTGGAAGGCAATCACAACGGCTCTAAAATCCCGTAATCTACCCATCAAATGCTGGCAGACTGTTCTGCCTGATGCTCTCCACTCAATTCGTTCACTGTTGTCCACAGCAACCAATGCTACCCCTCATGAAAGACTTCTGAACTATTCTCGTCGTTCTTCCTCGAGAGCCTCGGTGCCTACTTGGCTCTGCAATCCTGGGCCAGTCCTGCTGAAGCGTCACGTACGCACGAATAAAACTGATCCCCTTGTGGATGAAGTCGACCTCCTCCAAGCAGGACCCCACTATGCCCATATTCGCTACCCGGATGGCAGGGAAACTACGGTCTCTGTTAGACACTTAGCCCCAATTGGAACCCCATCCAAGAGTGAACCCCAAATTCTACCTCAGGCTTCTGAAGAAAATGTAATTCCCCAGGGTAGTCCCCAAGACGCACCCTGCTCAGAGGGGGGTGATCTCGTTCCTGATATGGTTCCTGCAACTCCACAGCAATCAGATGCTGTGGATAACCCTCCAGTGCCAAGAAGATCCGGTCGCACCATTCGTCCTCCTATTAGACTAGATTTATAGAGATAGATTTCTCGGAAGGGGGTGAATGTTGTGATAATAAGTGCCGTACTGTAATTGGTGGCAACGGAAATTGGGCGGATGTGGCAGCACTGTATATGAAGGTCAATGGCTGGTGTTGACACGTATACCACGTACTCCGTGGAAAGTCATGCTGGAACAGTAATGGTATGTTATATACTATATTAGGAATAATGTACTCTGAGGAATGTAATTGGGATTAGAGTATGGAGTTTAACTTCGTTATTATGTGATGCGTATGTGGTATTTGCCTTCAGTATTATGTGTACAAGTTATTGTATTTTGTTATTCTTACCCTATGTATATTTATGTTGTTGTAGATATGCGTATGGGTTTTGTGAGAATAAAGCCGATCGAAAAGGTCTATTGTTGACTACTACAACAACCATCCTATCTCCTTTTTCAAGTTCATTTTAAATAAGCAGTCGAGTTTTCACATACAGTTATCTGAAACCCTCCCTACTCTTGTGAGTTTATTTGTTATCCATGTTAAATTTGTTTGGGCTGGCTTTGCGTGCTCAATGGCAGTTTTTGTTGTGGTTGTGAGACGTGGGGCCCTTTTTGTTCTCTTGATGGATGTCCAGTGAAAACTCTGCACAGTGTTTTTAACATGTAATGCTTTATTTTACTCTCTTGTGTATTTGATGAGGTATTTGTGTTTAATATGAGCTTGTTGTTTAATTTCGTGCATTATATCTGTGATACTCTCTTGGTGTTATGCTTATTTTATCCTAATTTAATTTGAGTGTGTTTAATATTTCGGTTTCTTTATTTGGTGTAATCTACTGATTTGTAAATCTTTGCAAATCGATTGTAATTCAGCCAATGGGTATGAAAGTGTTTTAAATGAAATAAACGATTATCAATTATTATTGCTATTATTAATGATTAGTATGTGCCCGTAAAAAAAAAATAATAATAATAATAATAAATAAATATTCAAACCGCAAGCAACAAACAACAACCACACAGGCCGTTTATTCGCTCTCGCGTGCCTGGACGTGGGTGACCCGGAAGTTCGCATATTATTCGCAGTTACGATGATTTGCAACTTAGTTTTAATACCCAATTATTCAATTAGCACCAACGTAATTTACCTTTTCGCAATGTCGTGGCAAGGAAAAACAAAAAGAGAAGAGAAGAGAGAGAAAAAATGTACTTCCTGGTTCGGAGCATACTAGCACTCTGATGTTACCGAAATTTATGCACCGTCTAATATGAAAACGATCATAAATTGGGGCATTGTGTTTATCTATAAATGCGCATAAAAAATCGAGAAATTATTGGAATACACGAAGTCATCACTATCCGGAAATCCGTACGTTGTAACCCATAATGGGGAACGCAGCTGAGCTTCCCTTCCCCATCGGCCACGCCCACGCAACAACGTGTCTTGTCATTGGTTTGGTAAATAAATGGCCATAACTTGGGAAGCACTTGTCCGATTAATATCAAACCTTGAAAAGGCACATCGTCAGGTCCCCAGCAATATACCTGGCAAGTTTCAATTAGATCGGACCAGTGGTTGTCGAGAAACAGCGGTCACAGACACACACACAGACAGACACACACACAGACAGACACACACACACAGACAGACACACACACACAGACAGACACACACACAGACAGACACACACACAGACAGACACACACACAGACAGACACACACACAGACAGACACACACACACACACACACAGACACACACACACGCACACTGCTGGAATTAGAGATAGATGATTATTTTTGGATGGTCGCTTGACTACTGTTTATTCTCAGGTTTTCCGTCTGTATGTATGTATGTATGTATGTATGTATGTATGTATGTATGTATGTATGTATGTATGTATGTATGTAATGGACAGCTCTGGAGGCCAGACGAGTCAACCGATTTTGATGAAATTTGACTGGTAGGTTCATACCAGGATCAAGTTGTATGTTTTTGAGCACCGTTGCTATGGACGCCACCGTTACCCAGCAACGGGACGTTGAAAATTTTGGAAAAATCCGAAAAAATATTTTTATATTCATGTATTTTTCGGAAATCAGAGCCTGGTGTTGGCGCTGTGGTTAGGGCAGCGGCTTGGAATCCAAAAGGTCCTGAGTTCAAGCCCCGTTGGGCCACTGAATAAATACACCAGAGGGTTGACTCAGCCTGTCATCCTTCCGAGGTCGGCGAAATGAGTACCAGTGTACTGGGCCGGTGTATACCCCGGTTAAAATAGGTGTACTATATCCCTGTGTCATAAGAGGCAACCAGGGTTGCATCAGGAAGGGCATCCGGCGTAAAACATGTGCCAAATCACTATGAGGATCATACGGATGATCCGCTATGGCGACCCCTAAAGGGAGCAGCCGAAAGAAGAAGAAGAAGAAGTATTTTTCGGAAATCAAAAATCGGCTTCTGCGCTTTTATGCGCACTATAATCAACGTCTTTGTCATAAAATTTCAGGCCGATCCATCAAAAACTGTATGACTAGTATGCAATTATATTGCGACCACCCATGTCGCCTACGCCGCGGCTTGTTATTATTATTAAGCACGAGCAGAGTACCCGGCCGAAGGGCAATCTTGAAATTGAAATCGATGCATTGAAATCCCTGAAGACTAGAAGTGTATCTCGTCTGGGGCACTGATCAACCACAGACTTGAGCGTGGCATGGAATGCGTCCTTCACGGTGAGATCACTCGCCTCAGTCGGAGCATAAAAAGAGACCAGGGAAATGCCACCTTAGGATTGATGAATCCTTAGTCTCATAATATGCTCATTGACCAGTGTTACCTCAATTAATTATCATTGGAGTCAGCTTATTGGTCACAAATACTGCAACTCCTTGGGCATGGTAACCATCAGAGCAACCAGACCAATAGTAGGTGTAACCACCCGCCATGATGATCTCGCTGCAATCCGGTCTCCGAACCTCAGAGCGTGCTGCAATACCAGTGTCCAAACACTTGAACTCAGATGGTGGTGGTGGTCGTATGGCAGCTTAGCTGCCGGGGCAGCTATCATCTATTGAAGCACGACTGTGTCGCTGATGCAGTGCCCCTCTACCTGTACACACACTGGAACTGGTGCTCATTTCACCGACCTCGGAAGGATGACAGGCTGAGTCAACCCCCAACTCAGATAATAACAGACAGGTGATCATCCTCTCTTGGGGATAGGACATTCCAGGCACCCACCCAAAGGGACTGTCTCAGGTTAACCCAAGGAGACCGCCGTCTGGTGGACGACACCTCAGCACCACTCCGACACACTCTCCCGCAATCTGACCCGGGAATGTTACCCCGTGGTTTCCTTCCTATCATCAAAAATTGGGGGTCCCGAAGGCTTTGCCCCAATTCCATCATCGGGTGAGCTGCCCTGCGAAGGGAAGCTGCAAAGGAGGTACTCCCATGGAGTGGGTTTTCAGATTTCTTTGCGTTTTTGTATTTTGCAGAACGAAGGGTTTTACGGTGGCCGGAGTGCAAATCCTGCCACCAACCTCCTAATAAGAAGTAACCCAACTGCAGGAGGACGTCCGCAGACACAGTTGGGCACTAGATATGGATGGCTGTTGGCTCACAAGGAGCTCCTCCGTCCTTTGACAGGTTTTGCTTTTAATCCTGCTGGGTGTCCATATCCAAACACCCTCCTCACCAGAAAACCTGGTGGGGGAGACGGTTTCTTCGCCGACAACCCGACCATGGTACAGGTTAGTACAGGTTTACATGATACCTGTTGCAAGTCACAGATCTGATCTGGCCTGACCTGACCTTTTTGTGTCTTTGGGGGTCTTTTAGGTCCTCAGGGTCTTTTGAATCCTCTGGGTCTTTTGGGTCATTGGGTCATTTGGATCTCTTTGGTCTTTTTGGTCCTCTGGATCTTTTGGATGTTCGGGGTCCTTGGAATCTTTTGCATCCTTTGGTTCTTTTGGGTCCTTGGGGTATTTTGTGTCCTTTTTTTTGGTAGGTATTTTAGGTCTCAGCATCCTCAGTGTCTTTACAGTATTCAGGGTGTTTTAGGCATTTAGGTTCCTCAGGGTCTTTTGGGACTTTTATGTCTTGTGGGTCATTGGGGTCTTTTCAGTCTTTTGGGTCTTCAGGGTATTTTTGGTCTTTTGAGAATTTTGTGTCTTCGTGGTTTTTGAGGCATGTTTGTGTCTTTGGGGGTCTTTTGGGTATTGTAAGGGTCTTGCAAGGGTCTTTGCGTCTTGTGTGTGTGGAAAGGACAGTGGACAGAACCATTTCAAAAGCGATATATATCCAAACCATTCGCAAAATCAACTGAAACAAGTAAAACTAGAGGGGGAGCACTTGGTAGAGTGCAAAACCTCTGCCGCCAATACTGCTAGGTCACTCAAGTGAACCTGATATCCTTTTCATTCAATTTGACGTCAACAGTGCTCACAGAGTTATAGTTTGCAACTTTCCCTTTTACTTTTAACTTTTACATACTCAATTCATTCATCATAACTAGATTCCTTGAGACAGAAATTGATTTTACGTGGATATATCCACCTGAAGTTCCAAAATCAGCCGCAATTATAATTTTGGCATGTTTTTTTTTTGTTGGAAATCACTTATAACAGGAAGAAAATGCAAAAAAAAAATCGAAATTTTGTTGAAAAAAAAGTTGCAAATTTTTTTTTTCTCTAACAATTTTTTTTTGGGGGGGGAGGGGGTTGGAAATCACTTAAAACATGTAGAAATACAAAAAAAAATTTAAATATTTTTTCAAAATGGCCGCCATTGCGGCCATATTGGATTTTGGACTAAGTCCAAAATCTAATGGCATGATCCTTGGACCATACCTAATCCCCCCACCAAGTTTCGTCGAAATCCGTTGTGGAGTTTTTCCGTAATACTGTTCACAAACAAACAAACAAACAAACAAACAGAAAGGGGTGAAAACAGTAACCTCCGATCTTCGATGGCGGAGGTTAACAAGTCTTAAAACAATTTAATGACATCGATAAGCCTGGTGTTGGTTTAGTGGTTAATGTGGCTGGCTTTGGACCTGAGGATCCTGAGTGTGAGCCCCTGTCAACTTTTGAATTAACTGTGAATTAACTGACAAAAGCATCACTTGTCACAAGTAAGGGAACTTTATTTTATACTTTATAAGATTTTGAAATGTTTAACAAGGGAATACCAGGAAACACAAGGAAATCCAACACAGGTGGACACCATTCAGCCCATCATGCCAGCATGACATCAACACCGCACCAATTTATCAACACAAGATCCAAAGAAGAAAATGCAAAATTTATTATTATTTTTATCACGTTTTTGTGGTGTGTATATATATATATATATATATATATATATATATATATATATATATATATATATATATATATATATATATATATATATGTATATATATGTATATATATATATATATATATATATATATATATAATTTTTAGTTTTTATGTTTTTATTTTCTTTCTTATTTTTTCTTCTCAGGGGAGAGGGCATGACAAAACAAAACACAGCATCAACTACACAACACCCCTTGACGAGACCCCAACCAACAGCACTCCATACACATGCACACAATGACCCATCAATGCTCAAGCGACCTGAAAGTCTTATCAACATCCTGACACCCCACTATCTCCATAACTTCCAGGTACCTTTCTAATTTTAACTTGTATACTTTTTCTGCTGTCACTACCTTTCCAGGGAGACCATTCCATGTATTAACTCCTCTCTGAGTAAAAGTCCTTTTCCTTCCTACCGTCTTCACCCTCCTCTTCTTTGGTCCAATGGCCCCTGGTCCAATCACTGTCCACTCTGTTAAATAAATCCTTTGCACTTATATTATCTATACCTTTCATTTTCGAAAACATACCTGTCATATCTCCACGTAACTGCCTCCTTTCTAGTGTTTAAAGCCCTGTCTCCTTCAGCTGCTCATCATCGGTGAGTCGAGGCCCGGAATCAATCTCGTCACCCTGTGCTGAACCCTCTCTATGGCATCATTGTCCTTCATGAGTTATGCTGACCAAAAGTGCACACAATATTCTAGATGTGGCCCTCACTAAATCCCTGTACAACGTTAACACCACCTCTTTTGATTTATAAATGATCCCTCTCCGAATACAACCTAAAACCCCATTTGCTTTACCTATAGCTGCCTGGCATTGTGCTGCCTGCTTACCTCAGATATCTGTTTCCATCCCCAGATCCTTCTCCTCTGTGACATGCTCAAAAATTCCCCTTGCATCCTGAAATCTCTATTTTCATTGTTCTTTCCCATCTCCAACACCTTACACTTGCTCAGGTTAAATTGCATCTGCCAATGTTTTGCCAAAACAAAACTTCTGATCACCACTGCCTCTGCTATCCACCTTACCTTCAAGCTTTGTGTCATCTGCAAATTTGTAAAGCCTTCTCTTCACCCCACTATCCAAATCATTGATGTAAATAATGAATAGTAATGGTCCAAATGGTGGAGGAGCTCCTTGTGAGCCAACGGCCATCCATATCTCTCACACAACACTGTCTGCGGATGGCCTCCCTGCAGTTGGGTTGCCTTTATATGAGTAGGTTGGTGGCAGAATTTGCACTCCAGCCACGGAAAACCCATCATTCCACAAAACATACGAAAAGCAAAAATAAATCTGAAAACCCACTTGGAGTACCTCCTGTGCAGCTGCCCTCTGCAGGGCAGTGAACCAGATGACTGGATTGGGGCAAAGCCTTCGAGACCCCCACGCTTTGATGATATGAGGAAAACCACGGGGTAACCTTCCTTGGTCAGATTGAGGTCGTGTGTGTCAGGGTGGTGCTGAGGCGGCATCCACCAAACGGTGGTCTCATTGGGTTAATCTGAAGAGGTCCCTTCATGTGGGTGCCTGGAATGTTCTATCGCTAAGAGAGGATGATCACCTCTCTGTTATCATCTGAGCTCAACCATTTGTACATCGGTACTGCAGCACTCTCAGAGGTTCAGAGACCGGATTGTGGCGAGATCATGGCGGGTGGTTATACCTACTATTGGTCTGGTCGCTCTGATGGTTACCATGCCCAAGGAGTTGCTGTTAAGCTGACCTGCTTACAATGTTAACTGAAGTAACACCGGTCAACGAGCGTATTATGAGACTAAGGATTTGTCACTCCTTGGGTGTCATTTCCCTGGTCTCTGTGTATGCTCCAACTGAGGCAAGTGATTTCACGGTGAAGGATGCATTCTATGCCACACTCGAGTCTGTGGTTGATCCGTGCCCCAGGCAAGATACTCTTCTAATCCTGGGGGATTTTAATGCATCGATTGGAGCTGAGAGGAATGGTTATGAGACTTGCATTGGTCCCCATGGGTCTGGAAGTGTGAACCAGAATAGCTCTAATTTCCTTGACTTTGCAAGAAGTTGTGGACTTAGGGTGGCTGGTTCATGGTTTCAGCACCCACAGGCTCATCAGTGGACTTGGTATTCGAACACTGGTGGTATGGTAAAGGAGATTGACCATGTGCTCCTTGATGGTCACTGGAGGATGATCCAGAAATGCAGGACCTACCGGAGTGCTCAGTTCATCAATACCGACCGAAGGCTTGTTGCAGCAACTCTGAAGTTGCAGCTTAAATCCGGGAGAATGATACCATCCCAGCCGAGGCTGGATGTTGGCAAGCTCAAGAATGAGAGGTAGTTGAGTTTGTGAACAGGCTGAGTGGGGATTTGGGGGTGGGGGGGGGGAAGGGTCTGGGTGCTTTGGGAGATCCTCAAGAGTTTTGACAGGAGTGCCTTCAAAACTACCATCCTTGGTGTTGCTGGTGGATGTCTTGGAACTTAGCGTCGGGCAAAGAAGAATATTGTCTCTCAAGGGACACTGGATACCAATGTCCAGAGTATCAGGGCCAGGCTGAATGGCAGAGCTGAGCTGTTCAGGGAGCTGAGGCACAAAACTGGATGCACATAAAGGGTGGACAAGGAGGCCTATGTACGAAGAATCTTTGGGGGGTCGAGCATCACCTGTGATCAAGTGATTCTCACCCTGCTCACAGGGGAATTCACACATTGCATTCCTCCAAGCCCATCCTTCGGTGGACTGCAGTTAGAGCGGAGGGTGGTGGGCTCTTGACAGAGGAGTCCGAAGTGAAGGCCCACTGGGCCAGTTACTTTGACCGGCTGTACCAGGCTGATCCACCTGCCTTTGAGTTGGATGTGAGGGGTGTTGCTGTCCCTATTGCTGACCCTCCAATCAGCTGTGGTCCACCTTTGTTTGTGGTAACACAGGCTGCAGTGAACCGGTTGAAATGGGGTGAAGCTCCAGGGATCTGTGGCATCCATGCTGAACTTCTCAAGGCTGGTGGAATTGCTGTACTTGTGTCGATGCATGCAGTTCTGTGCTCTGCCTGGAAAAGAGGCATCATCCCAACTGACTGAAAGAGGGGCCTTGTTGTCCCTCTCTGGAAAGGGAAGGGTGATTGCCAGGACTGCAACAACTACCGAGGGGTGATGCTGCTCTCAGTGCCATGCAAGGTATTTGCTCGGATAATTATAATTATCTCGGATAATTAATTATTGATGGGGTTCACCACCATCTGCTTGAGCACCAGCGTCCAACAGGCAGGTTCCAAAACTATGTTCCTTACAGACAGTTTTGGACTCTGCCTGCGAGGAACATAGTTTTGGACCCTGTCTGCGAGGAACATAGTTTTGGACCCTGTCTGCGAGGAACAGAGTTTTGGACCCTGTCTGCGAGGAACAGAGTTTTGGACCCTGTCTGCGAGGAACACAGTTTTGGACCCTGTCTGCGAGGAACACAGTTTTGGACCCTGTCTGCGAGGAACACAGTTTTGGACCCTGTCTGCGAGGAACACAGTTTTGGACCCTGTCTGCGAGGAACACAGTTTTGGACCCTGTCTGCGAGGAACAGAGTTTTGGACCCTGTCTGCGAGGAACACAGTTTTGGACCCTGTCTGCGAGGAACAGAGTTTTGGACCCTGTCTGCGAGGAACACGGTTTTGGACCCTGTCTGCGAGGAACACGGTTTTGGACCCTGTCTGCGAGGAACACGGTTTTGGACCCTGCCTGCGAGGAACACGGTTTTGGACCCTGCCTGCGAGGAACACGGTTTTGGACCCTGCCTGCGAGGAACACGGTTTTGGACCCTGTCTGCGAGGAACACGGTTTTGGACCCTGTCTGCGAGGAACACGGTTTTGGACCCTGTCTGCGAGGAACACGGTTTTGGACCCTGTCTGCGAGGAACACGGTTTTGGACCCTGTCTGCGAGGAACACGGTTTTGGACCCTGTCTGCGAGGAACACGGTTTTGGACCCTGCCTGCGAGGAACACGGTTTTGGACCCTGCCTGCGAGGAACACGGTTTTGGACCCTGCCTGCGAGGAACACGGTTTTGGACCCTGCCTGCGAGGAACACGGTTTTGGACCCTGCCTGCGAGGAACACGGTTTTGGACCCTGCCTGCGAGGAACACGGTTTTGGACCCTGCCTGCGAGGAACACGGTTTTGGACCCTGCCTGCGAGGAACACGGTTTTGGACCCTGTCTGCGAGGAACACGGTTTTGGACCCTGTCTGCGAGGAACACGGTTTTGGACCCTGTCTGCGAGGAACACGGTTTTGGACCCTGTCTGCGAGGAACACGGTTTTGGACCCTGTCTGCGAGGAACACGGTTTTGGACCCTGTCTGCGAGGAACACGGTTTTGGACCCTGTCTGCGAGGAACACGGTTTTGGACCCTGTCTGCGAGGAACACGGTTTTGGACCCTGCCTGCGAGGAACACGGTTTTGGACCCTGTCTGCGAGGAACACGGTTTTGGACCCTGTCTGCGAGGAACACGGTTTTGGACCCTGTCTGCGAGGAACACGGTTTTGGACCCTGTCTGCGAGGAACACGGTTTTGGACCCTGTCTGCGAGGAACACGGTTTTGGACCCTGTCTGCGAGGAACACGGTTTTGGACCCTGTCTGCGAGGAACACGGTTTTGGACCCTGTCTGCGAGGAACACGGTTTTGGACCCTGTCTGCGAGGAACACGGTTTTGGACCCTGTCTGCGAGGAACACGGTTTTGGACCCTGTCTGCGAGGAACACGGTTTTGGACCCTGTCTGCGAGGAACACGGTTTTGGACCCTGTCTGCGAGGAACACGGTTTTGGACCCTGTCTGCGAGGAACACGGTTTTGGACCCTGTCTGCGAGGAACACGGTTTTGGACCCTGTCTGCGAGGAACACATTTTGGACCCTGTCTGCGAGGAACACAGTTTTGGACCCTGTCTGCGAGGAACACAGTTTTGGACCCTGTCTGCGAGGAACACAGTTTTGGACCCTGTCTGCGAGGAACACAGTTTTGGACCCTGTCTGCGAGGAACACAGTTTTGGACCCTGTCTGCGAGGAACACAGTTTTGGACCCTGTCTGCGAGGAACACAGTTTTGGACCCTGTCTGCGAGGAACACAGTTTTGGACCCTGTCTGCGAGGAACACAGTTTTGGACCCTGTCTGCGAAGAACACAGTTTTGGACCCTGTCTGCGAAGAACACAGTTTTGGACCCTGTCTGCGAGGAACACAGTTTTGGACCCTGTCTGCGAGGAACACAGTTTTGGACCCTGTCTGCGAGGAACACAGTTTTGGACCCTGTCTGCGAGGAACACAGTTTTGGACCCTGTCTGCGAGGAACACAGTTTTGGACCCTGTCTGCGAGGAACACAGTTTTGGACCCTGTCTGCGAGGAACACAGTTTTGGACCCTGTCTGCGAAGAACACAGTTTTGGACCCTGTCTGCGAGGAACACAGTTTTGGACCCTGTCTGCGAGGAACACAGTTTTGGACCCTGTCTGCGAGGAACACAGTTTTGGACCCTGTCTGCGAGGAACACAGTTTTGGACCCTGTCTGCGAGGAACACAGTTTTGGACCCTGTCTGCGAGGAACACAGTTTTGGACCCTGTCTGCGAGGAACACAGTTTTGGACCCTGTCTGCGAGGAACACAGTTTTGGACCCTGTCTGCGAGGAACACAGTTTTGGACCCTGTCTGCGAGGAACACAGTTTTGGACCCTGTCTGCGAGGAACACAGTTTTGGACCCTGTCTGCGAGGAACACAGTTTTGGACCCTGTCTGCGAGGAACACAGTTTTGGACCCTGTCTGCGAGGAACACAGTTTTGGACCCTGTCTGCGAGGAACACAGTTTTGGACCCTGTCTGCGAGGAACACAGTTTTGGACCCTGTCTGCGAGGAACACAGTTTTGTACCCTGTCTGCGAGGAACACAGTTTTGGACCCTGTCTGCGAGGAACACAGTTTTGTACCCTGTCTGCGAGGAACATAGTTTTGGACCGTGTCTGCGAGGAACATAGTTTTGGACCCTGTCTGCGAGGAACATAGTTTTGGACCCTGTCTGCGAGGAACATAGTTTTGGACCCTGTCTGCGAGGAACATAGTTTTGGACCCTGTCTGCGAGGAACATAGTTTTGGACCCTGTCTGCGAGGAACATAGTTTTGGACCCTGTCTGCGAGGAACATAGTTTTGGACCCTGTCTGCGAGGAACATAGTTTTGGACCCTGTCTGCGAGGAACATAGTTTTGGACCCTGTCTGCGAGGAACATAGTTTTGGACCCTGTCTGCGAGGAACATAGTTTTGGACCCTGTCTGCGAGGAACATAGTTTTGGACCCTGTCTGCGAGGAACATAGTTTTGGACCCTGTCTGCGAGGAACATAGTTTTGGACCCTGTCTGCGAGGAACATAGTTTTGGACCCTGTCTGCGAGGAACATAGTTTTGGACCCTGTCTGCGAGGAACATAGTTTTGGACCCTGTCTGCGAGGAACATAGTTTTGGACCCTGTCTGCGAGGAACATAGTTTTGGACCCTGTCTGCGAGGAACATAGTTTTGGACCCTGTCTGCGAGGAACATAGTTTTGGACCCTGTCTGCGAGGAACATAGTTTTGGACCCTGTCTGCGAGGAACATAGTTTTGGACCCTGTCTGCGAGGAACATAGTTTTGGACCCTGTCTGCGAGGAACATAGTTTTGGACTCTGTCTGCGAGGAACATAGTTTTGGACTCTGTCTGCGAGGAACATAGTTTTGGACTCTGTCTGCGAGGAACATAGTTTTGGACTCTGTCTGCGAGGAACATAGTTTTGGACTCTGTCTGCGAGGAACATAGTTTTGGACTCTGTCTGCGAGGAACATAGTTTTGGACTCTGTCTGCGAGGAACATAGTTTTGGACTCTGTCTGCGAGGAACATAGTTTTGGACTCTATCTGCGAGGAACATATTGTTGTGGACTCTGTCTGTGAGGAACATATTGTTGTGAACTCTGTCTGTGAGGAACATATTGTTATGGGCTTTGTCTGTAAGAACATAGTTTTGGACTCTGTCTGTGAGGAACATATTGTTGTGGACTCTGTCTGTGAGGAACATATTGTTATGGGCTTTGTCTGTAAGAACATAGTTTTGGACTCTGTCTGCAAGGAACATATTGTTGTGGACTTTGTCTGTGAGGAACATATTGTTATGGACTCTGTCTGTAAGGAACATATTGTTGTGGACTTTGTCTGTAAGGAACATATTGTTATGGACTCTGTCTGTAAAGAACATTGTTATTTAACAACCCCCTCCCATCCATTCCCCAACTCCCCCCCCCCCATTTCAATTCCATTCCATTGAGGATCTGAACTTAAATTATTCTTGCACTGAAACCAACTCAACTTGACACTTCTGACTTACTAAAATCAGACTCCATTTTGTCATTCACCTTCGTTGCTCTATTACAAGACTCCGATGGAAAACAAGCAAAAGTGGAAACGTGGAAACAAATGTGAATCAATCTGTCAATGGATCCCGATAAACTCCATTGCTTATCACACTCAGTGATGCCTGTACCTCTCGCGCTGTAGCGAGGGAAAAGGTTTGTATTCCAACATGGCGGCTGCTTGGCCCCAGAAGAGCGTGCTGCAGGTTTGCTCCAGTTATACAGTGTCTGTAGAAAGTGTACACCCCCTTTCAATTCTTTTTTTTTTAAACTTTTTATTGCCTTATAGCCTGCAATTAAATTGCATTAAATCAGACTTTTTCCACCTTTATTTACACATTGCAACACACAACTTCCAAATGAAAAACCAATTCTCCAAATTTCAGAAAATTAATCAAAAAAACAAAACTAAAACATCTTGGTTGGATAAGTGTCTCCCTCCCCTAATAATAGCAATTGTAAATTACCGTAGCTCAGCTGTAACCAATCACCTTCAAAATCACACACCAAGGTGATTGGCCTTCACCTGTGTTAAATTGTAGTGATTCTGACAATTACTGAATAAAATCAGCTGCTCCTGCAGGTTACCTCTGCTGGGTAGTGAATTCCACAGCAAAGACTCAACCATGAAACCTAAGGAGCTTTCAAAAGACCTCCAGGATAAAGTTGTGGAAAGGCACAGATCAGGGGATGGGTATGAAAATATTTCAAAGGCCTTGAATATTTCTTGGAGCATAGTCAAGACAATCATTAAGAAGTGGAAGGTGTATGGTATCACCAAGACCCTGCCTAGATCAGGCAGTCCCTCAAAACTGGATGACTCAGCAAGGAGGATACTGATCAGAGAGGTCACCAAGAGGCCAATTGCAACTTTGAAGGAGCTGCATGCACTTATGACAAAGAATTGATCATTGTGTGGATGTGCCAACAATATCCCAAGCACTCCACAAGTCTGGCCTGTATGGAAGGATGGCAAGAAGGAAGCCATTACTTAAAAAGCCCACCTTGAGTCCCATTTGAGGTATGCAAAAAATCACTCCGGAGATTCTGAAGCCATGTGGAAAAAGGTTTTGTGGTCTGATGAAACCAAGATGGAACTTTTTGACCTAAATGCATGATGTTATTTTTGGTGCAAACCCAACACAGTACATCACCCAAAGAACACCATCCCTACTGTGAAGCATGGTGGTGGCAGCATCATGTTATGGGCATGTTTCTCATCAACAGGGACTGGGGCACTTGTCAGGATAGAAGGGAAAATGGATGGAGCAAAATACAGAAAAATCCTAGAGGAAATCCTGCTGCCCTCTTCAAGAAAGCTGAAATTGGGACGGAAGTTCACCTTTCAGCATGAAAACAACCCGAAGCACACAGTCAAAGCTACACTGGAGTGTCTGAGGACCAAAAAGATAAATGTCCTTGAGTGGCCCAGTCAGAGCCCCGACCTAAATCCAATGGAAAATCTGTGGCATGACTTGAAGATTGCTGCCCATCAACGCTCCCCATGCAACTTGACTGAGCTTGAACAGTTTTATACAGAAGAATGGGCAAATATTGCCCAATCAAGGTGTGGAAGGTTGGTGGAGACCAATCCCAACAGTCACCGCTGTAATTACTGTCAAAGGTGCTTCCACCAAGTATAAACTCAGGGGCTGGACACTTATCCAACATAGATATCCTAGTTTTGTATTATTATACAAAAAAGTATATATATTTTTTCTTTTGGTATTTTATAGAAATTTGTGCAATTTGTTTTTCATTTGGAACTTGTGGGTTACGATATGTCGATAAAGGTGGAAAACGTCTGATTTTATGCAATTTAATTCCAGGCTATAAGGCAGCGAAAGGTAAAAAAAATTTTGAAAGGGGGTGTGGACTTTCTGTAAGCACTGTAACTTCAACTCAGTGGGTGATACACACTGATGTCTGCATTTTTTCTCATTGATCTGTATACTTGTGTTTTGATTGTTTATAAACTCCTTCAATTCATATATTCCCCCTAAAAAAAAACAACAGAAACTAGTAAAATTCTACTAAAGAAACCTACTAAAAACCACAGAAACTATAAAACAAAAGACCCAACAGAAACTAGAAACTCATGATATTGTGGCATCATAATGTGGTTTGGGTGTATTTTTGAGATTTCTTCCCTCCATGTTTTTCCATGTTTTTTTTTTCTCGAATATCAATAACTTTGGCTTGAGATTGGGCAAAATCCAAACACAAATTATTGCTGATTCCCAATCGGTGATTGCTGAAACTCCTCAATGATATTCTTCACGACTAGAAAATCACATTATTCCATTAGATCTGAATGCTTCTGCATCCATTCCATAAAGCTTCACATATTTCAAAGATATTTAAGCTTCATCCCCTCCCATATATTTATTCACATTCTCAATTTTTCCCTTTACTCAACTGAGATCTCGCAATGTCACAATCCTTATTTTATTTTTGTTATTAACCCAATTTCCTTCCTGCACGGGATATCTCAATTGCAGGTTGGGTTGACCAGTAGTGCAAGAAACTCCCGACTGGGTATTTTTATTTAATGTTCCTTATTTAATTATTTGTTGATTCTTGATACATGAAACATCCTGCAACCCATGCCTACAGAAAACAGACTTCTTGGAATACCGGCCACATTTTCCATCCAATCATCATGTAACTCTGTTAAAAAAAATAATCTCCATGGCTCGGTGCTCCGATGTTGAAAGTTTTGTGTCAGTCACTCAAGCGGTTGCAGAGAAAACGAATTTAAAAACGAATAAAGGTGAAAAAGTGAGGGCGGAAAAAAGTGAGGGCCTCGGCAGATGTTCCACAACATGGTCAAGGATAGTTGTGGATGCCTATTTCTAGTATAATTTATATTACAGGGAATTAAAGTTGTACAAGTTCATGATATAAATTAATGCATTCATATGTAGCAATTGGGAGTGTAGCTGTGCCACTGATGCAGTGCCCCAGGTTTAGGGCAGGAATTTGGAATTTGGCCATGGTGCCAGCAACAATCAAAAACCCTCTGTGAAAGACACCGTGGAATCTTTAACATGCACGAGCTTATGCTTGCAAATGAGTCCCCAGGTTAGCATCCACCCGAGGGATGGTGCACAACATTGATGCTGAAAAGTGCACAACAACAAAACATTGAAAAGTGAAAAGTGAAAAGTGATGGTGCACAACAACACAACATTGATGCTAAAAAGAACGTTGAGACCTGGGTAGATGAGCGGGAGGGGGATGAAAGAAAGAGATCGAGAGTGTCGAAGGAAAGATATAAGTGAGGAAATAGAAAACTGAGTCCATCAAGCTGCCTGCAATGGGCAAATCCTGAAACTCAGCATCCCTTCAGGGGATTATAATGCTGTAATACAAAAAATCTTGGACTCAATTACCTCCAGTAGAGCAAGATGGGGCGCAGTGGCATTGGCAGCTGCACAGCAGCTGCATTACGGTACTTTGGATGAACATCCTGAACACTGTGATACGCTCTGCCTGGTTCCGAATTGACTTGGCTCCACAAAGCATACTAAGGCATCGGCCAGTCTAAGAGGCAAGTTTGGAGACATGGTTCGGCCACTCAAGACCGTTTATGACAGACAATGAGGCCTACAAGCTTTCGTGATTGTACCTCTTCCATCGGTTGGCCAGAACAGTTAACTGTTGGATTAGACAGCCAATCCTTTTGGAGGAACAAAATTAGAGCTTGGGACTTTCCTGTCGTGAATAACAAGTTCGAAGTAGCTCACCAACAACATGTTTTCTTTGCAGATCTGCAGAGAGGGATGCTGTAGAAACCTGACTCTCCGGAGTATGGCATACTGTTTTTTTGGCACACTGTGACGTCATCAGCAAAATATCACTGAGGATTTCGAGTGAGAGCAGAGAGATCATAGAGGTCGACCAAGAATAAGGTTGGTCCTAAAACGCTGCCTTGTAACACCAGCCGAGACATGACAACCACTGGATTATACAATGTTCAAGATGGAATGTGGTCATGGTAATCAGAAGTTTAAAAAAATCCTCTGGTTGTGCACACCCAGGCAAAATAACGTTCCTTTCCTGTCGCATTTCTCTGCAGACTACTGTAATAGGACCTGTTACCAACTGTAGTATATGAGAGGAGAACTCTGATATACTATAGTACCAACTGCAGCATTTTTCCCTCGGCAGGAGAATTTCCCACAGCTGTCGTCAGTGTGGTTTCAAGGTTGCCTGTCCTGGAACACTACAGTACATTTATACATTTATGATTATTCCACTTGATTGGGAGATATATTTCACATTGACCCGTGATCATTGGATAAAGGTTAAACAACAGAGCAGCAGTAGCTTGAGTTCACCTTTCCTACCCGTTATAGGACAGCCATACACATGAGAGAGCATGTTCCTCACAAAAAAAGATGAGGTTTATCATTAGCTCTGAAATTAAACAGGCAAATACAACAAATGAATGCAAATAAAAAGATCGAAATATCAATGATGTTGTACGTACGTAAATACCTCTCCCACCGCATTCAATACTCAAGAGGTTCAAAACAAACGTTTGAAAACTCACAGGCAGTCTGTCTCACTCACTCCAGCGAGAGTTCTCGTTGGTATGTTCACCGAACATCCAGCAATGCCACGAACTCCAGCGTCCCCTGGTGTGTTCTTGTCACGTGCGGAATGGAACTTGATCCGTGAAAGAGACACCTTTATACCTCCATGGTTGTACAGTCTCAACAAGCAGTCGGATATCTGGGGAAAAAAGAGGATAATATTACAAAAAGCATGTTTGCTCCTTAAAGAAGATCATTTTACAATGTCGCCATGGACCATGAGCATAAGGTACAATTTATTATTTAACGAGTAATACATATATATTTATATTATATATTCATATCATTGTGTTGTTTCATCATATTTTAAAGCATTGTTTCGGAAGCAGTTACACAACATTATTTCATCAATCCGGTAATGAAGAAGGGTGTGAGTAAACTGATCAACTTGTTTTATAATGGGTACTTCCATGGTGTTTGCCACAAGCTTGATCTCAGATGTAGGGTGTCGTGCGACGCGCTACATGTGATTGCAATGGATGGTCATGGTTCGCTATTTTTCGGAGGGGCGGCTCTCAGCTGGTTGGTGCATCAACGGCCGGGATGGCGTGGGATGGCACAGTCTCGATCCCCTCCTCTCAAAAAAGGGCACCCAACCGGGCAATGTGGCCGAGCACCACGGAATGATAGAAACGCATTCAGGAGGGCACACAACCCCCTGGAGGACGAAACGGTCTGATTTACTCGGCTCAGGTACCTGCGCAGCCCCTGCACCACGACGTGCGCGGAGGGTTTTGAGTTGGCGCCACGGAGACATTTGCAGCACCTTTGAGAGTCGCCGCTGGTGCGCATGAACGTGTACTGAAGCGGGACGTTTGAACGACTCCATTTGGACCACGGTACATCGCACGGACCAAGTGAGAGGTAGAGATGCCAAACTCACAATAAGTCGGATTGCTTCCCAAATTGGGGGGGGGGAGATGGGGAAGGGGGGTGTTCCGAATAGTGTCAAAAGCTCCCTCAATTACTTGTGCTCCCTACAACCCTTATATAATGGTGCAATCCCTGTGCATGTTGAGTGCGTTTTTGCTTTAACACTCTTACAGTTACATCTGATCGTATACGATGCAATTGTTGAGAAATTTTCAATAATGAAGTTATACGTGAACACGAGTTGGCAGTAAACGGGAGACGATGCGTGCACCCCGAAAATGGGATCTCGAGAACATCCTGAAGAATATGTAATTACAGTCCGCATGGCAAACAGCCGGGGATGAGGGAGGAGGAAAAAACCGAAGGTTGGAGGGAGTGCACGGCCGAGGGTATAGTCATGTAATTATGATGGGATACATGTATCGCAGGACAATTTGGCACGACAGGAAGAGGGTCCACTTTCCTTCATCTCAGTTAAGGATATATCTACAACCAAGACGAAGTGATTAGAACATTTTCACATTTTCATAAGAAGGAATGACCAGTTGTACTGAATATAAAGCCGGTTTACCTGTGAACAATCAGATCTTGCCATTGTGTGCAGACAACAAATGGGAGGGTAGCAGGGTGTGTGTGTGTGTGTGTGTGTGTGTGTGTGTGTGGGGGGGGGACAGGGCTGAGGATATAGTTGATGCAACCCAGCAACAGCACGTTACTTCTTTGATGTATGTGTTGTACATTATACCGGGGATGGCAGGGTGGCCTCAAAGTAGGCACACCCATCTGCAAACTGTCTAGCCTAAGTTGTAATCCCTATCCAACTATAAACTGTCACCCAGTCTTTCACAGGCTGGATGATTCATCAATGCGTGTGCTATTCCTCGATGGACATTAAACTGGGCATCCCGTCTGCCGGTATTAATTGGTGGATGTTGGAAGTCTTAAGGTGTCCTTCTTCGCCGACTCTTCGCGAATGGCTCAATTCCAAATTCTTGCCTTACCTACTGCTGGGAAAGCAATGGCAAACTACCCAGTATAACCCTTGCCAAGAAACTGCTTCGGCACCATCGACTCCCTGTCATAGAGTATGGTACATCAGAATTATCATAATCAGAATATAGGGTATTACACCTCCATGAGATGCATCATAATTGTCCCTCTCTTTGTCCTCCTCGAGCTGTGCAGTGCCCTTACAGAACACTTGTACTTTCAAGTAGGGCAAACTCTGAGTGCACTTTCCTTGACAGACTGCAGCTTGAGATAATAGTGGAAACAATCACGAAGTTGACAAGCTGTTGGTGTTTCGAAAACTCTTCCTCGTGGGATTGCTCTCACTAACAATTGCTATTGTGTTGGTGTTCAGTAACTGCTTCAGATATAGAACTCATTACTTGTCAATTAAACAAAATCCCAAACAAGTTCGAGTAATTGGAGGATTAATCTAGTATCTGTATCTGCATCAGTTTGTTGGAGTGTCTTTTTGCTTGTCTGCCTCTCGAGTCAAATTCGTCTTTAATTGCATTATGTTTTAGAAGATGTAAACGGTTTATAAAAAATTTTTTATCATCGATGTCGAGGCTCAGGGATGAGCTAATCAACACTGGGTGATGCAGCAAAAGACAAAGTGGAATGAATGGAGAAACTGATAGATAGAAAGCATGGGTACACCAAAAAACGAGGAGAGGAATTCTAGGTGAAAAGAGAACGGGGTCTCGGAGGGTGTCAGAAAGCTCAGAGGTAGAAATGGGTGACTGAGTACAGCTAGTCTGCATATGCTGACTCAACGGAGACGAGGCAAGATCAAAACAAGGAAGTGTTGTGGGGTTAGCACATTTGGAGTCCGGGAGGGAAGAGCACGAGACGACAGACACGGAGAGACAGATCCGCAAATTAGAGAAGTAGGGGGATCAATGTGAATGGCTTTTGAGCCTGTATTTGGGGAGTGAAACGAGGAAAGAGTTTCTTGGAGAACATGTGTTAACTGAGAAGAGGGGGTGGATTAGCTCGAGAGGCGACATGGTGGGAGGAGTAAGACAAGAAGAGAGATCGAAAAAAAGATTACAAGGCTACGCACCAAGCGGTCTGCTGTGAGCATCGATGACTGGTTGCTAATTCAACGATGTTATCAATCATCATTGTACTTGATGTATATCCGTGATATTTGTGAAAGAACGTCAATGTTTCGAACTGTCTGTCTGTCTTTTTCCATCTCTGCTTCTTTCCACGCCAGTCCACCTGACAAGCTGATCAGGGAGAGTTCTGTGTTGTTTTTGGGGAGGGGGGGGAATAGAGGGTTGAAAATTGCGACACAGTTACAACCACCACCACCACTCAAACCATGCACCCCTACTCCCCACCGAAACCAAAAAAAAAAAATCAAAAAAATCATCTGGGCACCCTTAATTAATGGTATTCAGATAACACCACAAGCAATGGAGTTTAGTGCTTGGAAAAGGTATGTCGAGATGATTAAACATTTCCATAAAATATTTTTCCAAAATAAAAGTCTCGTTGAGATGTCTTATTGTTTCATACGCATGAGCAGCCTGGTGTTGGCTTCATGGTTCGGGTAGCGGCTTGGGATCCTTGGGTCCTGAGTTCAAGCCCCGTTGGCCGCTGAATTAATACACCAGGGGGTTGACTCAGCCTGTCATCCTTCCGAGGTCAGCAAAATGAGTACCAGTGTACTGGTAAGGGGGGACACTGCATCAGCGGCATAGCCGCGTCCCAACCAATGATGCAACCAGCAGCCACATGCTGCACTCGATAGAGAGAGATACGCATGAGTAAATAAACTAGTGGTGAGATATCAATGATGTGCATACACCATACGTCGCTTAATCCCTCCCAAGATCATCTCTTCTCATTTTTAGCTCATCTGGAACCTAGTTCCGGGGGCTTATGGGATGGCGTGTCATCTGCCCGTCCGTCTGTCCTTGCATCCACAATTGCTTGCAACTTCTATACGTACCATTTCGATGAAACTTCACCGCAACATTCATCACCAGCATGTATGTATTAAAGTTTGTTCATGGCATTAAAAAAAACAATCGGGTCCTGAGGGTGTCTATGGGGGAGCCCCCCCCCCCCAAAATAGGTATTTACTTTCTTCTCAGAAACTACACGTGCAATTCTGATGAAACTTGACCACTACCTTCATCACCCGTGATGTAACAAAGATTGTTCATGGCATTAACAAAATCGTGGTCGAAGGGGTTCTCCAGGTGGGGTTTCCCCCAAAAGCAGTAATTGCTTTCTTAGAAACTACACACAATTTCGATGAAGCTTGACCACAACCTTTATCACCTGGAATAGACCAAAGTTTGTTCACGGCATTAAAAAAAAAAACTCCATCAGTATTTACTTTCTTCTCCATTCCATATTTTGTGGGTCATCCATGCCGACCAGTGGTTCCCTTGTTTTCTTATCCAGCCACTACCAGGTGAGCATTCAGGGGTATTGCACCTAAGTTTATTTAATTTCGTCAATTCAGTTTACAGGTTACATAAGGTTCTTTTCTAGTTGCTTCGAAGAAAACTGATCTCTTGAGCATCTGACTTTCATGTCCAGGTTTCTCGCTCTCTGAGATCCCATTATCCCCTGCTCTCCCCACCTCCGCTTTCACCTCAACAGTCCTGAAATGTTTTCCTGCGCCTGTGATGTGATAGGCACAGTCAATTTACTTCTGATCTTTCCAGTTTTTCTTATTCTCTCTATTGTTTGCTGTGTCTTTACTTGTATTCTGGTCTACTCTCATTCTTGGTGTTATCTCCTGTTCTGTTCATCCGTTCGGTGTTTTAAAGATACCATTATTTATTTAATTCCTGCCTTTATTTTGCTTTCTTCCTTATTTATGACTGCCTTGTTTCTTTTCTTTATCTTTCTGGGATAACAGAATCGCTCAGCAATGATATACTCGCCTTGCACTGCCTCAAATCTTAATCGTCTTTATTCACCGGAACATCCAATATATTCCATCATCGAACTCCACCCCAAACCCACCTCCTTCAAATTCCCTGCTTTCCTTCCTGAAAGTCCCTGTAGTGCCCATCTTGTTTACCCTGTGTACCCAGCCCGATCCCTCTCCCTTCCACAGATCTCCTCATGTCTCTGTTCCACACTGTTTTGTCCTTCCTTCTCCCGCCCCTCTTATCTCCTGCTCCCCTTGTTGTGCGTTCTGTGTGTTAGCTCTCATATGAGCCTCGACACAGCATACAAAAAAAACCCTCGCTTTTTATTCCCCAAATAAATGGATTTACATACACAAGGATGTAAAATCCAAATTTCTTCATTTTTTTATCTTTCTGGAGGTCACATACTTACTATAATACAACACAATACAATACAATGCCAAAGCAGTCTCTGGGCTGAGAATAGACTCAATGGTTTGCCATTGCCTTTCTTAGCGGTAACCAGAACAGGAATCTGAAAGATGGCTGATGTGCCAGCACACAATGGCTCACTCTTGGGAAAGACACCGTGGAATCTTTATCAGACGAGAAACACTCACTCCCTTCGGGAGCATTGCTCTGTCATCCCCCCGCCCAAACCCCTCAATCACAAGTGGGCACTACTAACACGAATGCAAAATTAGGTGGAGATCGGGTGAAATCGTAAGTCCCACCCACCCCCCCCACTCACAGGGAGGAGGGGGGGAGGGGGGTTGGCCATGACCTGACAGTGGGTACCACCAACAAGGTTGCAAAATTGGTGGTGATCGGGCCAGCCCTGGTTTTCTATGATTTTGAAGTGCACAGTAGCCTGCAAAAGTATTCACCCCCGACCAATAATGCCACATTTAGATAAATTACGAATTATGTCGAAACAATTTTTTCCAAATGTACTTTTTTATCAAAAAGAGATCAAGCTAAACACTGTTATAGTTGAAGAAGGTTACATGTCAGGAATACCTGTAAAAACATGTACAAATCAAAATTCACTGGTTGTGAAAGTATTCAGCCCCTTCGGTCAGAACTTGGTGGAAGCACTTTTTGCAGCAATGACTGCTATGAGTCTTTGTGGGTAGGTCTCTACCAGCTTTGCACAGTGAGATGCTGAAATCTTTGCCCATTCTTCATGTGAAAATTTCTCTAGTTCTGCCAAGTTTGATAGGGATCATCGATGGACTGGAATCATCAAGTCTCACCATAAATGTTCAATTGGGTTCAAGTCAGGACCTTGATTGGGCCACTCAAGAACAATTATTTTCTTCTTATTCAATCACTCCAGTGTGGCTTTAGATTTGTGCTTCGGATCATAATCCTGCTGAAATGTGAATCTCCGACCCAGTTTCAGATTCATGGCTGACTCGAGCAGGTTTTCATCAAGGATTCTCCTGTACTTTGGATCGTCCATTGTCCCTTCTATTGTGAAAAGCTTCCAGTCCCTGTTGATGAAAAAAGCCCCATAACATGATGCTGCTCCCATCATGCATGACAACAGGGGTTGTGTTGATTGGGCGATGTGCAGTGCCAGGCTTGCACCAGACGTAACACTTTTTTTTGTATACCTTGTCGAGGCTCTTATGAGAGCTAACACACAACGCACAGCAAGGGGGGCATGAGACAAGAGGGGTGGTAGTGGGAAGGACAAAACAGTGGGAACAGAGAAATGAGGAGATCTGTGGAAGGGAGAGGGATGGGGTGGGGAACATGGGGTATACAAGATGGACACCACAGGGACTTTCAGGAAGGAAAGCAGGGACTTTGAAAGAGGTGGATTTGGGGTGGATTAACAGGGGAAGAAAAGATTGAGGATTTGGATGCGGGATGATAAGAGGTGATGGTGAACAGCTGTTTTGAAGGCCTGGAGGGAAGAATGGGATTGCACAGAGTGTGGGAGTTTATTTCAAAGGAAGGAAAAAAGAGGAATGAAAGAGTGAAGGTGAGCAGTGATTCATGATTTTGGTAGTTTTACCAGAAGGGGGTTGTTGGCGGACCTTGAGCGCCCTGTGGAAATATGGTGGGGACAAATCGCAGACAGAGCGGGGGGAGGGGGGGGCGAGACTAGACAGGAGATGATGTAAGACAGAAAGACCACCGACCTGCCTGCGGTGAGAGAGTGAGAGGCTCAAAGACAGCCTCATCGCGGGAGATACCAATGATCCAAAATGCCTTGGTTTCCACAGCGTGAAGCCGAGAAAGGTGAGAAGGTAGGAGCACCAGCCCAGAGGGGGGAGCAGTACTCCATCAAGCTGTGGATAAAAGCTTTGTATGTAGTCAGGAGCTCAGATGGGCTGAGGAAGGACTTCACACGATGGATGATTCCCAGTCGGTGACTGGCTTTGGAGGCCAGGTTCGAAATGTGGCTTTCCCAGGAAAGATCATGGCAGATCGCAAGACCCACAAGCTTGAAAGAAAGGACTTCTTCCAGAGGATTGTTGAGAAAGTGGATGGGGGGGGGGTTCCAAATGGTCCTTTTGGAGAGAGAAAGTGAGAGTGTGAGATTTGTCAGGATTGAAAGACATGTTCCACGTGTTTGACCAGTTTGTGATTTTATCCAGATCTGCAGTGAGCAAAGAAGCTGCTGCTTGCTGGACTGGGGATGACAGATGGTTCGACAGAGGGTGGAGTCATCAACAAAGAGATAGAGAGGATTTTCCAGAGAGTCAAAGAGAGCATTGATGAAAACCAGAAAAAGAACAGGGCCCAGAACGCTACCTTGAGGAACTCCAGCCTGCACAGGAAGAGGGGATGAGAGAATTCCATTTATGGGCACACGTTGACTGCGACAGGAGAGGAAGTCTGTGAGCCATGAGTGGAGATGACCTTGGATACCATGAGAAGAGAGTTTGGTGAGCAGGGCAGGGTGCCAGACCGTGTCAAAAGCATGTGATATGCCTTGGAATACGGCTCTGATTTGACATCCGGCATTGAGGACCTCCATTCATTGTTAGAGAGCAGAAGCAGCATATCCAGGGTAGAGTGACCTGGTATGAAACCAAATTGATGATTGGAAATCAAGCCATTGGAGAAGAGGAAGGATTTAATGTCTGAAGCGATGATGGATTCCATAATCTTGCTGATGATAGAGAGAAGGATGATTGGTCTGTAGTTGCAGGGATCTGTTTTTGCACCTTTTTTATGCAGGGCAATATTGTTTGCTGATTTCCAAGCAGAGGGAGATGACCTTGAGCAAATGAGAGGGTGAATAGAACAGAGAGAGGTTGAGCAAGAGCAAAGGAGCAGATTTTTAGGACACATAGGCTGATGCCGTCTGGACCGGTTGTAGAATCTGAGTCGAGGTTTGACAGCAAGCTCTCCACCTTGTCAGGAGAAAAGGACACAGAGTCCAGGGACAGTTGGGTGTGACTGGGTAAGGTGGGTACAGAAAGCGGTGGGTTTCGGACATAAGATTTTGATTTAAACACTGAGTTTAGACATCCAGCCTTTGAAATTTACTTTGAAATTTTGTCCAAAAAGTTCAATGCTTGTCTCGTCTGAGCAGAAAACGTTTCTCCACATGCCTGTAGTTTCATTGAGATGATTTTTCACACACTTCATACAAGCTTTTACATGCGCCTTTTTCAGTTATGGTTTCTTTCTTGCCACCTGTCCATAGAGGTCAACTTTGTGAAGGGAATGGGATATTGTTAATTGATGAACACTGATCCCCATCTCAGAAACAGAGACTTGCAGATATTTCAAAGTCATTGTTGAATTTACAGTGACATCCCAAACTAGTTTCCTGCTTGCCAAGCTCCTGAGTTTGGATGGGCGACCTGATCCGGGTTGAGTCTGGGTGGTATTATACATCTTCCACTTCTTCATCATGGATTTCACCGTACTCAAAGGGATAATGAGTGATTTTGAAATCTCCTTTTCACCCTCTCCTGAATGGTGCTTCTCCACCACTTTGTCTGACTTCTTTGGAAAGCTCCTTGGTCTTCATGTTTATGCTTGGTGTTTGATTAATGATTAGAGTGGTGGGCTTGGGATCCTCAGGTCCTAAGTTCAAATCCCACTCAGCTGTTGAATTAATTCCAGGTGGGGTTAACTTGTCCTGTCATCATTCTGAGGTTGGCAAAATGAGTGCCAGCTTGCTGGTATCCTGTGTCAGAGTGGCAACCCATCCAGGATTGTGCCCAATAGCCAAGGAGACTGCTTAAGCAGCACCAACACTCTGCACAGAGTATGGTCCCATTCTCCTCCTCCTTCATGCTTGCCTTGTGGGTTAACCAAGTGAGTTACATCTTAAAACTCCTTTGATAAGTGGGCGAGTATAATTTTTAAGTTA
>NC_140963.1:28387606-28490106 GCF_056783735.1 Eptatretus burgeri
CAGAGTTAAAGGTCAAGGTCAAAAGGCGGTCTGAAAAAATAATGTGGTCAAGGTCAAATAACAGTGTGAGAAAAAAAAGAAGACTTTTTTTGTCATCACTCAATTTTGCCAATGTGGAATCCAGAAGACTGCTTGGCCTTCGAATATGTTCTTGCTTAATCAAAGTGAATCTGCAGTGAAGTTGTGCATCTCATATTTGATGAGTGTCCTTGACCTACTTTTTCGGATTGTGACCTAATCAACAAAAAACACATTTTTGATCATAACTTGAATAATTTTCCTCTGATATTTATGATGTTGAGTTTTGCATTTTCTTCATTTACATTCCATCTTTAAATGTTGAATGTCAATCCTATTTTACCTTCAAAACCTGAGCAACAAATAAAGATTCTACATTTTATGAAACCCAAAGGGAGAGAAAGCAGGTTAGTGGATCAACACAGCGATGCCATGTTCCCCCTTGCTATGTTTATCCAAACCACAATAATGTTGCATCTTTCAAGCTCCTTAGAAGTATGCACACGCTCGTGTGCTTGAGGTCAATGATATAATGGGCCTGGTCTCCTTCAAAATATCTCTCAGCAACAAAAGCATGACATTGACAAAAATAAAATGCATTACATGTTTGCACAACTTTACATAAAATACAATTCAGAATATATTCATAAACTCCATCACTGCAAAATCCATTCAATTAATGGATGATCTACCTTCTTGTGGATGTTCAATCCCATCCTTTTCTCCAAGGCTTCAAGCTGACAGTGCACCACCATATCATGTTATTGTCCCTCAAATCCCTACCCGCAATATGTAATATGCCCATTAACCCTACTGCCCTTTCCCACTCCGATTTCAGATGCTGTGTTTCCTCTCTCTGTGTATCTCTATCTCTATCTGTCTGTCTGTCTGTCTGTCTGTCTGTCTGTCTGTCTGTCTGTCTGTCTGTCTGTCTGTCTGTCTGTCTGTCTGTCTGTCTGTCTGTCTGTCTGTCTGTCTGTCTGTCTGTCTGTCTGTCTCTCTTTCTCTCTTTCTCTCTTTCTCTCTTTCTCTCTTTCTCTCTTTCTCTCTTTCTCTCTTTCTCTCTTTCTCTCTTTCTCTCTTTCTCTCTCTCTCTCTCTCTCTCTCTCTCTCTCTCTCTCTCTCTCTCTCTCTCTCTCTCTCTCTCTCTCTCTCTCTCTCTCTCTCGTATTCCTGTTCATTCATTCCTCTACACTTTGTGTCCAAATGTGGCCCTACTGCTCCACTGCCAGTCCGTTGCCCTTTTCACCCTCTGTCACCTCAATCTTACATGGGCATCGATTTGTATAAGAAAAAAACTCATAATCTAAGGGATCGGCTTATTTTCCATGCAGAGGAGGCAGTGCACTTTGATCTGATATTCAGGCATGTTACATGAACAGCGTGCTCTTGCAAATACGATGAAAGTCATTGTTCTGGCATCCATGCCATCTGGTTTCCTCTAACTTAAATTATTGTAACGATCATTGAAAGAGTCATTGTTCGGAGAGACTGGTGCAGTGCAGAATCATGGCCTCTGAATTGGCCTTGTGGTGTTGCTTCCTGAAAAAGCACATCGACGCCATAAACAGTCTGTCTATTCACATTTCATGCAGTGAGTTTAAATAATTGTCGGGCAGAATAAGTTCGCTCATTTTAATGAACAAAGTTGGAATTTAATTTAATTTCAGGTGGATAGGAATAAACACAAAGCATATTGGATGATTTCCCCATTATAAAAGAAATGCCCTTGCTTGCCAAGGGTATCAAACTATCTCTGGAGGGTAGCATTCTTTCCTGTGAGCTATCAAATTCGAGAATTGATTCCTGACGGAATATTCCGAGTGAAACTATCACTCCAGGGAAGTTCTGAGAGAGGGTGCCGCATTAGGAGAAACAGGTCTGTACCCGTATGGAGAAAAAACATCTCATGGTACATTTCAAAGGAATAGGCCTTTTGCGCCGGTACGTTGGATGCACCAATTGTGTCAGTGGATGCTAAGGAATGCTGGTTTTTGGTGTTCTGCAGGTATAAGGCTGGTTACTTTACCAAATGTCACCTGAGTGTTGCGTTAATTAAGCGGCATTAAATAATAAGGAAGCACATTTTCTGTTGCTGTTTGAATTTTGAACACGCTGCACATCATTAGAGACGACAACGGCACTCGGTACAGCGAAAACCTCCGCCAGGCTGAACAGTTTATATTTTTTTATCCCACCGATGGGTCGGATCTGCATCAGAACCTCAACGAAAATCTAATCGGCTTGTTATTGTCACCGACCCAACTCATCCACCATGTTTTGTCATAATCCATCCACAACGTTTTGAAATATCGTGCTATATATTGTTTTTGGCCTTATCTCAATGATGAAGGTTGTCTTAAAGAAAAATTAATGGTTTTATCACAGCAGTATTATTGTGATAATAGTAGAGGTCATTGTCTTATATTTTATAAAGAAATTTCATCTTTTTTTTTTGAATTTGTAGATTGTTGCTATCCTTATAAATTATAATGAAGTAGATGTACTAATCAGAGGTAGTGAACTCACCTTGGAGGTACCCAGTTTGGGTTCGATTCCCACCCTGACTAGAAGCTGTCACCTTGGTGCTTTCTTAAAGAAATAACATCTTCGAGAATGAAGACTTTCAGTTGTATCCAAAAAGGTTACTTCAAAACATGCAACGCACAGGTGACACTCATAAATAAAGGCTAAAATGTTGTAAACAAAGTTGGTGAGGATGTAGTATAATTAAGTTATTTGATTTCCCAAGTTGTTAGTTTTTAATATAAACTGCTTGGTTTATTTAATCTTCTTTCATGTCAATAAATTCAACAAACCAAATATTTTTTGAGGTCAACATCAGCCAAAGATCAACAACTTAGGTGGAATTTCAAAAATCCTCAATTTTCATCTAATTGGCTTGAAATTTGAAGAGCATTTGCATATCAGGTCACTTAATTCAAACAACTATTACTTTTGAGGTCAACATAGGCCAAAAGGTTAACATGACCCGGATTTCTAAAGTTGTCAATTTCCATCCGATTGAGTTGAAATTTGAAAAAGATTTACATATCAGGTCAGCGAATTCAACCACCAACTATTTTTTAGGTCAACATAGGCCAAAAGGTCAACATAGGCCAAAAGGTCAACATAGGCCAAAATTTCTAAATTGTCAATATTCATACAATTGACTTGAAATTTGAACAGGATTTTCATATCAGGTCACTGAATACAACCACCAATTATTTTTGAGGTCAGCATATGTCAAAAGGTCAACATAGGCCAAAGTCAGCAATGTAGGTGCAATTTCTAATATCCTCAATTTTCATCCGATCGAGTTGAAATTTGAAAAGCATTTACATATCAGGTCAGCGAATTCAACCACCAACTATTTTTTAGGTCAACATAGGTCAAAAGGTCAACATAGGCCAAAAGGTCAACATAGGCCAAAATTTCTAAATTGTCAATTTTCATACAATTGACTTGAAATTTGAACAGGATTTTCATATCAGGTCACTGAATAGAACCACCAATTATTTTTTGAGGTCAGCATATGTCAAAAGGTCAACAGAGGCCAAAGGTCAGCAATGTCGGTGCAATTTCTAATATCCTCAATTTTCATCCGATTGACTTGAAATTTGAACAGGATTTGCATATAAGGTCAATGAATTCAACCACCGATTATTTTTAAGGTCAAAAGGTCAACATCGACCTAATTTCTGAAATTGAGAGATAGGGCCAAAAACTATATGTGTATAAGTTGTGGATGAGTTATGACAAAACTAAGTGGATGAGTTGGCTCGGTGACAAGAACAAGCAGATTAGATTTTGGTTCAGATCTAGCCCATCAGTGGGATACAAAATGGAAACTGTTCAGCCCACCGAGTGCCGATCTACTTTGTTTTGTTTTACCAAATGTTGCTCTACGAGTGATTTTTACTTGGCGAAATTTTTTTGCCAAGGATGTCGGTCTGTTTTGTTTGTCTGTTTGTCTGCCTGTCTGTTTGTCACACAACTTTTGGCCACAGTTTTCAAGCAATCGTTCTGAATTTTTTTGTATATGTAGGTGACCATCAAGAGGAGCAATGCTTAATGTTAGTGAAGATCCAAATCCAGATCCGGATATGAGAATTTTTTAACTGATTCTTCACCATTGAGCGATAGGGCCAAAAACGATATTCAGCACAATATCTCAGAAGGTTATGGATGGATTTGGACAAAACTTGGTGGACATGTTGGGTGTGTGACAACAACTATTGTATTCGATTTTGGTGAAGATCTGAATCTGGATCTGATAATTTTTTTAAGTGATTCTTCACCATTGAAAGGGCAAAACTGATATATATATATATATATATATATATATATATATATATATATATATATATATATATATATATATATATATATATATATATATATATATATCACGATATCTCAAAAAGCTGCAGAAGGATGCAGATGAAATTTGGTGGGCAGATCCGGTATGTGACAAGGACGAACTGATTAAATTTTGGTGAAGATCTGAATCCGGTTCCGACTACTAGGATTTTTTAAGTGATTCTTCACCATTGAGAGATAGAGCTAAACTAATATTTGGCACAATATCTAAAAAAGTTGTGTATGGATTCGGATGAAACTTGGTGGACAAGCTGTGAATGTGACAAGGATGAAGCAATTTTATTTTGGTGAAGATCCAAATCCAAATCCGGATATGAGGATTTTTTTTATTTTTAAAGCAATTCTTCACCATTGGGAGATGTGGCAAAAAAACGAGATGGGGCATGATATCTCAAAAATTTATTGGATCTGATATGTTCTGTTGGATCAGGTATGCACTGTACCAAGTGCCCTTCTAGTTTCTGAGTGCTATCAGGAGGTTAAATGTGTTTTCTACCACTCGTTTCTGTTTATAAAGTCGAAATATGTTATTACATTGCATAAATGTAGATCACTTGCATCGACTGAGGTATGTTCAGAATGTGTAAGAGAAACTGGGTACATTGGGACACCGGGGTAAATTGGGACACCCTTTCTCGCAGCTATTGTTTACCATTGATATGAAGTGCCAAAACATTGGCCAAGGATAGTTTCTTAAGGAAGTGTCCCAATGTACCCAGTTTCCCCTAAGTTAAAGCAGGGAAAGGATATGGCGATTGAGCAGAAATGGTGGGTAGGTGTGTGTCATGATACTTGTGGGAAAGAGTGGGAAGGGTGCAGGGTTTAAAATTCTGGCACCTTTGTACATTATACTCTCTTGAAGTTCCTTTATTTTAGTATAACCATACATAATAGACAAAGTGTTATTTTATAATACCAACTTAATATTTTGAAAGTTCAATTCTGAAGTCCAATAAAAAAAAAATTAAAAATGCCTGAAATACTTGGACACATTGCTGCTTGTACACCGGAATATTGAGTAAACAGGGGAAAATACTTAAATAAATAAATTATATAAATTACTTCAGCTGACAATGCTTTGCGTCCCGTTTTGAGATTTTGTTTGGTATTTTGGGTTGATGAGAAACCCTCACTTGTACACTCGTGGATCTGGGCAGCCACCAGAATTAAACCCACACCAGCAGTGAAGAAAGAAGGTTTTAATGACTCGACCAAACGGCCATTACAGCGCATTATTGGGATGGTGTTTTGTGATTGCGAAGAGGTGTTCGTTCATTGGTGGATCCAACTGTGCAGGTATTAGGTGCCTTGCTGCTTTGGCAATGTCTATTGAGTCTGATGCTCTTGATCCCCTATTAACTCTTGAGCTATACAAGGTGTCCAATTACTGTGTGGTGGACACATGTGGATATTGGAGGAGTCTTGGCACAAGAGATGCTATGTAGTATGTACCAGCAGAGTATCTCAGAGGGGTTTAGCTTACAACGAAGGCTGCTCGTCTCCACAGCCACAATAGCCAAACGTTGAATCAGTCAATTCTGTGCATGTGAACATGTATGCATTGTATTTGATTTTAACATTCAGATTTAAAAGACACCAATCTAATTTCACATTTGACATTATTTACTTTTTTTTTTTTTTCAATAACTTACTCGGCTTTTTCTGTGTGAAAAGATGCTGTATCAAGTTATGTGTGAAAAATCTGCCACCTTATTGACAAAATACCCCTGTAAAGATTAGACATGTGTGTAATGGTATCATTGGTGAGCAAAACTGTAAAGGTATTAAAAAAAACAAGGACAAATGTGTCCAAGAGCAGCGTCCTAAAGGTTTTGTCGGCTAAAAAAAAAAACAAAACAAAAAACAACAACAACTTCCGATATTCATATTTCGTCACGTGCCTTGATTAAGCCAATAGCGAGATCCGTCACAGTGTATTTACGTATTTACGAAATATAGTGTATTTACGAAATAAATTATGTATTTACGAAATTACAATACATTAAATTGAATAATCTTTAAATAGTAACGTGAACTTTTCAAAACTTTAAAGCAAATGTCCGAATATATTTAAAAGTTCATGATAGACGCTCTCAAAAGGCACCCTCAATGCGAGGATGTGTTCAAGTGTTTAGTATTTAAGGAGATCCGGATCATCTATATAAAAGAGCCGAGTCCGAATATAAAGGTTTTGTCTTAAGAAGAAGAAGAAGAAGAAGAAGAAGAAGAATAACGCCGAGCTCTCTTCGAGCAGTGTTCGCGACACGAGACGCTGCTAATAACCTGGGATCATTCAGTGGTGTTTCATATTTAAAAGAAAATGTGAGCTCAAAGTTTCTGACATTGTACCAGATGAAAGTTCTCAAGCTTAAATAAGGTTACGTTTGTCTCCTTACCAATAATTAAGGCACCGATGTGTTCATACACATCCATTCCATGCTCAAATGATTATTCCCATTTTGTTTTCTGTCTGGTCAAACCAAAGATAAAAGTTTAATCTGTTGAGCTGGACTATAATTAAATTACAAAATGAAGTCACATTGCTTATTTAACTCCACATGTACATACATACATATAGATGTATATGAAAGTGAAATGTTTGTTTGTTTGTTTGTTTGTGACCCGACTCCTCTGAGCTCCGAAGGTTAATTACCACGAAACTTTATAGGATCACATTATTTACCATGGTGCACCTAAATATGGGTTTTAATCAGTCTTTTTCCCACAATTCATAAATTATAAACACACGAGCTGCCACCTGCCGCCATCTCAGCAAGGGTAACTATCCACCGATACAATGCTTCAGAAAAAGCCCATTTTATTTCGGTTTTAAACCTGGATAGCGATATATTTGGTGAGGAGGTAACCTCTTATCGTCAACTATCTATCTATAATTCCAGCAATCTCTGTGTGTCTGTGTTTCTGTGTGTCTGTGTGTCTGTCTGTCTGTCTGTGACCGCCGTTTCTCGACAACCGCCGGTTCGATCTGATTGAAACTTGCCAGGAATATTGCCAGGGCCCTGCAGATGTGCCTTTTCGAGGTTTGATGTCAATCGGACGAGCGGTTCCCAAGTTACGGCCATTTTACTGCTTTTTCAGTGTTTAAAAGGTGTATATATGGCAGCTGAAGGTGTCGTTCCACCTTTTCACCTTATCCTGCCAATTTTTCCCCAAATTATTAATAACTGGACGATCACCGGTCCGATCGGATTGAAACTTGCCAGGAATATTGCCGGGGACCCGCTGATGTGCCTTTTCAAGGTTTGATATCAATTGGACGAGCGGTTCCCAAGTTACGGCCATTTATCTGTCGACCAATGACAGGACACTGTGCTATGACATCACGAATAACGTCACAATTAATGTTTAGTTATGTATTTATTTTTGCACGATTGACGGTCCGATCTGATTGAAACTTGCCAGGAATATTGCTGGGGACGCACGGATGTGCCTTTTCAAGGTTTGATATTAATCGGACAAGCGGTTCCCAAGTTACGGCCATTTATCCGTCGACCAGTGACAAGACATGGTGCTATGACATCAAGAATGACGTCACAATTAATGTAAATTTTTTTATTTTTTTATTTATTTATTTTGCACGATTGACGGTCCGATCTGATTGAAACTTGCCAGGAATATTGCTGGGGACCCACGGATGTGCCTTTTCGAGGTTTGATATTAATCGGACGAGCAGTTCCCAAGTTATGGCCATTTATCTATCGGCCAATATCTGCGAGAGAGGGGACGGGAGGGGGGGGGATGAGAGTGGGGGCGAGAGAGGAGGGGGGAGACGAGGGGGGCAAGAGAGGGGGAGAGAGAGGGGGAGAGAGGGGGGGAGAGAGAGGGGGCGAGAGAGGGGGGGCGAGAGAGGGGGGGGCGAGAGAGGGCTGCACATACTGGCACTCACCTACGGGCACGTACCTATGGGCCCGCCCCTACGGGCCCGTACTAGTGGTATCAAATGTGAAGAATAACTGTCAATTAAGACCTTACAATGAGTGGTAAAATTGGCAAAGAAGGAGTCGCGTGACCTCTCAAATGCGCGAATCATTCAAAAACCGAATAGAGTAAAAACAACCCATACATCGATTTAAAGGTAATTTTACTGCTCACCTCGAAACGTAACTCTCAAGGGTGAAAAAAGTTTGTAGGAAAAAAAAGGCTGACATCTTAGCTCACTTCACCAAATATACACCTCAAATATACATGCCTCGTTTCATTTAAAAGAACCAAGTGAACATCGTGATTTGATTTTTGATCGTAAATTCATCGTATATGTTTGATTCATTTCATCATAGATGGCTCACCTCAAATGAGCAATTTTTTGGAGTGTGTATTGTTTGTAGAAACGGGAATCCAGTGTAAAATTCAGTGAGGAGATATCATTGTGGGTGGAGCCGGTAACCTTGGCAACCATTACTTTTTTTTTGTTTTCGAATGGTTTCTTGTCACTATCACAGAAATATTCAATCATAAGTGAGATATATTTCATTTCTTACAATACTATCGATATCTGCAACCTTGAAACGATATCTTACGTGAGGGGCCATTCAAAAATGACGTAACTTGTGGGCTTGGATTTTGGTGGGGGTGGGCGTATGTCCAAATGTTACGAGTTTTACACTTACAGGGGGTTGGGGTCATTACATTTTTTTTTAAGCTGTAAAAGGACTTTTTGGACGTTTCTGGATGAGCTTTCCCATTACCTTGAATGAGGTTCTGATTGATCATTTCTCTATTTGTCATAATATTAGTCTGGGATGTTAGTGGTCAAACTCCGGCCGAGCCATCCCGAAGACTTTAAAAAGGGTACGTGCTGCCTCCTTGCTTGATGCTCAGCATTTAAAATGCTAAAAGCATGGACAGACAATGCTGGGAAGCAATGGCGAACCACCCATTATAACCCTTGCCAAGAAACTGCTTCAGCAGCATCAACACGAAGAATATGGTACATCAAATCAAATCAAGAAAAACACTGCAATTGTATGATTCTCTTTGAATCTCAAAAGAACAAGTGGATACAAAGCATCAAGATCTGCCTGACTCTCTCAATTGATTTACTGTGCTAATATATACTGGCGCTGTATGATTAATGTCAGACATATCAATTTCAGTCTTGCTCAGTGCCCACAGAAGTAACCTTAGCTTCAATATAGACTTTACTTGCAGTCATTTTTGCTCATATGTGATGGAAAAACAACTGATCCTGCAGTCACTTGTGCAATATACCCATTGAACAAATTTCCAGCCACCTTTTCATGGCCATCGGGTCTTTTGTTTGAGCTACCATGGTCTTTTTTCCTCGGGTCTTTTTAGCTACCATGAAAGTGGTAGTTTTTCTTGGCAGAGCAGCTTGCAGAAGCAGCACATTCCAGGTCAATATATGATTGACAATGGTCCTCTTAATTTCGCATTCTTGTTCTCTTTAATTAGTGGTTTTCAAATCTAAAATATTTATTTAGAATAATTAAGTGCTCTTTGGCTGCACAGAGCTATTGCTGCTGTCCATTTCCATTTGGAGAAGCTAGCTTGAACGGTTTTTGTAACCAAATCTATTTGTGAATGTTTTTTGTAAATTTAATTTTTTTTTTTTATATAAACGAGGTTCCTTGAAAAGCAGAATTGAAAAGAGGGAGGGTGTCCCAACATGTAAGGAAAGAGACAAGTATAAAGAATACGTTATTAAAAGAGTGCAACAGGCCAATTAAGAGGGAACTGGAAGGGCACTCAACAGAGCACATACATCTGCCATCTTGGAGAACATATTGGGCCAAATAAGTTTTTTGAAATATCATGCTATATATCGTTTTTGACCCCATATCTCAATGGTTAAGAATCACTTAAAATTAAATAATTATCTATCCGGATCCAGCTTCAAATCTTCATTAAAATCGAATCAATTTGTCCTTGTCACGTACACAACCTGTCCACCAAGTTTCATCTGAATCCGTCCATAAACTTTTAGGATATCATGATATATTATCGATTTAGCCCTACCTCTCACTGGTGAAGAATCAGTTCAAAAATTCTAGTAGCCAGATCCAGATCTTCACCAAAATCTAATCAATTCGGCCTTGTCACACACCCAACCTGTCCACAAAATTTCACCAGAATCCGTCCAACTTTTTTTGAGATATCCTGCACATAAACAATCAAAGAAATAAACAGAGAGACAGGGGTGAAAACATAACCTCCTCCCATCTTCGGTGGCGGATGTAAAAATATGACAATAACACTCATCAAACATGCACAAGGAAAGCCTTCAACTTTTGTCGTCAACATATAAAGAGGAAATGAAACAAAATATGGAATAGAAAATGGAATAAAGGAAAGCAAAAGTATGAACAGCTACAGAAAAGGAGAACGGAACAGGAGAAAAAAGAAAGTACTAAGAAAGGGGATCCTTTGCAGTGAAGTTTGCATTCATGAAACTGATCGAAACGTGCATTGTGGAGTAAAAGAAAAAGGGGTCTCTCAGGGATGTAATGACTGACAATCCAACTATAGTCATAGGTACAGAAAAGCATAGGGAGCCAGAAAGTGAGGAACAAATCCCACAACTTGACAAAGGCAGGCGTTTCTGTGCTAGGGACAAAGGAACTGCTAGACTTGCCCAAACCACAAGGAATGCTGAATAAGGTTCCACACAAACACCACTCCACATGGGCACATGAGTCTGCAGCACCTGGCTGGATGTAGATGGTAGTAAGATATGCAACGGGAGCAAGAAGCTTCAACCACCCATCTAACAGGATATATCACTCCCGACAGAAGCACTCCATAGAATACATGCTGCGGTGCAGCAAATCGCAAGAGTAGTTGGTTGACACAACCCTGCAGAATCTCTGCCATGAAAACAAAAACAACACTTGGGCAGTAAAGCCAATAGGATAACATGTCAGCTGGTAGCAAGCCCAAAAGGCCGAGTGGTGGCTCAGTCAACCATTGGAATGATGTCACAGTAAAACCGTCAGAGTCAATTTCAAGTTGGTGTGTTTTATGCCGAAACTGTTTTGTTTCAAAAATTTGGGGTTTTTGGGGGGAGTAGACAAGTAGAGATGTCAACAAGTCACTGCAGCCAAGTCTCAAGTCACCGTAGTATTACTTCAACGCGTGTCAAGTCCAACATTTACTTATAAACCTTGGAGTACAAACTATGAAGGAATTAAGACACAGGGCTTCATTTTCTGCAATGTATGTTCTGTAAAACTATTTGACTCAAGTTTTTATTTGTCAACTTCATACAGTGGATATTTTGCTTTGCTCCCAGCAAAAAAAAATTTGTTAAATTTACTTCTCACATCTTGTGTACCTACTTGAACATATATACATGCGACAAGTCAGTAACTTCATCTTACGTTTAAATGGTTTTCACATAGAACAAAAGCTTTCAATGTGAAATGGGAAAGGAGATTATAATAACGAACTTGCAGTGTGTATTTATTATTATGTATGTTAAAATGAAACGTATAATTCGGCGAATCAGGAAGGAGGCGAGATGTCAGGGGATTAGGAAAGGGGTGGGATGCTGTGGAAGCAGAAAGAGGGTGGGACACTGGAGAAAATGAAATGTATAATTTATTAACTTCAATCGTTGTCATGATATAATTTCCAATTATTGACAAAGTCGTATGTAATTTACAATTATTAACAAAGTCGTGATATAATTTACAATTTTTGACAAAGTTGTGATATAATTTACAATTTTTGACAAAGTCGTGATATAATTTACAATTCTTGACAAAGCCATGATGTAATTTACAATTATTGACAAAATTGTGATATAATTTACAATATTTGATGAAGTCGTGATATAATTTACAATTTTTGACAATGTCATGATATAATTTACAATTATTGACAAAGTCGTGATATAATTTACAATTCTTGACAAAGCCGTGATGTAATTTACTATTATTGACAAAGTCGTGTTATAATTTTCAATTTTTGACAAATTTGTGATACAATTTACAATTTTTGACAAAGTTATGATATAATTTACAATTTTTGACAAGGTCGTAATATAATTTACAATTTTTGACAATGTGATATAATTTACAATTTTTGACAAGGTCGTGATATAATTGACAATTTTTGACAAAGTCGTGATATAATTTACAATTTTTGACAGTCATGATATAACTTACAATTTTTGACAAAGTCGTGATATAATTTACAATTTTTGACAAAGTCGTGATATAATTTACAATTTTTGACAGTCATGATATAACTTACAATTTTTGACAAAGTCATGATATAATTTACAATTTTTGACAAAGTCGTGATGTAATTTACAATTTTTGACAAAGTCGTGATATAATTTACAATTTTTGATTAAATTTAAATAAGCCAAGTCAATGACATTTAAATAACAAAAAAACATTTTCTCGGGTCAGGATGTGCACAGGACCAAGTTTCCCTGATTTGACACGAATGTCGATGATATGGTTTGAATAAAGTTGTGCTTCCTATGCTGATAAGACTGCTGCTTGCCACTTCGACATGCTGTGCTCTGTACTGTCTGGAGAGTGTACATTCCTTTTCACCTCAGTGAAGAATGGTATGAGACCTGGAAGCTGTGAGCTCTGGTACGCTGCACATGTACAGTATACATGTACAAGGTTTACGTCGTCATTACCCAAACTGCACATGTTGACAACTGAAAGTCATTTACGATTTATTTAAAACCCCGTTTTAATTCGATGTTTCTTCAACTATAATTTTCCGAACATTGTGAACAAGTCATAAACTCAAATCACATGTAAGTTGCAAGAGAGTGGCAAGTCCCCAGACCTCACGTCGGAGTCACAAGTCAATTTTGGCAAGTCAGAGTCAAATCGCAAGTCACAAAAGTTTGCGACTTGAGTTTGACTCAAGTCCAAGTCACCGACTCGAGTCCACATCACTGTTGACAAGCATACAACTTTGTGGTGCCTTTCAGTGGTGTTTAACAGCTTTTGTCCACCAATGATCAAACAGCTTTTGGGGCTTACCTCAAGTTTAATACAGTATGTTCTCACTGACTCCCAATTTTACAATCTCTCCTTGAGTTTGACTGAGAAAACAGTGGAGATATTCCTTCCTGAATTAATAATACTCTTGAAAGAGTGTCAGTGCTGCCAGAGCAGTCTCTTGGCATGGGTTATTTTGGGTGGTTTGCCATTGGCTTCCCAGCAGTCAGTTAGGCCAGGAATTTTGATTTTTTTTCATGGTGTCGGCAATAACTTAACTACCCTCTGAAAGACACTATTGGATCTTGAACATCCACCAACAACCAGTGCAGGCTTATGTGTCTTTGTCTTGCTCATGGAAACACCAGGTTGTCAGCTTAAATCTGAGTCCGGATTTGAACCCAGGCTAAAAGAGTCAAAGAGAATACAACACAGGCTATGTGGCTAGCCCACAAATCCATATTATAGCATCATAAACAACTCCAACATGGCATAATAGCTTCATATAAAACCTCCAAGCTGATATAATAGCTTCATTTGTGCACAGATTCCATCTTGTGGAAAAGGATGGTTCTGAATGATAAATGGTTAATTATTCAAATTATATGACAATCGTTGATGGTTATACAGATTAATTCCTTTCAATATTCCTCTAAATTGCATATCATCCTCCTCCACAGATAAAAATCACATGGACATTGCTGTACGGCATTACATCACTGAGCTAGTCTTCCAGCTGCATTTGAATTGGTCTTCCACCCTATGTTTGTTTGAACTAATGATGTCCACCCATGCTTCGACAAGAACACCCCACTCCCAATGTAAAGCCATAAAACTTTCCTGGTGGCTCCATTAGGCTTCGTGAATACAGTTCACAATGGAAGATAAGTGCACATTGGAAATAGATCAAATGCCTTTCACCAGCTTCGATAATGCAATATCTTAACAAGGGTCATTGGACATCTCTTTCCAGCTGTGAGAACTGCCCGCATAGGCGTTTGATTTACATAATTGTGAATATCATCAACAGAACTCATGAAAATTGTCAGGAAACAGTTTCAGAACATCATGTTCTAAAGAAGTAGTTTATGGAATTCCACCAATAAATAACAATTGGCAGTCAGAGAGCAAGCACATCTATCATGGCGATTTTGACCATCCTACAAGTGTCCAAGTCGACCATACGGAACAACATGATGAAGTGGGAGACGAGAGGCAACAACAATCCTGAATGTTGATCTGGCAGACCATTGAAAATCACTTGCAAAGGACTGCTTGATGTCACAGATGTTTGGAAAGATATTGAACGAAACTCCCTGATGTGGTGATCGAGTCTGGATAATCCCAGATTCAGAAGCATGTTGAGTCATGCATGTTGAAATCACAATGCCAACAATTCTTCGAGTCTTTCATTCCATGGAATAATTCAGAACTGCTGCACATGAGCCTTTCATCAATGCGATCATTCCATTGCATTACACAGTATGGTGCAACAAGCAGTCATTTTGGGGGTTGAAATGTGGAAAGAGGATTTGTGAAGTTATACGTATTGTACTGTTCTTAAAGCAGGGTCTCTTCAAATGTGTTGGAACATGAAACATAGACTCTACAACAACGATTGCAACATATCTCACTGAACGAAGACATATACTATATGAATTATTAAATATATATATATATATATATATATATATATATATATATATATATATATATATATATATATATATATATATATATATATATATATACTACCGGTCTAAAGTTTTAGAACACCCCCATTTTTCAGTTTTTACAGAAATTTAAGCAGTTCCATTCCAAGTGAATAACCTGAAATGGCGCAAAGCTAAGCGGTAAACTGCCAGAGGTTAAAAAAAAGGTTAGGTTTACAAAAACTTAAAAATAATGTAAATTTCAGAGTTGTTAAAAAAGACCCTTTTCAGGGAACAAGTAATGGGTTAGCAACTGCAGCTGTTCTGCAGCAATGGAAGTAAATTAAGCCTTGAAAGTTGATGCAAACAATTCCTACAGGTGTCCCAACTTTTGTTGATTAGTTACAAACCCTCTGTCTGGATAAAAGCAGTGTTGGAACAGACTGTGTTACTACACACACTGAAGCATTATTTGGACAATATTGTACTACAGAAAATAGTATATTGCTATTATAATGGCGAGAAAAAGACAATTAACAAAGGAAGACAGACAGACCATTATAACCCTTAAAAGTGGAGGTCTTTTCTTTGGAGAAATTGCAAAAAAGCCAAGGTGTCAGTGAGTACAGTTTCCTCCACCATCAAAAGGCACTTGGAAAGTGGAGGAAACTCTGACAGGAAGAGGTCTGGCAGACCCAAAGCCACAACACAATCAGAAGACAAGTTTCTGAGAGTCAACAGCTTGCGTGATCGGTGGCTCACAGGACAGCAGCTTCAAGCACAGCTTAACACTGGTCAAAGTAAGGAAGTCTCAGTTTCAACTGTGAAGAGTAGACTTTGAGCTGCAGGTTTGACAGGTCGAGTGGCAGTAAGAAAGCCATTGCTAATATGGCAAAATAAGAAAAAGAGGCTTGCCTGGGCCATGTAGCACCACCAGAGGACTACTGACAACTGGAAGAAGGTCTTATGGACCGATGAATCTAAATTTGAAATCTTCGTTTCATCACGCAGAGTTTTTGTACGCCGTTGAGTAGGCAAATGATGGTTCATCAGTGTATGACACCAACTGTCAAACATAGAGGAGGAAGCGTGATGATCTGGGGCTCTTTTGCTGGATCCAGAGTCAGCGACTTGCACAGAGTGACTGGCACCCCGAACCAAAAGTGCGACCACAGCATTTTGCAGCGCCACACAATACCCTCTGGTCTACGCCTAGTTGGTCTGCGGTTCATCCTACAGCAAGAGAATGACCCAAAACACACCTCCAGGCTATGTCATAACCACCTGAGAAGAAAAGAACAAGACGGTGGGCTTCAAATCATGGAATGGTCAGCACAGTCTCCAGACTTAAACCCCATCGAGCTGGTTTGGGATGAACTGGACAGAAGGGTGAAAGCAAAGCAACCTACAAGTGCGACGAATTTGTGGGAACTTCTGCAGCAGTTTTGGGAAGAACTTTCCGAACAATATTTGATTTCCATTGGAGAAAGAATGCCACGAGTATGTTCGGCTGTTATATCTGCAAAAGGTTGCTACTTTGATGAGTCAAAAATTTAGATTAAATTTTGTTCAACAAAACGATTCCATGATTTCTATTTTATCTGCAATTATTTGTTCTATGCTTTAATTTCAGAGTACATCGAAACATTAAACTCTTTAAATTTCGGTAAAAATTGGAAAAATGGGGGTGTTCTAAAATGTTTGACCGGTTGTGTGTGTGTGTGTGTGTGTGTGTGTGTGTGTGTGTGTGTGTGTGTGTGTGTGTGTGTGTGTGTGTGTGTGTGTATGTATGTATGTATGTATGTATGTATGTATGTATATATATATATATATATATATATATATATATATATATATATATATATATATATATAGATATATATATATATATATATATACACATATACAGTCATGAGCCGCTTAACGATGTTCCGGGCAATGACGGATCGCATATACGACGGATCTGCCAGCTCTGAAAAAAAAAAAAAATGAAAAAAATAATGTATCTGAAAAATTCCTATCGCCGAGTGATGTCGCTGACGTCGCGCTGCCAGTCGTATAAAAATAGCACATACAATTATGTACACTGTACAGTACATAATACTTCATAATGATAAACGACAGTGTGGCCCTGTTATAATGCGATCGTTGAGGTCCATAAAATGTCATCGCGAAAAAAGCAGGGTCGTGCTAAATCGGGATTCAAGGAAATCGGCTTTCAAACTGAACCAATGTTTGCACGTTTACCTTCTAGCAAGTAAATTACCTTTGAATTGAAGAATTCCGCGAATAAATCGTTGTTACAGTCGAAATTAAAACACAAATTTATTTTTAGTGAAGCTTGTTATGTTGTTAAAACAATCGCACTGTTCCGAAAATATATATCACAATTGACAGGAGCTCGTTTCTTCATTTATAAATTATAACATCGATGCAATGATTACGTATTTATAAAATCCAAACGCTATTTATTCATCTTTCTATAATCGATGCGAGAGGAGATTGTGAGCTTCTGCTAACAACACCGATGGCCGTCATGAACAGCACAAAGTTGTGGTAGAGATGCGAAGCAGGCAGACACGAGCGGGGGAACAGTCGAGCCGGGCTGTGTTGTACAAGCGCGAGCGCGGGCGTACTTTGCCCGCGGCTCTCCTTTATTACGTACTCAGTACACTCACAAGCCGTGGCGACTACGGCCTCACTACGACGCCTCAGGCGGCGCGCACTCCTTATATCCCTGGCAGACACGATGCTCACGACGACCACTCCCCCCATCATCATGCCCTGCCCCACAGGCCCGCAGGCTATACCACACTCCTCCCTCCTAAAACTATGATTATTAAATGATCACCATCATAATAAGTATAAGCAGCACGAAGTACTACGGTATAACAGCAGACAAGGTACAAAAAAGAAAACAGCGAAGTATAAAAACACATCACATCATATAACGTGTCGATGCGAGCGAGTGAAGCAGCAACGGCCAGGTTCCGAAGACTGAGTTGCACAAAGCATCTAACAAACTCTGACCGCGTTACCGATATGAAGCAGCAAGGCGAGAAGCACAGCAGCACTACGCAGCAAAAACGCCCCCAGGCGGCTCATGCTTACATGGCCTTTGGCGAGGTCGCGGCGACCTCCCGAGCAATCCTCCCCCGGCACCATCAAACGCCTCCGGCCCACAAGGCGGCACATTTCCCCCAGGCAGACCTGAAGCAGATAAACATTCCGAGGCCGGGAGCCCGCTGTCTGGGAGCCGTGGCGCCAGCGCCAGACCCGATTGACCTTGGGTGGGGGCGCTGAATAGCGCGGCTGGCTGGATGCAACCAATGCTCCACAACAACCCACGCACCACAATCAGTTGAGATGCCAACGCATGTCCAAACGGCCTTGAGCGAAAACAGAGAGCTGCACCTCAGGCGCCAGGCACGTCTGACCTTGCCGAAACCAGAGGTGGGGGTAACGCTAAACAGCGCATCAGCCCTGGCTCCGAGTCGATCTCCGAGACCCACACGGCAGTTAGACGGTAGCAACTCCATTCAAACCACACTTTAACCATAGGCTCGTCATAAATCAATAGGAACATCATTGGAACCATTGCAAACTCATTTTTCCGTACAGCGCGTTCTTTCGACAAAATCCCTGCACATGACGAAGCAACTACCCGTGGCCTGGGGCAACTGGAGGCTAACAAAACCTCTTTATTCGCCACCACCGCTCCCAAAGCCTCCACATCACATTGACCATACTGCAAAACCCATCGATTGATCTCCGCCAAACCCACTCTCACACAGGAACTGTTGGCATTTATTTCAACAACGTTAAACCGCATCACTAGAGCAATGAAAAACAAATATGCAATGAACAGCAACCCATAACCCACATCACGAGTCCGTCTCTTGGTTGCCGACTCGATGTTGCGAACCGTGACTTCCTTGAACGCGACGGGCTCGCTGCAGCTCGCCGTCGAAGCTGCCCGAACAACACAGGCGCGCATTGCCTCATGAACGCCGCCGAAGCGCGAGAACTCATCGCGAGAGCTGGCACGGCTCCCGCTGCTCCCGAACCGCACATCACCGTTGCAGGCAGCAACGAACGGCCGCTCCCGTTGCATCGATGCGGCTCCCGCCGCCAGAACCTCGCCCTCGGGTCTCGACGAAAGCATCGAAGAGAGCACCGGCACACCTGGAGGTACGAACTGGAGATCCAGCCCGAGGTGCGCCAGCCAGTCCCGACCCAAAAGGGCGGGCCCCTCCCCTCGCACCATGAACACCGAGAGTCGGGCGCGTCGACCTCGGTAGCGCACCGAGACGTCGGCCCTCGCAAGCGGTGCAATCGCTTCACCGGTGTACGTGTACAGCGACAAGGTCGTCTCGACTAGGCAAACACCGCGAAGACCACGAGCCGCCTGCTCGCCCATGACCGACACTGCAGCCCCGGTGTCCACGCAAAACACGGTCGGCTCGCCATTCACTTCGACTTCCACCGTGAACGGCGTCGTCACCTCCGGACCAACGGAAAACAGACTCAACCGTGGTTGCATCTCCTGCACCGGACCGCCGGCATCACCATGCCCCGGCTGCAGGCTGATCTCCAGGTCACTGGGGTCCTCCCGCACCTCGCCATCCAAGACCCCAACGGAGGCCCCCGCCATCCGACACACACGCTTCAAATGTCCCACCTTGTGACAATGCAAACACACGGTGTTCTTATACGGGCACATTCGCCGCAGGTGCGGACCACCACACCCCCAGCACCCCTGGAAATCCACCTCGCTCCCGGTGCGACCGTGCTGCGGTGCGCGCCCTCGTCCCGCACCGCCAGACGCGCGTGCAACCTGCGGCACCTGGGTCATCGCGCGGACCCCGGGCTGCGCGACCTGTGGCGCCTGGGTCATCGCGTGAACTCCGGGATGTGCGACCTGCGGCACCTGGGTCACCACGTGGACCTCGGGATCAGCCGACATGCCCCAGTTGGAGCTACTCATTACGTCCTGGCCAGCGATGTTGCGGACATCCGTGAGTGTCTGCTCGACAGACAAAGCAGTCCCGACCGCCGAGTCGAATGTGACGTCGGTCATCCGCAGGATGGCTGCTACCATCTTCGCGTCTCGCAGACCAGAAATAAAACGATCTCTGAGTCGTGCCGGACGCTCCTCTGCCGTGAACTTGCAAGGCACGGCCGAATGCTTCACCCGTGCTACGAAATCTGCAACGCGCTCCTCGCCACCCTTCGCGAGGTGATCGAACTGGAACCGCGCGAGCTGCAACGACTTCTCTGGCGCCAAGTGGGTCTTCATTTTCGCCACGATGTCCTGAAACGATAGCCCGTCATCACTGGGCTTATCTGGAGCCACCAAATCACTCAGCAGCCGGTAGTGCTCCGTTGTTAGCGAGGCGAGCAAGATCGACTTGCGTTTTTCTCCATCATCTACATCATTCGCGCGGAAGTGGCAACCCAATTGTTCAGAAAACAACTCGAAGTCATCTCCCCCGAAAACGGGCACGCGCCCGTGCGCCGTGCCCCGACTTTCTGCCATGCTCGCGCTGGCGAGACCCTTGGCTCCGTAGCCTGGAACCGCACGGGTTATTCGCTGCCGCCCTGCACACGCCGATCCGAAGATCCTCGTCAGCCAACTGTAGTGTCGTGGTAGAAATGCTTAGCAGGCAGACACGAGCGGGGGAACAGTCGAGCCGGGCTGTGTTGTACAAGCGCGAGCGCGGGCGTACTTTGCCCGCGGCTCTCCTTTATTACGTACTCAGTACACTCACAAGCCATGGCGACTACGGCCTCACTACGACTCCTCAGGCGGCGCGCACTCCTTATATCCCTGCAGACACGATTCTCACGACGACCACTCCCCCCATCATCATGCCCTGCCCCGCAGGCCCGCAGGCTATACCACAACGTATTTATAAAATCCAAACGCTATTTATTCATCTTTCTATAATCGATGCGAGAGGAGATTGTGAGCTTCTGCTAACAACACCGATGGCCATCATGAACAGCACAAAGGTAAAACTAACCCGTCTTCCGTCTCTCTTGGATGCGTGTTACAATTGCCGACAGTTTTCAGTTCAGTAACATGCTGTACAGGTTTGTATCTGAGGACCAATAGGCTATCAAATATAGCCTAGGTGTGTAGTTTTGTGTAAGTATGGTGTTCGAAAAAGAAAACTAAAAAAAAAAATGATGTTCGCACAACGACGACGTCGCTCAACGACGCGTTTCTCAGAACGTAACCCCGTTGTTAAGTGGCGCATGATTGTAGATGTATATATATATATATATATATATATATATATATATATATATATATATATATATATATATATATATATATATATATATATATATATATAATCTCACAAGGACAATATGGACAACCTCCAACCCATCAAAAATTAGTAGCAGATGTTATTGGCACAAGGGTCCAGGCTGTATTTCAGGAACTGTGGTGTAAATCAACTGCAGGAAAAATGGCTGCAAGAAAATGTTTGTTGCGTTATCAGTAGATTGCATTATCAGTGAAATGTACTAAAACAAGAGCAAGAAATGCTTTGCAATATGTGTCCCCGACCGATGTGATATTTTACAAGTCCAAAAAGGGCATAATTCTGTGAAAAATTGACGAAACACCCTTAAACTCAAACTTTTCTGTAACTTATCAGAACAAAGACATGTACCAAGTTTCAGTTGAATATGTTAAAGGGTATGGGAGAAAAGTCTGAAAAACTACAGGTAGGACGGACAGATGGACAGCAAACCTATAGTCCCCTCTGGTGAAACCAGAAGGGGACTAATAAAGAGAGGTTGTGTGGCTGTAGCTATGTCAGCAATATTCACTCTTCGTTTGGTCTTGGCACTGACCAATTGTGTGTGGCTATTATTCCCAGGATTGTTGTTCATGTCTTTTGTTATCGCGTCTATCTGCGTCAGGAAACAACGGTCCATCTGGGTGGTGCGACAAATCACACGCTTTCCTCATCCTCACTTCTTACATTAGCAATTACAATGTTGGTGATTACGGTATGGCATCTTTATCACACGCTTTGCTCACATCATGATTCATCCGAGTGATTATCATATTGATTGTCGTGCTCTCCTTGACAATTTTTCGTTTATTTGACTCCCTGGAAACCAAGCGGTCATCCATGCTTGGTGGGCCAACACGGGTACTCCCGCCCAGAGGGCGGGGGTTGTCCGCGAGGATATTAAATACAATATCAACAAAATCGTGTCCTATGACCTTTGGTCGGCCTCGTGTCCTATGACCATGGGGAATACCTCTCAATACATTTGTGTCAAATATCAATGCCTTGTGCATGCAAAAGCCAAAAAATATCCGACCTTAATATTCCAATAAATTACTTTCACAAGTGAAAAAAAACAAACTTTGATGATCCAATAAAGGTGGAAATAAACAATTTCTCGAAATTGTGCATGTGTAGAGGTGATTAGAGTGTGTTGAAAGGTAATGCCTCATATTCTTTTCTCCAAATCAGGTAAAGATATTTGATTGAAACAAAGCACAGCCCACACATTAGTTCTTCCTGCAGCCTGGTGTTGGCTTATCGGCGAGGGTGGCTGGCTTGGGATCTTAGGGTCCTGCGTTCGAGTCCCGTTTGTCACTGAATTAACACCAGGAGGGGTTGACTCAGCCTGTCATCTTTCCGAGGTCAGTGAAATGAGCACCGGTGTATTGGTATAGTGGCACAGCATCAATGGCATAGTCACACCCCATCAAAGGGATAGCTATCCAGCAGCCAAGCTGCCCTATGTGAGAAGAAGAATTTCTTCCTGCCACTATGTGCGAATTTTTATGATTCCGACATGGGATGTCTCAAATGTATGTGAGTGAAGATAGCAGATAGCAGCATGATGTTGTCAGCAATGTCAAGTGTGACGCACTGGTGATGAGATCTGGGATGACTGACAGGGGATCACTGGGGATGAAATTTGGGTGCACCGTTACAGTCAATGGAATACCACCACAAAGGAGTATCAGCCCTGACTTGGCTCTGTCAGATTTTCATCTCTTTCCCAAACTGAAGGAACACTTTCATGGAGAACATTTTTTTTTTCTGATGCTGATGTCAAGGCTGCTGTGAAGTGCTGGTGAAATAAGCAGGACACACAGTTTTTCGTGACGGAATCACAAAAATACTTGAACATTGGTAGAAATGTGTTGAGAGCAGTGGTGATTATGGTGAGAAATAAATAAGCACCATGGTAGAATAAAGATTGATGTTAGTATCTGTTTTGTTTCATTCCAATGTGCAGCGCCTTCAGAAAGTATTCACACCCCCTTGTCTTTGTCACATTTTGTTGTTACAGCCTGAATTTAAAATGGATTAAATTTAAACTTTTTTTGTCACTGATCGACACAAAATACCCCATAATGACAACATCCATCCATCAGGACTGAACTCTGTATAGAGCATCTGTGCTGCCAAAACCCTAGTCGAGTTGTTTAAGAGAAAGTAAATGCAAACACACATATATATATATATATATATATATATATATATATATATATATATATATATATATATATATATATGTATATGTATTGTTGTGGTTACCAAATTCGCAAACCACCATTCAGGTCCCTTAGGTGAGATATCTCGGTAAGTATATGTGTAGTTAGGCCCAAACCCGTTGTCTAGTGGGAATACATGTCATTTATGCGTGCTGCGACTCTTCAGGATAGCCGTTTTTCTTTTACTATCTTTATTTTGGACCAACCGCCATTGTTACCACCACCAACCACAACATCAACCACCCACCGCGGCGCCGCTTCACGTCACACCTCGCAACCGTCGCATCGCCACCGTTCTTGCGCCGCTTGTGGGTACCGGTGTTGGACTCGTGCAGGGCGCGCGCCGAACAGCGTGTACAAAACCACGGATTTTCAGCTCCAAAAACAGATCAAAAACGACACACGCCCACTTTTGTTCCGTCCAATCGGTGAGCGAGGGGCGATTTGGCCCCGCCTCCAGGGCGTTGGAGGGCGATCGCTATATGCAAATTTATGGATCAAAATGCATTCACGCCCACTTTTTCTCGGGCCAATGGGGAGCGAGGTGAAAGGTCGAAGGCAGGGGATCAAAGATGAGAGAGCGAAGCCACGGGGCTTATATAAGCGACCGCGTTCGTCAAGTCGAGAGAGTTAAGACTTCGCAGCCGGTGGAGTTGGGAAGAAGAAGCAAGAAGGAGTTGGTCGTCGTCGTCGTCGTGTGCGTTGGACTCGGAGCAAAGAGGACGGAGCTGTGGAGAGGCGGCGAGGGCAGACGAGGGGGTGCTCGCGTCGTGCCGGGAGCTGCACACCAGGGAGGCCGACGGCGCGACCTGGTCGAGGTGGAGACGCTCGTCGCGGGACTCGAGGCAGAGTAGAAATCCTCCTTTCCCCCGAGCATCAGCAACCCCCTCCTGTTTCCCCCCGCGCTGAGATAGTGCGACCAAGGGGGCCCCTTTCCCACCCCCTACCAGACACTGTCCGCGAGGCCCGCGGAGTTGAGACACCATCGCCACTCCGCGTCTCATCACCAGACGGGTAGGCCCGACCCGGTCTCGGCCTCAGGCCCGCCTCATCCTTGAGGGTTCTCTTTTCTTTTTCTTGGTTTTGGATATGTGTTGTCGGCGCTGTCTGTGAAGTAAAATTGTATAAGTGTTGCCGTGTGCTCGCGTAATCGGTATTAGATCTGCATTGTCGCATTTGCTTTTTGTGTAAAATTGCATTGTGTTTCTTTCCTTTTCTATGTGCTTTTGGTGGAATTGAATATGTGTGCTTTCCGTTCATCGCGAATAAATGTGCTTTGTGTTGAACTGTTTCCCGCTTCGCTTCGTCATTTCTTTCATTGAATCCTCATCTTGCTTCACGTAAAGGGTTGGTAGTGGGCTGAATACGCCCGATAATTAATCGAACCGTCGAGGCCGACGATAACACCGCTCGGTTATCCCGATAGTACGGAACGGGTCGCTTAAGTGGCCCGTGTCCGAAGTCGACCTGCGGCGAGGTGCGATCGCCCGGTCTACACTCCGTGTGGGTACTTAGGTAGGTCGAATTTGGAGAGCAACCCTATCCCACGCGGGGGCTGATTGGCTCGATCGCGGTGAGACCGAAAGGTCCACCCGTGACTGGTTCCCGGCGTTAGTCCGAGAGGGTCACGACTGGATTGTCCGTCTGGTGGGCGACGTGCCGCGATTCGAGTTACGTGGCCGTCAGCACGCCGGCGGGCGCGAATCCGTAACAGTATATATACATATACATATATATATATATATATACATATATATATATATATATATATATATATATATACATACATACATACAGGATAAGCATGTTATCATATCCAGCAAGGCTCTGTGGAACCTCTGCAGTAAAAGCCCTTGATTGAGAAAATTCAACAGATATTTGGGTGGTGCACAAGCAACAGACTGCTCAGCAGACTTTACCACCTCCACATTCGAACTCTGTCCCATCTTTGCTCTTTCCCCACCCTTTCCGAAACCCAACTTTGTCCTCCCCTCCTCTCCTATTCTTCACCACCTCAAAGCGAAAGCGCATTCTTACTGTACATCGATCATTACATATTTAACATTGTGTCACCACAATTACCGAGTTTGAAGTTGTATTATTTCGAACGTCCTTGTCGTTACTCGTTATTAAACAGTTATCTTAGTATTCTGGTGTATTTTCTGTCATTGACAATTTCTCGAAAAGCGTTTTACCACGTTTGTAAAAGTAAATAAATAAAATGCAACCTGCCTTCAATTCCGACCAATCTGATTTTCGCCACCTCTAACTTGCCAAGTGTCATGTCGAAATCTCCCTCATGAGGTCAAATTCATTGAAATGGCTGAAATAATTCATCATCAAGATGTTTATCGTCATCACCCTGTAATGAATTTGGACAACTCGACAGATGACAGTCTGCTTATTTTCTCAAAAAAACACACAGCTTTATGACCATGCCAGCAGATCACAATGGTGCCACCATCCATTGGTACCATACTCCATGCAGAGCGTTGGTGCTGCCAAAGCAGTCTCCTGGGCTATTTTGCACAATCCTGGACAGGTCAACACTCTGACACAGGATACTTGAATGGCTCAATCATCCCAACAAACTAGTATTCATTTTGCCAACCTCAGAAGGATAACAGGCTGAGTCAACCCCACTTGGTATGATTTTCAACAGCTGAGCAGGATTTGAATTTAGAACCTAAGGATCTCAAGTCCATCACACTAACCATTAAGGTATAATGACAAAGTGAAAACATGTTTTTAGAATTTTTTTACAAATTAATGAAAAATTAAAAGCTGAAATATCTTGCATCAACAAGTATTCAATTTGGCTTTGTAAATCTGGATTTGGGGATTTTCTCACATTGTTCCTTGCAGATTTGCTCACGCTTGTCATGTTGGATGGGGAGCGTCGGTGAACAGGAATCTTCAAGTCTTTTCACAGATTCTCAATGGGATTCAAGTCTGGGCTTTGGCTGGGCCACTCAAGGACGTTCATATTCTTGTTCTGAAGCCATTTCATTGTTGCTTTGGCTGTATATTTGGGGTCATTGTGCTGTTGGAACATAAATCTTCGCCGCACTCTGAGGTCTTTTGCACTCTGAAGCAGGTTCTTCTCAAGGATTTGCCTGTAATTGGCTCCATTTATTGTTCCCTCTATCCTTACAAGTCTCCCAGTCCATACCGCTGAAAGGCATCCCCGTAGCATGATGCTGCCACCACCATGCTTCATGGAAAGAATGGTGTTAGATTGGTGATGAACTGTGCTCGGTTTCTGCCAGATGTAGTGCTTTGCATTCAGGACAAAGAGTTCAATTTTCATCTCATCAGACCACAGAATCTTTAGTCTCATACTCTCAGAGACTTTCACGTGCCTTTTTGCAAAGTCCAGGCATGGTGTCATGTGCCTTTTTCTCAGGAGTGGGTTCCACCTGGCCACTCTCCCATAAAGCCTCGATTTGTGAAGTGCTGCAGAGACTGTTGTCCTTCCGGCAGGTTCTCCAATCTCAGCCAAGGAACTCTGTAGTTCTGTCAGAGTGGTCATTGGGTTCTTGGTCACCTCCCTGCCCAAGGTCCTTCTTGCCAAGTTGCTCAGTTTGGTTGGATGGCCAGCTCGAGGAAGAGTCTGGGTAGTTCAATATTCTACTCCGTCTGTTACATTCTTAACTCAGACAATAACTTAGCATCAACATCCCATTCCATTATAATTAGACAATACATACCCCATTGATTGTGGCTTTGATAGGACCTATGGGCTGCTCGAAATATCCTTGGTGATCGTGTACATTCACAAGATTGTAAATTGTACAATCTACAGAAAAGGATACTGCTCCAAAATATAGATGGCAAAATATCGATTTTGAAATATGTACATCCCAAGAAAGATTGTTGAAAAGCTAGGGTGTTAGATGTGCGTGAGTGATTTGACATGTTGATTTTATGTCGGAGAAAGACATGTAGATTTTACTTGAGAATTTGATCCATGTGTTTACTGTATTTGACTACAGCACACCTGTCTCTTATGTGTTGTCATTTGAGTCGATCTTTCTGCTCAGTGACTGAAAAGTAATAACCATGATGCATGAAATTCCATTCATTATTTTCTGGCAGCTGTGTAAACAGGCATCAAAAGGCTCTAACGGGCAATGGTTTATATTTCTACACTGAAGGTAAGAATCTTTGTTGAAATACCAGCCAAGTCCAGTTCTGTACCAGATCCGAACTGAAAGTGATTACTGTTAAAGCATGAATGTCATGGTTGGAAAGGTTCAATTAAATTTGGAAATACCCATGTCATTCATGAAGAGAGACCCATGTTCAGGTAATCATGTGCCACCTTCTGCTGGATATTTCAGACATTTTTGTGAAAGACATCCCAATGAGAGTGGGTGAAGATATGACTTAAGAATCAATCGTTTGAAAAACACTGAGATCGAGCAAGGAGGGAGGCTCACACTGTTAGCCATGCTGGCATAAAAGACAGACCAAGGAAGAAAGCATATATTGAAGTTGAAGAACCCAGTGGTCGCAAATAAAACCAGCCAATCGAGAGACACAACACAGAGAAGGCAAGTTTGGGACATTGACTCAGTGAGAGACTGTGGTTGGATGTGAGCACAGGTTTGACTGTTGGAAGCCCAAACTTGACATGGGTGGTACTGAGATTCGGGCAAACCTGAAATCGACAAGCTGCCTTTTTATCAAGTGCTGGTCTAAGAGGGCATGACAGACAGGACCTTGTGCAATGGCCAGGAGCACGTCATGACTATAATCATCAGAGAAAGTAAGTTGCATCACATCCTTTCTCAGCCCATCAGCACCATGAAAATAAAGCATTAATCGGACAGCTTAATCCGAATCGAAGAAAGAACTAATATTTTAGGAGAAGCTTCCAACGTTTATTAAAATGCTTGTTTGTCTCTTTTTGTCTGATGTGCTGTATGTTCTGTTGCACTGCACAGAGGTCGAGAGAAACAGTTAACACATTCTTTGACTATTAATGCAAGTGAAGGTCAAGCCAGGTTATACCGATGACTTGCCACAGGTACCATGTAAACCTGTACGAACCTGTTTCATGGTTAGGTTGGCGGCAACTAAACCGTCTCCCCTACCAGATTTCCTAGTGAGAATGGTGTATGGCTATGGACACCCGGCAGGATTAAAAACACAACCTGTCAATGGGTGGAGGAGCTCCTTGTGAGCCAACGGCCATCCATATCTAGTGCCCACTGCCCAAATGTGTCTGCAGACATCCTCCTGCAGTTGAGTTACTTTTTTTTTTTTTAGGAGGTTGGTGGCAGGATTTACACTCCACCATAAAACCATTCACTCCACAAAACACAAAAACGAAAAGAAATTTGAAAACCCACTCTGTGGGAGTACCTTCTGTGCAGCTGCCCTCCACAGAGCAGCTCACAGGATGATGGGATAAGGGCAAAGCCTTCAGGGCCCCACTCGTTGATGATAGGAGGAAAGCCACGGGGTAACCTTCCCCAGTCAGATTGTGGTAGTGTGTCAGGGTGGTGGTGAGGTGTCGTCCACCAGACGGCGGTCTCCTTGGGTTAACCTGAGGCAGTCCCTTCGGGTGGGTGCCTGGAATGTCCAATCCCCAAGAGAGGATGATCACCTATCTCTGTTATCATCTGAGCTCAAGCATTTGAACATCGGTATTGCAGCTCTCTCTGAGGTTCAGAGACCGGATTGTGGCGAGATCATGATGGGTGGTTACACCTACTATTGGTCTGGTCGATATGATGGTTACCATGCCCAAGGAGTTGATGTAGCTGTGTCCAATAAGCTCATTCCAATAATTGAGGTTGCACCGGTCAACGAGCGTATTATGAGACTAAGGATTCGTCACTCCTGAGATGTCGTTTCCCTGGTCTCTGTTTATGCTCCAACTGAGGAGAGTGATCTCACCGTGAAGGATGCATTCTATGCCACGTTCGAGTCTGTGATTGATCAGTGCCCCAGACGAGATTCTCTTCTCGTCTTGGGGGATTTCAATGCATTGACTAGAACTGATAGGGATAGTCGAGACATGTGTTGGTCCCCATGGGTCTGAAACTGTGAATCAGAATGGCACTAAGCTCCTTGACTTTGCAACAAGTCATGGACTTAGTGTGGCTGGTTCATGGTTTCAGTGCCCATAGGCTCATCGCTGGACTTGGAATTCCAACGCTGGTGGTGTGGCAAATGAGATTAACCATGTGCTTGTTGATGGTTGCTGGAGGATGATGCAGAAATGCAGGGTGTACCAGAGTGCTCAGTTAGGTGCCTTGTGGAATTCTGAAGAGAGTGCCTTCAAGGCCACTATCCTTGATGTTCCTGGTGGATGTCTTGGAACTCACTGGAGGGCGAAGAAGAATTTTGTCTCTCAAGGGACATTGGATACCATTGACCAGATTCACAGGGCCAGGCTTTATGGCAGAGCTGTTCCAGTTCATCTCCGGTTCCCGTTCTTGAGTGAAGGTGGCGGTTCTGCTTCAGCGTCTCTGCAGACATTTTGTTATCTCTGTTTATTGTGTGTTTCTAGTTCGGTCTTGTGTTCACACCCATGCTTAGTGTTGAGTTTTCAACATCTTTTCATTTCGGGTTTCCTTGAGGCCTACCCTTCTTCCCATTTGTATTTACGATCTTGTTTATTGTATTTTCTCCTTATTACCATCAGTTTTTATTTTCTCCACTTTTCCCTCCACCAACCTTCTATCCCTTTCAACTATACCCTCTGTTTCATATCTTAAAATATAAAGGACAACAAAAACAAGCTCGAATGAGCCAAGATCCTCGTCCTCTTAATGATGACGTCATAAAAACGAATATGACGTCATTGTGATGCATCAGGTTTGCGATAAATTATCTGTGCTAATGCCTGGCTTGATTCCCGCAAACAAAATTCAAACAGCTGGCCTAGTTTCGGAGATACTGGAATCGGCGATTTCCATTAGCAGTGATATTATGATGTCAACTTTTTTTCTTGGAAGAATTTCCAAAATCGGAGATGGTTACCGCCTGCGCGTCGGCTTTCTGCATATACATGGCAAGTTTCACGAAGATCCGATGAAAACTCTGAATTGTGAAACAAAAAATGTCAAAAAATAGGAATGACGTCACAAAAATGGATATGACATCATAGTGATGTATCATGTGTGCGGTAATTCATCACTGCTAATGCCCTGTTCGATTCCCACAAAGAGAATTCAAAAAGCTTGCCTAGTTTTGGAGATAAAATTTTTGGCGATTTCCATTAGCGGAGATATTTTGATGTCATAACTTTTTTTCAGGAGGAATTTTCAAAATCGGAGATGGTTACTGTCTGCGCAGAGTATTTTTACATGTATACGCCAAATTTCAGGAAGTTTCGATGAAAACTGTAGGCTGTGAAACAAATGAAACCAAAAACAAAAAATGTTCAAAAAATAGGAATGACGTCACAAAAATTGATATGACGTCATAGTGATGTATCATATGTGCGGTAATTCATCTCTGCTAATGCTCTGTTCGATTCCCGCAAACAATTCAATAAAAAAATACCCTGCTCAGACAGTAACGATCTCCGATTTTGAAAATTCCTTCTCGAAAAAAAAGTTATGACGTCAAAATATCTCCACTCATGGATCGCCTAAAAAATTATCTCCGAAAAAAGTTTGCCTAGTTTCAGAGAGAATTTTTCGGCGATTTCCATCAGCAGGGATATTTTGACGTCATAACTTTTTTTCGAGGATGAATTTTTTAAAATCGGAGATGGTTACTGTCTGCGCATGGTATTTTTACACATGTGCGCCAAGTTTCAGGAAGTTTCGATGAAAACTGTAGGCTGTGAAACAAAAAAGTCCACAAGAACAACAACATGAGTAAGACTTCAAGATCCTCCACGAGGATCTAAAAATACCTTTCACCTCACATTGTTCCCCACGTAACCATGTAACTTCCTGAACTGACACTTCCTCCTTCTTCTGCCATTCTACCATCTACTTTTGTCAACACACATTCACCACACACCTCGATTTTTTTCTTCACCCTATTTTCCCCAAATCTTACCTAATGTTGAGAAGAAAAAAAAAAACAACATTATTAATTATTTTAACTTCTCACATTACACCTACTGAAACCACATTTCTTTACCCACTCTTCCTCTTCCTGTAACTTTCTTCAAACTTTCAGCTTCCTTCTGCATTTTCTGATCCAAATTCACCCACACCGACACGATTATTCTTCAAACTTTCCTTTACCATATCTTATGTAATCTTTATCAAAAAAAAAAAAAACGCTCTCTTGAAATGTTACAACGTCCTCTTTCACACATGTGGTTCTTGGTATTGTATCATAATTCACAATTCTTCTTCTTCAAGACTTTTCTATTCGACCTTTCCTTCATCCCGTGTCTAAAACGTCCCACTGTGACAACGTCCAAATTCTGCACACTCCGTACCTCCTACTGCACACTCCCTTCTTCACCATACCTCTAACAAGTCTCATCCTTCCCCTTTCCCCACCTCTCCCATCACCCTCCTGCACCTTGGCCGTGCCTGCTGTCATCGTTTTACTCGCTCTCAAAGCTTCCCTCTCGAACCTCCCTCACAAAGAAACCTTTACACTCTTCCCCCTCCAAGCTTCCCTCTCACCTTTCTGAAAAACTCTACCCCTCACCCTTCTCCCTCAAATTTCCCCCTCACACTTCTCCCTCAACTCTCCCTCCTCACTCCCCTTCCCAAAGTTGCCCCCCATCACATCCACAAAGGTGCCTCCTTGCCCCACTCTCTCTCTGTCTTCCACCTCATCACTCCACCTCCTCCAATCTTCAACTGCCTTCTGCTCCCTGTCTTATTACTCCCCAAGGTACCTCAACCCATCACCACTGAGCCTTTTCTCCTCATCATCCTGCCCTCTCCCCAAGCTCTTCTGCAATCCCCCACACTCTTTCAATAACTATCCTTACCTCCCCCCTTCTTCCCTCATCCGACACTCTCCCTCCAATCGATGAGAAACGGGGTTTCTGGGACGCCCATTCAAATGAATGGGGAGAAAGAGAAAAACTTTCTGACCCAATCCCCAAAAGCTCAAAATTGGAGACCGATTTTCTCCCCACCTATCCCCTTCCTTCCCATACAAGCAAATGTAAGATTGAGACTATGACAGATTGAGACTTGCTGATTAAAGCATTTCTTCCCTTTCATATTTTCATTCCACTTAAAGAGCGAAACAACGAATATTTGTCCATTAGTCCAAGAGCATTAGGTCAAAATAGGCCCTAACCTGGACATTTTTGGTAACAAGCTGATTTTTTCAGGATAGGTCCAGGAATGTGTGTGAAATAACATACTAAAAGTCCTCATGAATCCTCCTTGAGCGTTTTCCGCAATCCAAGATGGCGTCCAAAATGGCCGCCTCTTCTGTTTTTCTCATAACTTTGCAAGCAGGTTTCCCCAAAACACACCTTAAATGTCTACATATATGTTTTGAAGTATGAGGAACTCATTAGAATACATCTTAAGAGATGCTGAAGCACGCAAGCTGTACATCCTAAAACACTATGGAGCTCAATCAACGGTGGTGTTTGATGGATATGGAAGCGCAACTTCGACAAAGGTAGCTGAGCAGAAACGAAGAGCTCAGAAGTGTACCTCTAGTGACATCATATTTGAAGATGATATGCCAACCACCACAACCCAAGCAGCTTTCTTGGCCAACGGCAACAATAAGGCGAGACTTATACAAACTCTACGTGACAAAATGCTCATGGCTGGAGTATGTGTCAAGCAGGCAGAAGCAGACGCCGACACCCTGATTGTCTCCACAGAACTAGCACTGGCAGAGTCAGAACATGTGCCAGTTGCTGTCGTTGGTACGGACACAGACTTACTGGTAATGCTAGTTGCTCGGGCAACCTCTTCCACAGATGTGTACATGCTATGCCGCAGTAATCCTGTCACAGTCTTCAACATTCATGAGATTCAGCATGCCATAGGGGACACAAGAAATCACTTGATGTTTCTTCATGCTGTGACGGGATGTGACACGGTCTCTGCGATCTATCGTCAGGGTAAGCGTAAAGCTTTCAACATGGTGCACAAGAAGCGGGACTACGACTTGCTGGATACCTTCACAAACAGTGGAAGCACCCATGACGAGGTGGAAAAAGCTGGGGAAGGCTTCATTCTTAAGCTTTATGGAGCCAGCAGTTTTGAATCTCTTGATGACTACCGTCACATCGCATACAAACGGGCAATCGGTCGCAGTTCCGTGAGTTCATCCTTTCAGCTAGAAAGTCTACCTCCAACTAGTGCTGCAGCAAAGCAACATTCATATCGCGCCTATCTTACCGTCCAGGAATGGATGGGTAACTCCTTATCTCCAACAGAATGGGGCTGGCGATTTCAGGACGGGACTCTTACCCCGGTAGAAACAGACATTGCTGTTGCACCCGACACTTTGCTGAACATGGTGGCATGTGGGTGTAAACCAGATGGTTGCAGAAGCATGACATGTAGCTGCAAGAAACTTGGGCTCTTTTGTACCTCAATGTGCAGTAAATGCAGTGGTCTCAATTGCAACAATACAGCACCAACTCTTATAGATGCCGACGATGATATTACCCCAACTTCAGAGGACATCAACATTGAAGATACAGCATCCGACGATGAAGACAATGACTGATGCAACTAGGTGTGTGCATGCGTAAGGTAAAGATTCATCTGAAACTTTTGAGGTTTGAATCTCTAGCATGATCTTGTTTTGAATGTCTTTGCCTCTTGAAACAGGCTAAAACAGCAGTGTGTTGATAAGTGGCGGACATTTTGAGCACCATTTGAATTTCAGAAAGAACTTCAGCGGTTTTATTGTTTCCTTTGTACTTCAAAGTATCTGAATGAGTTCCTTATTTCTCAAGACATAATATATTTAGAGATTTAAAGTGCATATTGAGGTAACTTAGTCACAGGGTCATGAGAAAAACAGGAAATTGCAACCATCTTTGGCGCCATTTTGGATTTTGGGACTAGTTCAAGTAGTTTTATTGGTATAGATATGCGTGTTTCAAATCTGCGAATAAGAATTTATCCAGATTCCTTGACTCCCATAACATATATAAAGACATTTTAGTGTGCTTTATTGGGTTACTTAGTTGCAGAGTTATGAGAAAACAACAACAGGAAAAGGGGCATTTCGGGCGCCATTTTGAATTTCAGGATGAGCTCAAGTGTTTTTATTGGTAAATGCGTGTTTTTGAAAAATTCCCAATAAGTATATGATTCATTTCATGAGTCGCAAAACATATATTAAGACATTTAAAGTGCGTGTTGAAGTACCTTGGTGTAAAACCAGAAACGGCAGCAATTTCAGACGCCATTTTGGATTTCTGAAAGAGCTTAAGCGGTTTTATTAATTTTTGTGTGTTTCAAAATCTTCCGATATGTATTGTATTGAGTTCCTTATACTTCAAAACATATGTGTAGACATTTAAAATGTGTTATAGGTAAACCTACTTGCAAAGTTATGAGAAAAACAGGAAATGGTGGCCATTTTGGACGCCATCTTGGATTGCGGAAAACGCTCAAGGAGGATTCATGAGGACTTTTAGTATGTTATTTCACACACATTCCTGGACCTTTCCTGAAAAAATCAGCTTGTTACCAAAAATGTCCAGGTTAAACCCTAATGCTCTTGGACTACATGTTCCACTTGAGGGAATAACTTAATTTTCTTATAACATTCATTTCCATCGAGTATATTCACAAATAATAACTTGGAACTTGGTTCTTGGTTTCAGTGTCTTTGTTGTGCAGAAATGAAATGATAAACTTATCTTAAAGCTCTTGTTTGACCACCTCCTGAGCCGCATATCATTTTGAGATTATAGTAAATTGTTTTTCCATTGTTCAATTGGTAACCATCAAAGTTTTCAGTCCATTCAAGGATATTTATTATTATTTCGATACTCCAACTTATTATCAGGGAGGGGGGCGGGATATTGTAATCGTCCGGTTTGTTACTTACGAAATCTTAAGATTTCATTAGTATATTGATGACTTCCGTCATGTGTTTGTGTGTTTGTTTGTTTGTGTGTGTTTGTTTGCGCGTGTGTTTGTTTGTAGGCTCGAGAAAGGAAGAAGCTACCAATGTCAAATTACACCACGTGATTCAGGAGGGTGATGGCTAGCGTTATTTATATTTTGGTCAAAATCGGTCAAAGGTCAAGGTCACAGTGAGGTCAAACAGTCTATTTTGATGGTTTGGTACAGATCATCGTAGAAACTTCTGGTTTGCGTTGCTACCTTCTCTAGAGACAGCTTTTATTAGACAAGGTCAGAGGTCAAGTTGACGATTTCGTAAGAACCAGTATATGACTGTTTGTTTGTGTGTATGTTTGTCTGTCTGTCTGTTCACAACTTTATGGCAAAACGGCTTTAGCAAACACTATAAAATTTAATCCATAGGTGGGCAATGAACCTTGGACGACCCCATTAACTTTTGGGTCCAATTGGATCAAAGGTCAAGATCAAGGTCACGAAAAGATCAAAGTCGTTTTCGCTCATAACTTCGTCAAAAATGATCTGATTTACTTCAAACTAAGCTTATAGTGAACCTTATTCTATTTGTCACTTATAATCCTATCCATTCCTATAGTGAAAAATGCATATTTGTGAAGATCGGTAGGGTCCGAAGTTTTGGGGGTCATGGCCATCGGTCAAAGTTACAAATTTTCCATGAAAACTAAAACATGGTTATGAAAATACAACTTTACGGGAAAACGACTGGCTCAAACACTGTCAAATTGTATCCACAGGTGGGTAATGAACCTCAAATGACCCCATTAACTTTTTGGTCCAATTAGGTCAAGGGCAGGTCACAAAAAGGTCAAAATTGTTTTTCGCTCATAACTTCGTCAAAAATGATTCGATTTACTTCAAACGAAGCTTATAGTGAACCTTATTATTTTTATGACTTTTAATCCTCACAATCCTATCATGAAAAATGCATATTTGTGAAGATCGGGGTTAAGGATGTATCAAATTTTAATTTGTTCCCCAAAATAACTTTATGCCTTAAATGGGTGGGATTCAGGCCCGTAGCCAGGGCTCAGTATTAAGGTGGGCATATGAACTGGAAGGGGGGGGGCACAATTATTATATTTAATATTTTTGATAACCCGGTATACTATTGTATTCATGCAGCATTAACACATCTATACTGAGGTTGCTGTCGCATACAAACCAAATTGATCTCAGCTAGATTTAATATGTTCCGATGTTTTTGGCCTAAAATTATTCGAATGCAGGAGAGCCGCAACAAACTGGCACATTCACAATGCAAATATTCAATGATTAGACAATTGGCACCAATTCAGGTGCACTTATACAAGGTTTTGTGAAGAATTGGCATTAGAGAATTAATATACCAGAGATACAATGACTAAACGGGGGAGGTTGGCACCAGAATCAGTGCACTGAAATAAGATACAGTAGGCTATGACCTGCGATCATCACATTAAACTATCAACAGCAAATACGACCAGCCTGAAGATACCACAAGGTCCGCATTTAAAGCAGTCAATTACACATAGGTAAGGTCATGCACAAAGCACTAGATATGGGATATGCAAAGCACCAAACACAACATTTAACTTAAACATCAGAAGTACAAAGCAGCCGACCACGGCGGGTGCTGACCACAACCACACTGCAGCCACAACCACACACGCATCACCAGCAGTCACACACACAATCTGAAATCCTCGTATAGTTTTTATACCGCTGTACTCGCTGTCAGAAGAGCTGCAGGCGACGTGTCTCGGTGTGGAATCTTCTGAGGACCTTCTCCTTCCATTCATTCAGGCATTTACGTGTGAGGTCTCTCTCGAAGGCCAGCTGTACCAGTTGTGCCTTGCGTGCATGGCGCATGGACCGTCGATGGTCAGTGAAGACATTCCTCAATGTTGAGAATGAGTTTTCACACATGGCAGTGGACGCACCAAGTGTTAGTCCAAGTCTCATAGCAGTCACTACACTTGGCATGGCTTCCAGCGTTTTGTGGTATGTTGAGAGGAGTTTTTGTGTTGTCCATCTCTCGTTTGGCTGCTTTTCTGTCTGTGAGCGAATAAACTGCTTTGCAACCACACACTCTGTTTCACTGATGGTTGACTTTGTTAATGTCATGATGTGCTGGGTCAGGTCAGGTTCGATCTGTGACCTGCTACAGGTACCATGTAAACCTGTACTAACCTGTTCCATGGTCGGGTTGTCGGCGACTAAACCGTCTCCCCCAGCAGGTTTTCTGGTGAGGAGGGTGTTTGGATATGGACACCCAGCAGGATTAAAAACAAAACCTGTCAAAGGGCGGAGGAGCTCCTTGTGAGCCAATGGCCATCCATATCTAGTGCCCAACTGTGTCTGCGGACGTCCTCCTGCAGTTGGGTCACTTCTTATTAGGAGGTTGGTGGCAGGATTTGCACTCCGGCCACCGTAAAACCCTTCATTCCGCAAAACGCAAAAACGCAAAAAAATCTGAAAACCCACTCCGTGGGAGTACCTCCTGTGCAGCTTCCCTTCGCAGGGCAGCTCACCGGATGACGGGATTGGGGCAAAGCCTTCGGGACCCCCAATCTTTGATAGGAGGGAAACCACGGGGTAACATCCCTGGGTCAGATTGCGGGAGAGTGTGTCGGAGTGGTGCTGAGGTGTCGTCCACCAGACGGCGGTCTCCTTGGGTTAACCTGAGGCGGTCCCTTCGGGTGGGTGCCTGGAATGTCCTATCCCTAAGAGAGGATGATCACCTGTCTCTGTTATCATCTGAGCTCAAGCGTTTGGACATCGGGATTGCAGCTCTCTCTGAGGTTCGGAGACCGGATTGCGGCGAGATAATGGTGGGTGGTTACACCTACTATTGGTCTGGTCGCTCTGATCGTTACCATACCCAAGGAGTTGCTGTAGCTGTGTCCAATAAGCTGACCCCAAAGATAATTGAGGTAACACCGGTCAACGAGCGTATTATGAGATTAAGGATTCGTCACTCCTTAGGTGTCATTTCCCTGGTCTCTGTTTATGCTCCGACTGAGGCGAGTGATCTCACCGTGAAGGATGCATTCTACGCCACACTCGAGTCTGTGGTTGATCAGTGCCCCAGACGAGATACACTTCTAGTCTTGGGGGATTTCAATGCATCGACTGGAACTGATAGGGATGGTTATGAGGTGTGTGTTGGTCCCCATGGGTCAGGAACTATGAACCAGAATAGCACTAAGTTCCTTGACTTTGCAAGAAGTCATGGACTTAGGGTGGCTGGTTCATGGTTTCAGCGCCCACAAGCTCATCGCTGGACTTGGTATTCCAACGCTGGCAGTGTGGCAAAGGAGATTGACCATGTCCTCATTGACGGTCGTTGGAGGATGATCCAGAACTGCAGGGTCTACCGGAGTGCTCAGTTCCTCAATACTGACCACAGGCTTGTTGTAGCAACTCTAAAGCTGCACCTTAAATCCTGGAGAATGGTACCATCCCAGCCGAGGCTGGATGTTGCCAAGCTCAGGGATGAGAGAGTAGCTGAGGAGTTTGCGAACAGGCTGAGTGGACACTTGGGGGGTCTGGGTGCTTTGGGGGGTCCTGAAGAGTTGTGGAGCGCCTTCAAGACCACCGTCCTTGATGTTGCCGGTGGATGCCTTGGAGCTCACCACAGGGCAAAGAAGAATTTTGTCTCTCAAAGGACACTGGATACCATTGACCAGAGTCGCAGGGCCAGGCTGAATGGCAGAGCTGAGCTGTTCAGGGAGCTGAGGCGTAAAACTGTACGTGCACTGAGGGTGGACATGGAGGCCTATGTGCGAGGAATCTGTGAGGGGGTAGAGCATCACCTGTGGACAGGTGATTCTCGTCCCGCTTACAGGGGAATTTGCGCATTACGTTCATCCAAGCCCATCCCTCGGAGCACTACAGTTCGAGCAGAGAGTGGTAGGCTCTTGACAGAGGAGTCTGAAGTGAAGGCCCGCTGGGCCGGTTACTTTGAGCGGTTGTACCAGGCTGATCCCCCAACTGTCGAGTTGGACGTCAAGGGTGTTACAATCCCTGTTGCTGACCCTCGAATCAACTGTGGTCCACCTTCGCTTGTGGAAACACGGGCTGCGGTGAACCAGTTGAAACGGGGCAAAGCTCCAGGGATCTGTGGCATCCATGCCGAACTTCTCAAGGCTGGTGGAAATGCTGCACTCGTGTCGTTGCATGCAGTTTTGTGCTCTGCCTGGAACACAGGCATCATCCCAACTGACTGGAAGAGGGGCCTTGTTGTCCCTCTCTGGAAAGGGAAGGGTGATCGCCAAGACTGCAACAACTACCGAGGGGTGACGCTGCTCTCAGTGCCGGGCAAGGTCTTTGCTCGGATAATTCTCGATAGGGTTCGCCACCATCTGCTTGAGCACCAGCATCCAGAGTAGTCAGGCTTTACACCAAAGAGGTCAACGATTGACCGTATCCTTGCACTTCGTGTCCTCACCGAACGCAGACGAGAGTTTCGGCAGGGGCTGCTTGCAGCCTATGTTGATCTCTGTAAAGCGTTCGATTCAGTGAATCGGGATGTCCTCTGGAGGATTCTTGGTCTTCGTGGGGTGCCACCAAAACTGATCGATCTGATGTCTGAACTCTACTCTGGTACTGAGAGTGCTGTGAAGTGTGGTGGTACCATCTCTGACTTATTTCCAGTTGTTACTGGAGTTCGTCAGGGATGTGTACTTGCCCCCACACTTTTCAGCACTTGTATGGACTGGATTCTAGGGAGGATGTCGGAGAGATCAAGTTGCGGTGCGTCGTTTGGGAATGTCAAGATCTCGGACCTTGACTTTGCAGATGATGCAGTCATCTTTGCGGAGACTTTGGACATCCTCTTGGGGGCCCTCGAGGTGCTGAATGAGGAGTCGGAGCCGTTGGGATTACGGGTTTCTTGGGTCAAAACTAAGATCCAGGCTTTCGGTGACATCTTGGATGCTGCTGTCCTTTCTGTGTCTGTTTGTGGTGAGGATGTTGAGGTCGTGGAGAGATTCACTTACCTTGGCAGTGATATTCATGTCTCTGCTGGCTGCGAGTCAGAGGTCAATAGACGTCTGGGTCGGGCCTGGGGAGTCATGGATTCACTGGATCATGGGGTGTGGCGCTGCCGGTACCTGTGCGGGAGGACGAAAGTCCGAGTCTTCAGGTCCTTGGTACTTCCAGTCTTGCTCTATGGGTGCGAGACTTGGACTCTGACCAAGGATCTGAGATGGAGATTTAATTCCTTTGGTGCCAGGTCTCTTCGGAGAATCCTTGGCTATCGCTGGTCGGATTTTGTGTCCAACGAGCGGTTGCTGAGAGAGACTCGGATGAGATTTGTTACCTGCATAGTCCGTGAGCGTCAGTTGCGGCTGTATGGACATGTGGCTCGTTTTCCTGACTCTGATCCTGCTCACCAGATTCTCTCAGCGAGGGAGTCTCATGAGTGGAGGAGGCCAGTGGGTCGACCACGTGCCTCATGGTTTTAACAGGTTGACCATTATCTCACGGAGATGGGGATGGGCCTGGCATCTGCCTGGGGGATGGCCAGACGGAGGCCCCTGGAGTACCGGCGGAAAGTGGACGCAGCGACGTGCTGTTCTGGCACATGCTCCCATACCTGACCTGACCTGTGCTGGAGCAAGTGGGGATCCAAAAACGTGCCATTTTCAGGATTCAAGGCAGCGAGTGAACGGGCGAGTTGTATGTTGCGCTCACTGAAGCGCTGAGCGATCTCGCCAAGCACAGTGTCAATTGTGCTGTAAAAAAACCCTCTGCAGTTCCGGCTTGTCATTGTCGTTGTTTTGTCCTGTAGTCTCCAAAACTACAAACTGTTCCAAGGTCTAATGCATTGTGCGTCTCCGTTTTGGTGGTGCAGGTGTAGAAGTGTGAGCATCGTTGGCCTTGTTCCACAGATCAGTGAACTCATCCTCAGAGCGGAGTTTCTTCACGCACTCTGTAGCACTCGCCACCAGTTCTAACTCCGTTAGCAAGTCCATGTCCTCTGCCTGCAAGAGTCTGTTAGGGCCATCGAACAACATCAGCAGTTTTGTACAAAGATAGCAGTGAACATGAAGGCAGGCCCAGGGACTTCCCGCAAAAGCCCAATAGCCTCCATCCTCATCTCTGCACCGTAGGCGCGCTCTGCATCAATCTCCGACAGTAAGGATGTGATATCCTTAAAAGATCCTATGATCACAGACACTGTGGTGAAATGTTCCATCCACCTTTGATCAAGAAGTCGTTTTAAATCGCTCACCTTTATATTGTGCAGCAACATTGGGCTTTCTGAAGAATTTGTACAGGCAACAACAAATCTCGAGGAAATCAGTGACAGCTTTCTCTGCTGCCAGTGCGTGGATAACTACCAGATGGAGTTGGTGATTTAAGCAGTGCACATAGGGGATTTCTCTTTCCAATATCTCTTGCAACAACTTTTGCACCCCACCGTGCTTCCCAGCCATTACCGAAGCCCCGTCGTACACCTGACTTAATATTTTTGACGTGTCAAGTCCTGTTTTTGTCAGCTCTGCAATTATTAGGTCTGTCAATGTTTTTGCATCTCCAGCGTCGGCTGTAGCTATTGTGAGTAGACGCTCTGTTGCTTCATTTGATGCCGATACAAAGCGAATGATGATTGATATGTTCTCACATTCAGTGGGGTCCCTCGTCCCATCCACCTTGATGGTAAACCACGATGTGCCTACTTCTTCCACGATGGCATCCCTAACAACATTACTCAATGTGCAGATCAGTTCATTCTGCATTTCCGGACTAGTATAGCTTGCGTTTCGTGGGATATGCTTTATTATTTCGGCGAGCTCGGTGTCTTCCTTGAGTGTGTAGTTTAAAAGTGAGAGGAAGAGCCCCACTGTGCCCGTCTGACATATCCTCAAAATTATCAAGACTCCCTCTAAAAGGTATCTGATTTTCGGCGAGAAATCCCACAACATCTAAAAGAGCAGACACATAGTACCGGTTTCTATTTAGCTGGTCAGCATTGAGGAGTGTGGAAATCTCCTCACCACAATCGATGCGCCTCTCCTTCTCCTTCCATCTCAAAACACAAGTTAAATGTTCCTTTGAAGTTGCGTGTTTGTGAAACCCCCTGCCTTTCTCAACGGCATGTTTCCAATTCCGGTAGCCTCGCACTGTGAAAGTAGAGTCCACTGGGCCACGTGCAGTGTTAAACTTCCTACATGGATAGCAGAATGCTGCATCTGTCTGCACACTATATTCCAACCATTCATTAGTCTGGTACCACGAGGACACAAACGAGCGACTCTTGTTCTGCAACAGATGGCCAGGGTACCGCTGGAGAACAACTTGATTCGGTCTCTCACTTCCAAGATCATCGGGAAGCAGCTTTACAGTCACACCCGATCCCGAGGCCGACGCTGAGCGTGGCAACTCGGCTGTCTGCGCTGGGGCTCCAGCTGCAGGGCTGACGTTGCTGGCTTGGCCAGGTTGGCCAGCTTCTGTCGGTATTTCATCGACATGATCGTCTTTTCCTCCTCCTCCTCCTCAAACTCCTCCCACAACATGTCTTTCATCATCTTCTTCATTTTCGTCGCTTGCATTTTTTCCTTTTCTGAGCCATTTTCGTATATCCATCATCCACGTCTTTTTCTCCTGCTGCGAGCTCGTGCTCTGTGATTGGTCCATCGTGACTCGCGTCACTAATCTCGCGACTCGCGTCACTAATCTCGCGACTCGCGAGATTTGACGGTTGACGGTTTTATTTATTAAATGATCCATCCATCAAAAACAGGTTTTATCTGCATAATCTCAAACGTAAGCACGATTGCAAACACACATATTTTTTAATTTTTTATTATAAAATTACTTTTGTAAGATGGAGGGTTGACGGGTTGTGAAGGTCACGTGGTGCACGTGCACTTCATCTTTAATCATGTAAATTTATGTCTTTTCCTTAATCATATTATCATATGACTATATTACATTTATACCTAACTTACAACCAATCAGGAAACCTGCTCAATCGGGTCTCCATATCGAATATGCTGATTGGCTATTCCTTAAAACTAAATGATCCACCATATATATAACCACCCACAACATCGACATTCGACATAAGGGCTTGGCTGCTGGCGTTGGTGCTTGCGTTATCTTTTATCTTGTGGTCTTGGACTGTATTGTCTTGCCAATTGCTTTTGGAGATGCGCTGACAAGCGCACACTTATCTCTTGACTGTTATTCAAAGAAGGAAATTATTAAAGAACAGTTTATCCAAGAAGGCCTTATTATTCACCACGTTTAACATCTGGAATAAGGGTTTTAGGTCACACAGGTGAACTCTTAAATAGCAAGTTCACAGTGGGCGCTCATCCTTAAACACTAAGTTGTTCACAGGGTGCAACAGGGCATAAATGGGTGGCACCTGATGCGCCATGGGGGGGTATTGCACCCAAATGCCCCCCCCCCCCGAGCGACGGGCCTGGCGGGATTTGTTGTGCCTGGCACCACTTGATTGTAATTAAATTTATCCGCTTATTTGTTTTATCTACTTTTACCCAGGTTATTTCTTCAATAAGACTTATTTGATATTTCTCACATTCTTTATGCTTCCCATTTAAATACCAAGGCTGATTACATCTCCACTCTTTGGTTTGGTTATTGCTTGGTTCTGTCATTCATAAATCAGTAAAAAGATGGCGGTAGCCTGTTAAAATTCCCAACCCAATATCGTAACACTTATACATATAATCATGAGGGAGACTATTGATTCCATTCTCTAAAATATATCTTTTATCATCAAAAGCTCCGAATGCTTTCTTATTTATCTCTTCTGTATATAATTGATGTTTATAACTTCTTATTGTATTCATTTTTCTGTACTCTTCCTTCTTGAAGGTTAAACAGTTGTAATAATGTTTAAAGTTTATTGTTTCCTTGATTATATTTTTCTTTATTCCCTTTTGCTTCTCGTCACACCTTTCAATGTTATTATTATCAATATACGTAAAAGCATAAGACTTTGATCTCGATCCTATAAATTCACTCATGACCTTCCCACCCAATTCATCTTTAAACTTACCAATAACCTTCTTATTCTTTGATGAAAACAACACATCACCTGACTTCTAATTACTTGTATCACATATATCAATATTATCAATCATATCCTCATATACATGACTTGTCTTAATTTCTCATATAAAACTATCTGTATCCATATGTAACAATGACACATTATCCTTATACTTTGATGTTAAATTATTATAGTAATAGTCATACATTAACGACTTTGACAAGTCAAGAATTGATGTTCCTATATAAATAGGTTTATCCATTTCAATACTCTTTTTTCAAATGAATACACAAAAGTTCTCTGAAAACACCTCTGCTCGCTCAAAACTTGGTCTATTAATTAACTTTGAAGCCTGTTTCCAAGATGTAGCAAGTCTTATGTTTTGTCGATTCCCAACATTTTCCATAGTCTTTCCAAATACAGCATTATTTATAAATTTCTAAAAGTCCTTCTCAAAATCTGTTTTTGCTTCTGTTCTCCTTTTTGTATAAAAATCAATATACTTCTTTAACCAAAGACTTTGTCAAATTTCAAAATCCTATGAATTTTCATTACTCTCAACCCAGCAGATAAATATTGTTTCAAGTTCCTTTGATGCAAAACATAACTTTCTTTATCATTTAATGTGGTAAGTAATTTTTCTGGAGATTTACCTTTTATATTAAATGACTGTTGGTAATCACTTAACCATTCTTTTCTTGGACTTTCTTTATCAGGGGCATAAGGTAGGTCTTTATGTTTGTTATGAAGTTCTGCTGGATATTTTAAATCAACGTCAAAATAATATCCAACTTCAGCTTCATCCAATTCTTTTTGAGAGGAGACAACAATGTCTTGTAAAACTTTTTCATAATCTTTTTCTTTAACCCATTTAAGTTTTCCATAAGGTAAAGATTGAGACATAGCCCACCCATACAAACTGTGAGCATCATAATACATCAGGTTAGAGTTGCTCATTCTTATTATAATCAGGAAGATATTTGTTATTTACTTTAGCACATCTCTTAGAACATACTTGCGATATTCCTCCTCTTTTACCCTTCTCTATCATTAAAAGCATATCTATATCACTGATTAATTCCAAATTCTGTTTTGTCATTGTTAACAAAAGACTCCAAGGGCTGTGTCATAGTGAGTAGGGTCTAATCCATAAGAATTTTTATTTTGACAGACTCTTCTAAAAGTTTCAAACACATCAGTTTTAAGATACAAATCATGATATTCTCCAAGATTCTTTATATTAAACTTCTCCCAAACCTTTTTAGCTTGTGTTTAATCTCGATCGGAAAGATGAGTTTCATTCAACTTTCTATCGAAACTTTCCCTTGAAGGAAGTTGTGTTTCTTTAAACTTCTCAAATGAATCCATGTAGTCATTCGGATACATTCCCTTTTGTGATAAGAGATCAATCTCTTCTTGATTTGAGAAATGTGATTTAAGATTTGATAAGTTTTTAATATTTGATGCGAAGTTAGATTATGAACTTGCCATAAACTTGTATGTGTCAAGAAATCTGATATGGGATGTGGGGGATGTATGAATTGTTTTTGTGAATGAGATGTATTTTTGATCTGTGTTAGGAATGGCAGAAATATATCCACATGTCTTTGAAAGTTCATTTATAAATAGATGTGTGTCATAGTGAGCATTATTGTGAAGAAAGACAGGAATAAAGTTTGGGGGCTTGTAATTAAGATTACAACAGGAATGAGCTGGACCTCTATATTTTCCAGCAAGATGACAATGATCCCGAACTTTGACCTCTCCCTCAATTTTCTCCTCACAAAAATGACAGATACTGTTCTTTCTAAATTCCTTTTTCTCTCCCTTTGTTAATGACATTGGTTTGAGATTATGGGTTTCCTGGGTCAAAACTAAGATCGAGGCTTTCAATGACATCTTGGATGCTGCTATCTTGTCTATACCATTTTTGGTGAGGATGTTGAGGTCACGGAAAGATTCACCTACCTTGGCAGTGATATTCATGTCTCTGCTCACTGTGAACCAGAGGTCAATAGATGTTTGGGTCGGGCCTGGGGAGCCTTGGATTCACTAGATCATGTGGTGTGGCGCTGTCAGTACCTGTGCAGGAGAATCAAAGCCTGAGTCTTCAGGTCCTGGGTGCTTCTAATCTTCCTCTACAGAAGTTAGACTTTGATTCTGACCAGGATCCAAGTCTCACATCCGCATATGATATGGAGACTTAATTCCTTTAGTACCAGGTCTCTTTGGAGAATCCTTGGCTATTGCTGGTCGGACTTTGTGTCCAACAAGCGGTTGCTGAGAGAGACTCGGATGAGATTTGTTACCTGCTTGGTCTATGAGCATCAGTTGCGGCTGTATGGACATGTGGCTCATTTTCCTCATGCTGATCCTGCTCACCAGATACTCTCAGCGAGGGAGACTCATGAGTGGAGGAGGCCAATGGGCCGACCACGTGTCTCGTGGTTACAGAATTTTGATCAGCATCTCATGGACATCGGGATGGCCAGACAGAGGCCCCTGGAGTACCGACAGCAAGTGGGCACAGCGAAACGCTGCTCCGGTACATGCTCCCAGACCTGACCTGCCCTGATCATCAGCACCATGAAAATAAAGCATTAATTGGCCAGCGTCATCCAAGGAAGAAAGAAGTTCTATTTTTGGAGAAGCTTCCAACGTTTATTTTAATGCTTGTTTGTCTCTTTTTGTCTGATGTGCTGAATATTTTTTGCACTGCACAGAGATCTAGAGAAACTAAGCACATTGATTGATTATTAATGGAAGTAAAGCATTTAACAACTAGTTGTGGTTAACTTATGTATATTTGAAGAGTTTTGAAAATCTACTCACTTCATTCCATTTAAACTCATTGTAAAATGTTACATGTCATTATTAAACAAGCCTGCTGTTGGCTTTGAGGTTAAGGTGGCTGGCTTGGGACCTCAGGGTCCTGAGTTTGAGCAACTGTCGTCTGTTGAATTAACACCAGGTGGGGTTGACTCTGACTTTCATCCTTCTGAGTTTGGTGAAATGAGTACCAGTGTACTGGGTAATAACCATTCAGGATAAGCTGTGTCAGAGTGGTGACCTGTCCAGGGCTGTACTTCTTGCCAATAAAACTGCCTTGGCAACACAGGTCAGGTCAGCTATGGGAGCATGTGCCAGAACAGCGTGTCGCTGCGTCCACTTTCCGCCGGTACTCCAGGGGCCTCTGTCTGGCCTTCCCCCAGGCAGATGCCAGGCCCATCCCCATCTCCTTGAGATGCTGGTCAACCTGATGCAACCACGAGGCACGTGGTCGGACCATTGGCCTCCTCCACTCACGAGACTCCCTCGCTGAGAGAATCTGGTGAGCAGGATCAGCATCTGGAAAACGAGCCACATGTCCATACAGCCGCAGCTGATGCTCACGGACTATGCAGGTAACAAATCTCATTTGAGTCTCTCTCAGCAACCGCTCGTTGGACACAAAGTCCGACCAGCGATAGCCAAGGATTCTCCGAAGAGACCTGGTACCAAAGGAATCAAGTCTCCGTCTCAGATCCTTGGTCAGAGTCCAAGTCTCGCATCCATAGAGCAAGACTGGAAGCACCAAGGACCTGAAGACTCAGACTTTCGTCCGCCCGCACAGGTACCGGCAGCGCCACACCCCATGATCCAGTGAATCCATGACTCCCCAGGCCTGACCCAGACGTCTATTGACCTCTGACTCACAGCCAGCAGAAACGTGAATATCACTGCCAAGGTAAGTGAATCTCTCCACGACCTCAACATCCTCACCACAAACAGACACAGACAGGACAGCAGCATCCAAGATGTCATTGAAAGCCTGGATCTTAGTTTTGACCCAAGAAACCCATAATCCCAGTGGCTCCGACTCCTCATTCAGCACCTCGAGGGCCCCCAAAAGGATATCTAAAGTCTCCGCAAAGATGACTGCATCATCTGCGAAATCAAGGTCCGAGATCTTGACATTCCCAAACGATGCACCACAGCTTGATCTTTCCAACATCCTCCATAAAATCCAGTCCATACAAGTGCTGAAAAGTGTGGGGGCCAGTACACACCCCTGACGAACTCCAGTAACAACTGGAAATAAGTCAGAGAAGGTACTACCACACTTCACAGCACTCTCACTACCAGAGTTCAGACATCAGATCGATCAGTTTTGGTAGCACCCCACCAAGACCAAGAATCCTCCAGAGGGCATCCCGATTCACTGAATCGAACGTTTTACAGAGATCAACATAGGCTGCAAGCAGCCCCTGCCTAAACTCTCGTCTGCGTTCGGTGAGGACACGAAGAGCAAGGATACGGTCAATCGTTGACCTCTTTGGTGTAAAGCCTGACTGCTCTGGACGCTGGTGCTTAAGCAGATGGTGGCGAACCCTATCAAGAATTATCCGAGCAAAGACCTTGCCCGGCACTGAGAGCAGCGTCACCCCTCGGTAGTTGTTGCAGTCTTGGCCATTACCCTTCCCTTTCCAGAGAGGGACAACAAAACAAGGCCCCTCTTCCAATCAGTTGGGATGATGCCTGTGTTCCAGGCAGAGCACAAAACTGCATGCAACGACATGAGGGCAGCATTTTCCACCAGCCTTGAGAAGTTTGGCATGGATGCCACAGATCCCTCGAGCTTTACCCTGTTTCAAACGGTTCACCAGAGCCCGTGTTTCCACAAGCGAAGGTGGACCACAATTGATTGGAGGGTCAGCAACAGGGATTGTAACACCATTGACGTCCAACTCGACAGTTAGTGGATCAGCCTGGTACAACCGCTCAAAGTAAGCGGCCCAGCGGGCCTTCACTTTAGACTCCTTTGTTAAGAGCTTACCACTCTCTGCTCTAACTGCAGTGCTCCTAGGGATGGGCTTGGATGAACGCAATGCGCGAATTCCCCTGTAAGCGGGACGAGAATCACCTGTCCACAGGTGATGCACTACTCCCTCACAGATTCCTCGCACATAGGCCTCCTTGTCCACCCTCAGTGCACGTACAGTTTTACGCTTCAGCTCCCTGAACAGCTCAGCTCTGCCATTCAGCCTGGCCCTGCGACTCTGGTTAATGGTATCCAGTGTCCCTTGAGAGACAAAATTCTTCTTTTCCCTGCGGTGAGTTCCAAGACATCCACCGGCAACATCAAGTATGGTGGTCTTGAAGGTAATCCATCACTCTTCAGGACCCCCCAAAGCACCCAGACACCCCAAATGTCCACTCAGCCTGTTCGCAAACTCCTCAGCTACTCTCTCATCCTTGAGCTTGCCAACATCCAGCCTCGGCTGGGATGGTACCATTCTCCAGGATTTAAGGAGCAGCTTTAGAGTTGCTACAACAAGCCTGTGGTCAGTATTGAGGAACTGAGCACTCCGGTAGACCCTGCAGTTCTGGATCATGCTCCAGCGACCGTCAACGAGGACATGGTCAATCTCCTTTGCCACACCGCCAGCATTGGAATACCTAGTCCAGCGATGAGCTTGTGGGTGCTGAAACCATGAACCAGCCACCCTAAGTCCATGACTTCTTGCAAAGTCAAGGAACTTAGTGCTATTCTGGTTCATAGTTCCTGACCCATGGGGACCAACACACACCTCATAACCATCCCTATCAGTTCCAGTCGATGCATTGAAATCCCCCAAGACTAGAAGTGTATCTCGTCTGGGGCACTGATCAACCACAGACTTGATCGTGGCATAGAATGTGTCCTTCACGGTGAGATCACTCGCCTCAGTCGGAGCATAGACAGAGACCAGGGAAATGACGCCCAAGGAGTGACAAATCCTTAATCTCATAATACGCTCGTTGACTTGTGTTACCTCAATTATCATTGCGGTCAGCTTATTGGACACAGCTACAGCAACTCCTTGGGAATGGTAACGATCAGAGCGACCAGAACAATAGTAGGTGTAACCACCCGCCATTATCTTGCCGCAATCCGTTGTCCGAACTTCAGAGAGAGCTGCAATACCGATGTCCAAATGCTTGAGCTCAGATGATAACAGAGACAGGTGATCATCCTCTCTTAGGGATAGGACATTCCAGGCACCCACCCGAAGGGACCGCCTCAGGTTAACCCAAGGAGACCACCGTCTGGTGGACGACACCTCAGCACCACTCTGACACACTCTCCCGCAATCTGACTCAGGAATGTTACCCCATGGTTTCCCTCCTATCATCAAAGATTGGGGGTCCCGAAGGCTTTGCCCCAATCCCGCCATCCGGTGAGCTGCCCTGCGAAGAGAAGCTGCACAGGAGGGACTCCCACGGAGTGGGTTTTCAGATTTTTTTGCGTTTGTGTGTTTTGCCGAATGAAGGGTTTTACGGTGGCCGGAGTGCAAATCCTGCCACCAACCTCCTCATAAAAAAGTAACCAAATGCAGGAGGACATCCGCAGACACAGTTGGGAACTAGATATGGATGGCCGTTGGCTCACAAGGAGCACCTCCGCCCTTTGACAGGTTTTGTTTTTAATCCTGCTGGGTGTCCATATCCAAACACCCTCCTCACCAGAAAACCTGGTGAGGGAGACGGTTTAGTCACCGACAACCCGACCATGGAACAGTTTAGTACAGGTTTACATGGTACCTGTAGCAGGTCACAGATCTGACCTGACCTGACATCAGGCAATGCAATTTGCCTTTATGGTATGAAAGGAATGGTATAATCATTATTATTATTATTAGTTAAACCATTTAGTATATTTTTGCAAAGATGCTGCCTTTGTTCTCTTTCCTGTTGCATCCACGATAAATATTTAAACTGATGAAAAGTATCATCTTAGTCTCAATTGCAAGGATTTATCACTCGGCATCCTTGTGATTGAATCACAGAAAGGTCATTTGGACCATGAGAACTGTCGCACACAAATTCCTTCACGATATTCAATTTAATCTCTCAGCCCGACTTGGAAGAGGTCACAGCAAAGGGTGAGACTAACTAATGTGAGAGTGCTAAATTGAGCAAACTTTCGGGCTTGTTCAGCTCACTGCTTCTCTTACCACACGCATAGACAGATCAATCATATATTATTGTATTACAAAAAATGTGGAGGCCTTTACGATGATTCCAAAATTCCCTGCATGTGCATGACTGCATTGATATAAAGGAGAGGGAGTAGGAAAAGCAAAACGGGGTTGGGGAAGGGAACTGGAGTCTTTATATTCCAGGAGTAGCGATAACTTGCAATATGAAGCCATTTTGTTTCCATTAAACATGGTGCACCAAACCTGCAGTACCCATTGTTCGTGAATCATCATATGTCTGTAATATATAAGAAGCATAATATAATATAATATAATGTAATATAATGGATTATATTACTTACTGTTTTTGTTTTCGTTCTTCCAATGTGTCAGAATGAGCATACAATCAGACGAGATTGATTTAACCTTAAAACATATTGTGGAAACTACGGCTAAAATTAAGTATAATGTGCGAGTGAAGGTTCACTCTGATGGGTGCCTAATTGGAGGTGTACAGAGCGTGTGGATGTGTGAGCGGAAGAAGCAAAGTTAATGACAGAATGCAGAAATTTAAAAAAATTGGAAGAAGCAAAGTTAAAGAAAGAAATGGAGTGAGTGAGAGTTTAGAGAATTATAAAAGATAACAATTGTAAGTGAGAAAAAACAAAAAGAGAAAAAGAAGATTGATTGATTGTGTGCCCTGCTTGTAGGCAGGTCTTTAGCTGCTTGGCAAGGGTGGTAATGGGTGGTTTGCCGTTGCCTTCCCAGCAGTTAGTCATGACAGGAATTTGTCATTTGGCCAGGATACTGGAAGTAACCCGACTATTCTTGGCGAAGGACACCATGCGATCTTCAACATCCACCAACTAATTTTTAGAAATTTAGAAATAACAAATGAATAAAAGAGGGCTCCATTAAAATGAAGATTAGTCATTAGTGAAGGGGTTTTTTTTCTTCCAACTTTTATTTTAACAAAAGTGCTGTGCCATTGAAAACATGCATGTGAATGTAATCCTTCATTCTTTTGTATTCCCATTAAATTTCTCGTCTTCCAAGGTTTCCCTTTTTCCACAGCTTGTTAATACGCTCCATAACTCTCCTTATTTTCTGCCTTTTTCTCCCACTCTTCCAATTCCTCGACCTTTTTCAATACAATATACGGTTTTGCTACAAGGTGAGGCTGAAGACAAATGGATCCTGAATTATTTTGGAATTAACCATGTCAAGAACCATGATATGTTAACCAATGTAAACTGCAACACTTAGAATAATTCGAATCAATAAATACACAAACTTATATTACACACACACACACACACACACACACACACACACACACACACACACACACACACACACACACACACACACACACACACACACACACACGACGTTACTTATCATCAACTTTTCTGGGATGTTCTTGAAATGTCATAAATTATTATCTATGGATGTTTCCATGATGATTTATGTGTTTTTTTACAAGTTATACCCAACTGCCAACTACAATATGATTACAGCACCACACATACAAGAACACCTACGGGGCTACAACTTACCCGGCACAGAATGACACTGAACTCTGTTTCCATCTGAGACGAAGAACTTTATTTTTCCAATCTTTTTTCCTTCCGGCATCTTTAGGATAGCTATACATTTTGAAACCCTTCTTTGATTGGTCGGTGCATCCCATGGCATAGCATCCTGGAATAAAAAAAAAAAATAATGATGAGCTATCGGCTATCATGTACACATTCAATGAATAAAATCTATGGAAATAAAATGGCGCTCATGACCCACGTGACCAGAAATTTCCCGTACTGTCATGTTGCTACTCCTTGCATATAGGGACTCCAGGGAGAGCTGCATCAACAGCTTAGATGCTCATTGTTGCCCTGGAGGATCTGCAAATTAATGGGAATATAATCCAAATTTCAGTAACAGTTGGAGAAATGAGAAATTTAATGTTTTTTTTTTTGTAATTAACATTAACATTGGAAAAAAAAAAAAAACATCAAAAAAAAAACTACAGCAGTACTCCAAATTTAGCTTTCTGATGGGCTGTGAAAAGCGTGTCTGTTTTCAATAAAAATGATGGCACACCATTGTAGCAGGTGCTGCGTGCGCACAGCGCATGAATAACATTAAAAACATAATCTGTCGTAACTCAGATCATTAACTTCCCACGCACTCACTCCTCTCCACTCCACACCACTCGAGATGAAGGGCAAAACAATGCAAGGAGAGCTCAAATTGTTCAACTTGCCGACTTGTAATGAGACATTTGCTGACTCAAATTCATCTTTGAGGGAAATCAGATGTACAGTGCCTCGACAAAGTCCACACCCCCTTTTCAAAATGTTCACCTTTTGTTGCCTTCGAGCCTGGAATGAAATTGTATTAAATCAGACAGTTGCCACATTTATTTACACATCGTAACCCACAACTTCGAAGTGAAAAACAAATTCTACAAATTTCAGAAAATGAATTAAAAATACAAAACTAGAATATCTTGCTTGGATAAGTGTCCACCCCCTGAGTTTATACTTGGTGGAAAAGCACCTTTGATTCTGTTGGGATTGGTCTCGACTAACTTTGCACACCTTGATTAGGCAATATTTGCCCATTCTTCTGCACAAAACTGTTCAAGCTCAGTCAAATTGCATGGGGAGTGTTGATGGACAGCAATCTTCAAATCATGCCACAAAATTTCCATTGGATTTAGGTCGGGGCTCTGACTGGGCCACACAAAGATATTTCTATTTTTGGTCCTTAGCCACTCCAGTGTAGCTTTGGCTGTGTTTCATCTTTCTTGCAGAGGGCAGCAAGTTTTCTTCCCGGATTTTTCTGTATTTTGCTCTATCCATTTTCCCTTCCATCCTAACAAGTGCCCCAGTCCCTGCAGATGGGAAATATCCCCATAACTTTATGCTGCTACCACCATGCTTCACAGTAGGGATGGTGTTCTTTGGGTAATGTACTGTGTTGGGTGTGTGCCAAACGTAGCGTTTTTTTTATTTTGGCCAAAAAGTTCCATCTTGGTTTCATCAGACCACAAAACTTTTTGCCACGTGGCTTCAGAATCTCCGAAGTGTTTTTATGCATACCTCAAATGTGACTCAAGGTAGGATTTTTAGAGTAATGGCTTCCTTCTTGCCACCCTACCGTACAGGCCAGACTTGTGGAGTGCTTGGGATATTGTTGTCACATGCACACAATGACCAGTCTTTGCCATAAAGGCATGGCCTCTTGGTGGCCCCTCTGATCAGTATCTTCCTTGCTTGGTCATCCAGTTTGGAGGGAGAGCCTGATCTCGGCAGGGTCTTGGTGGTGCCACATGCCTTCTACTCCTTCTTGATTGTCTTGACTGTGCTCCAAGGGATATTCAAGGCCTTTGAAAAATTTCTATACCCATCCCCTAATCTCAACCTTTCCACAACTTTATACATTCGTTGTCATACCACAACCTCGACCTTTTTCTTCTCGATCAACTAGAGGGGTCTTTTGAAAGCTCCTTATTATTCATGGTTGAGTCTTTGCTGTGAAATGCACTACCCAGCAAAGGAAACGTACACGAGTAGCTGATTACTTCCACTACCGAAGGTGAAATAGGTTATGTTTTCACCCCTTTCTGTCTGTTTGTTTGTTTGTTTGTTTATTTGCAGGATATCTCAAAAAGTTTCCAATGGATCCGGATGAAATTTTGTGGAAAAGGTTGGGTGTGTGACAAGGACAAACTGATTAAATTTTGGTGAAGATCTGGATCCGGATCCGACTTCGAGAATTTTTTTTAATGATTCTTCACCATTGAGAGATCGGTCCAAAAACCATATATAGCACGATATCTCAAAAAGTTGTGGACATGTTGGGTCTGTCGCAAGGACAAATTGATTCGATTTTGGTGCAGATCTGAATCCGGATCTGGATACGAGAATTATTTAATTTTTTTAAAGTGATTCTTCACCATTGAGAGAAAGGGCCAAAAACGATATAGTAATGTATGGCATGATATTTCAAAAATGTATTGGGCCCGATATGTTCTCGTGGTTCAGGCATTACGTGGCGGAGGTATGTGCTCCATTGAGTGCCCTTCTAGTTTTATTCTGAAATAATCAGAATCAACAATTTAACACACCTGGAGGCCAATCAACTTGTTGCGTGATTTTGAAGGTGATTGGTTACACCTTAGCTAATTTACAATTGATATTATAAGGCACTTATCCAACCAAGATATTCTAATTTTTCATTTATAATTAATTTCCTGAAATTTGTAAATTTTTTCACTTGGAAGTTGTGTGTTATGATGTGTAAATATAGGTGAAAAAATTCTTATTTAATGCCATTTAATTCCAGGCTGTAAGGCAACAAAAGTTGAAGATTTTGAATGGCGTGTCGACTTTCTATAGGCACTGTACATGTTCCACCGATAATATTTATCCCCGAGACATGAAAATATTAACATCTTAAATTCAGCTAAGGTACAGTATGTTATATTTTGTCAATCTTGATTTATTTATAAACGTCGTTGTTTTTCAAAATACTGAGAACTCCTGACAGTTTTTAATTCCATGTATAACCTAACACACTGAAACACCCACGTCACATCATCTGACCAGCATCAGGACACCAGTCAATGAAAATCAACCAGCCGGATACTTTTCATTGATTACAATAATGATTAATGTATGATGAGTCCCCTTATCGCTGGAATAAGACTATGACTTGCATTTGGACAGAAGAACTTTCAACTGGAAAATCGATTGAAGGATTGGATGGAATCCAATAGCAACGTAATTTTAAAGTTATGTTAATTAAAAGAGTGTCTGTTTGGTCAAGTGGTTAAAAAGTTATTTCCTTCTCAACTGGCTGGTGTGGGTTCCATTTAAATTGGGTTGGGCTGCTCACTCTTGCCAACCCAGACTTGCCAAGCGAGGCATGTTTGCCAAAGACTCCTCAACTTCAGTTCACTGAAAGTAGGCTGGTTAAGAAAATCGACTTACCTCATTAAAATACAAACAGTACAAACATTCATGACATCACCAGCCAAACGAAGAGTTTGGTGAATTCAAGTTTATCGTCTGATCAACTCAAACAGTGATCCAAACATTTTACATGAGGATGTGCAACATTTATCAAATCAAACCTTTGCTTTTAGAAAAGGAAAAGGAGGGAGATGGTGGACTGTCATGACTCCAACTGGATGCATGAACCTGGTTAAGAGTGTAGAATGATTCTTCTGTGTATTGAGTACAAGTTCATTCTGAATTTTTCTTCTTGTGCAAATGACTCAAGCATGCCCAAAGCCAATTCCCCATGGATGGCTCATTTCTGAATACTCTCATTTATTGAGGTTGACATTGAGAAGGGCAGGTAAGACTATGGGATGTGGAAAGAAAAGGACATAGGTGAGAACTTTGTCATTTTGTTTGGGGATGTTATGAGTGGGGAGAGGGAGTGAGGGGGGAGTCTGGATGTAACCTTTTTGAGCAAATATTGAATTGAAACAATCACCTAACTAGACAACAGAATCAAACGAGGAGTGAGATGGCATTTACTCGTATTATTTCTGGAAGAAGGACTCATGGATGAATGAAAACAGGTAAAAGTTGGATCTGAAGAACCTTGACCGAGCTTTTGAGGAGAGCTATTGCATGTAAAGAGTAGACCAACTGGAAGGATAATGACAAGCTCAAGTACATTCGACGATAAATGTGCCGTGGTTGCATTTTTTTTGTTTTGAAGGAGTATAGGTTAACAGGCGTTCCAGGAAAATAATGCAACTTGCCACAAATGCTTTACTACACTCAGACATGTACCAAGATTCACAGGTGGGATAGATTAGTGGTTGGGGTAAGGGAATGCAACATTGAAGAAAGCAATTTAATGGTGGAACAGAAATCGAGACCAGGTGAAAAAGACAGAGTGAAATTAAAAATGATGACTGGAAATCTCGAGACCATGGAAGGTGAAGGACACTGCAGACTGCAGACTCAGTGAGCAAGGTTACACCATATATTATTTTTAGGAGGGGTTCACAAAAGTGAGTGAGCGAGATTAAAGCCGATTTATAGAATTTTAAGAAGATTAGCAAAGTTATCAATGAATGTATGTATCCAGGGAATTTTGTTGGAGAACTAGCTTGTTTTATCCAATGTTTATGGGAGCTCCAGTGCCATTGGAAGACATATGCTAATGAGGAAGCACATTGCTGGACAATAATATTTAAATCAAAAGAATATCTTAGTGGTTACATTTTTGGATGCTGATTGAGCTGCTAAAGCCACACCGAGCCATAATGTGAAGGGCAAAGTCTATTAATGTGAAGGACAAAGTCATTAATTGCGTGAAGAGGGAAGTGAGATGTTTGAGACGCAGAAGATCAATTTCAGAAGACAAAATATAATACCAGGTCATTGTTACTTGGAAAGCAATAAAAAAAAAACTAGAAGGGCACTCGGGAGAGCACATACCTCTGCCCTATAATGCCTGATCCACGAGAACATATCTGGCACAATCAATTTTTGAGATATCATGCTATATATCGTTTTTGAGCCCGATCTCTCAGTGGGTGAAGAATCACTTAAAAACTTTTAGTAGTCGGATCCAGATCTGGATTTTCACCAAAATCGAATCAATTTGTTGTCGTCACAAAGCCAACCTGTCCACCAAGTTTCATTAGAATCCGTCCACAACTTTTTGATATATACTGTTACATATGAGTTTAGCCCTATCTCTCAATGGTGACGAATCACTTTAAAAATTCTAGTAGTCGGATCCGGATCCGGATCTTCATCAATATCGAATCAGTTCGTCCTTGTCACACTCCAAACATGTCCACAAAATTTCATCCAGATCCGTCCACAACTTTTTGAGATACCCTGTACACAGACACACAGACAAACAGACAGAAAGGAGTGAAAATTCACCTTCGGTGGTGGAGGTAAAGATCTCTCTGAAGACAAGCCCACGAGAGAGAAGTACCCAAGTTTGTATTTTCATGCATGCATCTTGGACACGTGTTTCTGGCTTCATCGGCAGCACTATATAAGCTTGAAAAGCAGAGTTGGAGAGAAATCCATAAACTGTTTGACACCACATAACATGTCAGGAGGAAAGTGAAATATCATGCTTCATTAACATGACACATGTCGTCAATCATGTTATCACTTCCATCAAGTTGTATGGATCATTCAATGGAAAGATGAACCACAGAAGACCTCAACCGATACTGAGACATCTTCTTTCCAAAGACAACTCCGAAGAGTGCAGGAATGGCAGATTGTTGTGAATTTGGCTAATACAGTATTTCCTTGAAAGAGTCGCACCAGTCTCAGTGGCACAATGGTTCGATCGTCCCCTCTGACTCTGAGAGGTCGGTGGTCCGAACCCTGGCCAAGTCATGCCAAAGACTAAAAATGATACGTGCTGCTTCCTTGCTTGACACTCAGCATTTAAAAAGGATAGAACACGGACAAACAACCATAAGTTGTAATAATAGCACAGTCTCTGATGGGCCTAATGACCTCTTCTTGCCTCTATGTTCCTTCGAAAGGAACTCATATTATTATAGGACAAACATATAAGGGTCCTACAAAAGACTGAATGATTTCCAAGAAAATAACGTTAAGATGCAGATTCAAATTTCAGCAACCTTTATGGATTTAAAACTTATAGACAGAATTTGATTCTTGCATTTCTCACTGCTGATTGCTCTTCGCTTTCCACAGATAATTGATGAAAATTATAACCACTCACAATCTTTAAAATTGCACCATGGTTTGAATATATCCACTCAGTAATGGGTACCACTTATAGCTGGAATACAGCAGATATTTGTCAGCACAAACAAAAAACACAATTTATGAAATTAATTGTGATGCTATTGAATATGGCTTGCCATTTGCATGGCACAAGTCTTAAGCAAAAAGAGTGAGGAGGCAACTACAACGTTAGAAGTCCTTGGAGCTTTTGGAACATCTCTCAAATAGGCAGTGCAGGAAGCATTTCATAGCTTAACATGTCAAAGAACGCAGTTCACAGGACTGTGCAAGAAGCAAAGCTGCAAATTTACAAGTTGCATTCTCCATGAGATTACTGCGGAAGATCGAGCTGCTCACATATCGTTTGGTTAAGACATATTGGAAACGATCAAACAAGATGACAATTTGCTTGATCACGTATTGTTCAACGATGAGGAAAATTTACATTTAGATGGCAGTGAGAACAATAATTTCATTCCATTTCTAAGCAAATGTGACAAAACGCAACGACTTTCCGAGACATATGATAAACTTATCCAAGTAAAGCAAATTGCAAACACATTGAATGAAATTTCAAGCTTTCAAGTCCCTTCATAGCATGCAAATAAATGCCAAACCATGTTCCCAATTCATGCTGATTTTCATTGAAATCATTTTAAACTTGTATAGATTAGTTAATGAATGGTTGAGTCATATGTGGGATGTGTAAACTATGTAAAAGAGTGTTTGGCATCTGCAAGTGTACCATTCCTTTCATGCAATAAAGGCACATAGGGCTACTGATGCAATTTCATTGGCAAGGAGTACAGTCACGAGTCACCACTCCAATGCAGGTTACCCTGAATGGTTACCCCCCCCAGTGCAACGGTACTCATTTCACCAACCTCAGAAGGATAACAGGCTGAGTCAACCCCACCTGGTGTTCATTCAAAGGTGGGACAGGGGCTCAAACTCAGGACCTTAAGGTCCCAAGCCAGCCACCTTAACCGCAAAGCCAACACCAGGCTATAAACATTTGCATGTATACCACCTTTAATATACATCGAACATGGTTGTGGTCACAATATATACAATAACAGGGAGTACAGTGAGCTACAACAATCAAGAATACTAAGCTGGACAAAGATTTCAGTGAGGAGCAAGATTTTGTCAAGTTTTGATTCAGCACAACTGCCTTAGATGTCATCTGTTAGATGATAACCATGGTACAGTAATATGCAACTTTCGGAATGTTGTATGAATGCTAACGGAGCCTTTCATGTATGCTGTGTGTGTTTTCAGTAACACGTTTCTGCTCCTCCGGCACTTTTAACCTCCTGTTGTTATGGGACAAAATCTGTAAGTGAAATGGTCTTTCTAATATAATTTTCAGGCATTTAAATGAAATTGGCAATTTCAAAATGGTTAACCATGATTGTGTTCCTGGGTGCAAATCAGACTCATAGAAATATAGCAAATACAAAAAAAAATCTGCGGATGAGACTGAGAGGTGTTGAGTTCCGATAATTTCCTGTTAATACAAGTGAGAGGCCGCAGTGGATACAGAAAAACACACACACACACACACACACACACACACACACACACACACACACACACACACACACACACACACACACACACACACACACACACACACACACACACACACACACACTATAATGGGCAGAAGAACGAAGGCATACAGAGGTGCAGATGAGAGGAGGAAGAGGATCTGGAACAACGTGATCTGGAAGAGGAATGGCTAATAAAATAGAGGAGGTGAGAATGACATCAACCCACGACTAATTAGATGACAAAATAATAAACACACAAAAACACAAATCAGCAGAACAAAACAAACCTTTACAATATATATATATATATATATATATATATATATATATATATATATATATATATATATATATATATATATATATATATATATATATATTGAGACCGTACCTCCCCATCACCTCCTCATCCTCTTTATTCCCTTCCCCAACATGTCCATTGAAATCTGCTCCAATCACCACTCTTTCATCCTTGGATACACTCTCCACCACTTCATCTAACTCACTCCAGAAATCTTCTTTATATTCCATCTCACACCCCATATGTGGGGCATATGCACTGATGACATTCATCATCACCCCTTCAATTTCCAACTTCACACTCATCACTCGGTCAGACACCCTCCTCACCTCCAATACCCTCTTGACATGATCTTCCTTCAGGATTATCCCGACACCATTTCTCCTCCCATCCACACCATGGTAGAACAGTTTGAAACCACCTCCAATGCTCCTCACCTTACTCCCCATCCACTTGGTCTCTTGTACACACAGTATGTCCACCTTTCTTCTCTCCATCATATCAGCCAACTCTCGCCCTTTGCCAGTCATCGTCCCAACATTCAGAGTTCCAACTCTCACCTCCACACTTCTACCCTTTCCCCTCTCCCACTGCCTCCGGACTCGCCTTCCCAGTCTCCTTCTCCTCCTTTGCCCAGCAGTAGCACAATTTCCACTGGTACCCTGCTGACCACCGGTACCGGTGGCGGTCGTTGGTAACCCGGGCCTCGACCGATCCGGTATGGAAATTCGTTTTGTTGTCCGCATAATGATTTGGCATAGGTTTTTACGCCGGATGCCCTTCCTGACGCAACCCTGGTCGCCTCTTACGACACACAGGGATATGGTACACCTATTCTAACCGGGGCATACACCGGGCCCAGTACAACTGGTGCTCATTTCACCGACCTCGGAAGGATGGCAGGCTGAGTCAACCCCCTGGTGTTTTCGACTTGGTTTATATATATATATATGTATGTATATATATATATATATATATATATATATATATATATATATGTATATATACATATACATACATATATATATATATATATATACATATACATACATATATATATATATATATATACATATACATACATATATATATACATATACATACATATATTAATTCAGTGTCCCAACGGGGCTTGAACTCAGGACCTCTTGGGTCCCAAGCCACTGCCCTTACCACTGCGCCAACACCAGGCTTGTATATATATACATATATATATATACATATATATATATACATATATATATATATATACATATATATATATATATATATACATATATATATATATATATATATACATATATATACATATATATACATATATACACATATATACATATATACACATATATACATATATACACATATATACAAATATATATATACATATATACATATATATACATATATATATATACATATATACATATATATACATATATATATATACATATATACATATATATATACATATATATATACATATATACATATATATACATATATACATATATATATATATACATATATATATATACATATATACATATATATATATATATATATATATATATATATATATATACATATATATATATATATATATATATATATATATATATATATATATATATATATACATATATATATATACATATATATATATATACATATATATATATATATATATTTTTTAAATATTTTTGATGGGGATTATTGTGCAAAGAAAATTAAACTATTGAAGGAATTTGAGAATGAACAAATCTTTATAGGTTCAATGAGTGAGCTAAACAATATGCATCGGTTATTTGAAAAAGAGTGTCCCGAGGCTTCGATGTTTCAGATATTTCTTTAGAATCAACTTTAACAAACATAATAACAAACAAATATTATTCGCTTTGTTTTACAAACAAAGCGAATAATATTTAAAAACAAACATTTGAATCTTTATATTTTTTAAGATACCCCTTTTGTGCCATTACGATATGATAAACTTCTCTTAATGCTCTTGTTTGACCACCTCCTGAGCCACATATCATTTTGAGATTACATAAATTGTTTTTTCATTGTTAAATTGGTTAACCATCAAAGTTTTCAGTCCATTCAAGGATATTTATTTTTTCTTTACATCCTCTAACTTACTAGTTTTTAAATTGATTCGCTTATTTGTTTTATTTACCTTTGTTTTAGTTATTTTTTCAATAAGACTTATTAGATATTTTTCACATTCATTATGTTTTCCATTTATATACCAAGACTGAGATTTTCTCCACTCTTTAGTTTCATTAATACTTGGTTTGACCATTTATATATTGTGAAAAAAATGCGGCGGTAGCCCTAAAAAACCCTAACCCATCTTCCCATCGTTGAAACACAATCTATTCTATACTCTATCATACAATATCCATATGGAACACAATCTATTCCATTATCTAAAATAAATCTCTTCTCATCAAAGACTCCTAATGCCTTTTTATTTGCTTCTTCACTATATATCTTATGTTTATAACTTCTAATTGTATTCATTTTCCTATATTCTTCTTACTTATTCATCAAACAATTATAATAATTTCTAAAAGTTATTGATTTCTTTATTACATATTTCTTTATTCCCTTTAACCTCTTATCAATCTGATCACCATACTTAAAAGCATATGCCTTCGCTCTCAATCCAATAAACTCACTCATTACTTTTCCACCCAACTCATCCTTAAACTTACCAATAACCTTTTCATTCTTTTTGGAAAATAACTCACTCTTCTTGCTGAAATTACTTGTATCATATACTCCAATATTTTTCTTCATATCTTAATAAACATCATCAGTTTTTATATCTTGGATAAAACTATCAGTGTCCATATACAACAATGAAACATTTTCACCATACTCTTTCTTTAAGTCATGATACAAATAATCATACATCAATATCTTTGATAAATCAAGAACTGCTGTTCCAATATAAATTGGTTTATCCATTACAATACTTTCCTTTTTCATATGAATTGCAGAAAAGTTCTCTGAAAAAACCTCTTCTCTATCAAAACTTGGTTTATTTATCAATCTCGAAGCTTCTTTCCAAGATGTTGCGAATCTAATGTTTTTCCTGTTTCTAACATTTTCCATAGTCTTTCCAAATACAGCATTATTCATTAATTTATAAAAGTCCCCTTCAAATTTTACTTTTGTATTGAATTGAATATACTTTTTCACCCAAGGACTTTGTTTAAATTTTAAAACTCTATGAATTTTAGCTACTCTCAATCCTTCTCTCAAAAACTGTTTTAAGCTTCTCTGATGCAAAACATATCCCTCTTTATCATAGAATGTTGTTAATAACTTTTCTGTTGATTTGCCTTTAATATTAAAACTTTTATGATAATCACTGAACCATTCTTTCTTTGGGGTTTCTTTCTCACATGCAAAAGGAAAATCTTTATGCTGATGATGAAGATCACTCGGGTACCTCAAATCAACTTCAAAATAATACCCTTCTTCTTCCTCATTCAATTCCTCTTGAGAAGAAATAACAATATTCATCAAAGCCTTTTCATAATCCTTTTCTTCCACCCACTCCAATTTACCATACGACAGAGATTGAGACATTGCCCATCCCAACAAATTATTAGCATCAAAATACATCAAATAATTACTATCTTTTTCACTCTCATAATTAAGAAGATATTTATTATTTGCTTTAGCATATCTTTTTGAACATACTTGTGATATTCCACCTCTCTTAGACTTTTCAATCATCAAAAGCATTACTACATCACTGATTAAATCTATATCTTGTTTTGTCATTTTCAACATTGCACTCCAAGCTAAACCAGGAGCTGTGAAATAGTGGGCAGGGTCTAATCCATAACAATTTTTATTATGACAGAGTGATCTAAAAGCTTCAAACACATCAGCTTACAATAAAACATCTGTTTTTAGACACAAATCATGATATTCTCCAAGGTTCTTTATTTTAAATATTTTCCATATTTCTTGTGCGTGTTTATATTCCTTATCACTTATCTCTTCTTCATAAAGGTTATAATAGAAACTTTCTTTTGAAGGAAGTTGTGTTTCTTTAAATCTCATAAATGAATGCATATAATCATAAGGATAAATTCCCTTACTTGTAAGAATTTTCTCTTTACTTTGAATTTCATTCCTTGTTTGAATTTCCTCTCTCGTTAGAATTCCCTCTAATCAGAATTTCATCTTTAATCAGAATTTCCTCTTTAGTTGGAATTTCATTCATTGTTTGAATTTTCTTTATAAATAGAATTTCATCTTCAGTTAGAATTTCTTCATTAATTTCCTCATTAATTAGAATTTCCTCTTTACTTTAAATTCTCTCTTTAATCTGAATTTCCTCTTTAGTTAGAATTTCCTCTTTTGGAAAGAATGAATTAAGGTTTGGAAAAGACCCCGTGGAGCTTAAATTTGATGCGAGGTAGGCTAGTGGTGTTCCCATAAACTTGTAAGAATCTAGAAACCTAATACGAGTTAAACGTTTTGCGAATATCGTTTTTGAAAATGAAATATACTTTTGACTTGTGTTTGTTATGGCAGAAATATTCCCTGCTGTTTTTGAAAGTTCATTTATAAATAGATGTGTATCATAGTTGGCGCTGTTGTGAAGAAAGACTGGAATAAAAGAAGGAAATTTATCATTAAGATTACAACAGGAATGAGCGGGACCTCTATATTTACCAGTAAGATGACAATGATCCCTAACTTTAGACTCCTCAATTTCCCCCTCACAAATATGACAGATATTGTTCTTTCTAAATTCTAATTTTTCCTCTTCGGTTAATTTCATCGGTTCATTTGTTTCTTTCATTAATTTAGTTAGTCTTATACAATCCTTTTCTAATCGTTTTACAAACTCTTGTGAAGCTTTTTTCCCACTATAATGTTCAAGTTTATAATACTTTTCTCCAACAGATGATTTGATATAATAACAGAAACCACAAGGAATATGTTTTCGATATTTATTTGTATATGATTATTTTGGATTAGGAAAAGCAGTATTTATCTTTTTTAGGATACATTCAAAATCAGCATATATCACAAATGGGTGCATGATACATTTATTATAATCTTCAAAAGAAATCTTTTCACCAGGTTTCGGCATTGTAATTGCAGCTGATTTATGATTACTACAATATTTTGAATGTTGTTCTAATCGTTCTTTTGAATGAAATGAATTAAGACATCACTTACAAGGATATATTTTGTTTGCTGTTATTAATACCTGAGAAGAGATTAATCTAGATAAATTATTGATGTATGTATAATGTAAATTCTTTCCAACACTAAAATATAAAAGATAAATGTGTGTTTCTTCATTTTTATAGTTGTTTGAAATTTTTAATATTTGAACTTTGTTTGTATCCGTTAATCCATATACATTAATAAAAAGATTATACTTTTTCTCAAATTTAGGAATATCTGTTAGTGGCATTAGGAATTTAAAATCTTTAATGTCCAAGGTATTCTCATATTTCATATATTGTTTTACTCTTTCTGAATTACAATTTGGTCGATGTAAGTGAGCAAGAACAGACCAGAGAAAACATTTATTATCATTGTTCTTAATATTATTAACTGCCTTCTTTGGTTTTATTTCTTTTGGTAATATAATAGAAGAAGAAGCTTTAAAAGGGTTTGATTTTAGAATGTGTATATCTAAAAAGATGAATTTTTAAAATATGAAATCCACTTCCTACCACTGCATTATCAACATCCTCCTCTTGTCTGGAGAGTTCTTCATAAACCCCACTATTCAAAAAATCTTGAAATGATGTTATAAAATGAAGATCTGTTCTCATATAAGGAGTTTGTTCTTCATCTTGTCTTTTCAAATTCATTTTCACTCCCATATAACACTTCAAAGTTTTCATTTATTTTAATGTCTTTCTCATTACATTTTCAACATCAGGTTTCACTATTTCAATTGATTCAGCTATTGCTGATGGACCGGGTTCTCCAAATTGAAAAATCCTTATTTTTATATGCCCTTTAAATGCCCCATCATTGTTTTCAATACAAGTCTCCCTTTACTTTAAACTCATTTTTCTTGTGTTTTTGTGATTGAAGATGTCTATTACAACTACTCTTCAAAACATCCTTTGAGCAGATACCACAATGTTTTCTTTCCAACTCAAGAGGAGATATTTGATGAAATAGATTAAATGTGTGTTTGTTGGTTCAAAGGTGTTTTTTATGATGTTTATATTCGTGATTACAAACATCGCAGTACGTTGTATTCACCATATTTACATAATAAAACTTTGCTTAAACCAAAATTTTCTTGATGAAAATTTTGTTAAATTTATCGGTGAATCTGTGCTTAAAACCATTTTATCCTCCAACTTTTTTCACTGAATAAATACAATATTTCAAGACACAAAAGACAAGTTTCAATCAATCTCCTCATTTGTCAAAGATACTGAGAAATATGTCGAGGATGTAAAATTGAAGAAAGATAAATATAACAACTATTGGATAAAAACAATTATGGTGGATATGATGAGTTCTTCAATTTCCTTCAGTGGAAGGGCTTTTCGTATACCTGGGAGAACATCAATTAAAGTATCTCCAACAAAAGTTTCTCCTCTCCTTCTGGTAATATATTCAAAACTAGAAAAAGCAATGAAACAAGAAAAAGTATCAAAAAACAAAAACCTTATGGATGAAGCTTTAGAAAGAAAAGATAAGACCATCTGTAATATGCAAGGACAAATTTGTATTTTTTTCAACAACCCGAAAGATGGAAATCCTGATAAAATAAAGGATGTTAATATATCAGGTGAAATGACATTTCGTTCAATAGTAGTGAAAAATCACTTTAAAATTACCTTTAATATAAAAAATGTTGTAGTTGAATCTGGTAATGAAAAAAAGTATATAGATATCGATGGTAATATTATTAAATATGAGTGAATATGCAACTGAAAGTATAGATGAATTTCAGTTGAAGTAAAGTTTTACTTCATAAATATGCGAGACTTCCCTGATTCTCCATATGACAAATTTGAGAATTGTCCTGCGTGTGAAAGATGAGGATGGGATTAAACGCAGAGTCAAAAGCCTATAAACAATGTATATTCTGTGATTATCTTCGAATTAATGATAATAAAAAATTTAAAAAGGAAGATAATTCCTTTAGATTAACACCAAAAATGAATTACTTTACAAGATTGATTCGAGAAATGGATGTAAAGTATGAGGGTGATAACACACCTTTCCTTACAAGGGAAGAAACTGAATGTATTCGAGAAATGTTCAAAGGATTGTTGTGATATATTATTCATGGATGTGATTTTCAGGGAAATATCAACACAAGATATTGCATAAATAAAATAATGGATTATCTTGAAATTAAACCTGAACAAAGGATAAAATATAGAGTTTCTAAGAAAAGCCAATAATAAATTAAATAACCTGTTTTCCAAATATATAAATGAATGATTTTTTTTACCCATTTGGGAAAATAAGATAAAATTTAACAATCATAAAAATCTTCCAAATTCATTAAGATGTCTCATAGTTGGTTCAAGCGGATGTGGAAAAACCTGCTTACTGTTGAAGATGCTCCTGACTCCCAACTTTTTAGATTATGATAATTTCATAATTTTCACAAAGTCGAGTTTTCAACCAGAGTATCAACTACTCTCACAAGGTTTTAATGCTGGTCTTCAAAAAGAAGATATAATCGGTTTATTTAAACATCAAAAAAACCTAAATGATTATAACATTGAAGATATAATTCAACTATTTTGCGATACACAGAGATGTAAAAAGAAATCAAAACCGATAACTTGTATTCTTAGTGATAATACGGATGATATACCGTCTCCCCAAGATTTGGACAAATCAACAAAGAACCTCGTTATCTTTGATGATTGTGTGATTGAGAGAAACCAAACAGTAACGGACAGCTACTACACAAGAGGGAGACATTCTTCTTGTAATTGTATTTATCTTAGTCAATCGTACTTCAAACGTCCTCGTCGTTCCATCAGAAACAATGCTAATACTTTTATTTTATTCAAGTTAAATTCAATAGATATCAATAATTTTTGGAGAGATAATTGTTCTACATTATGTAGTAAAAAGGAATTTGGGGATTACATGAAGCACACGACTGAAAAATATAAATATATTGTTGTGAAACAAGATGAGATATTAAGGGATATATTTTTTGTTTTACAAACAATTACATGTATAAATGACAACTATTGTTATAAATCCTGTGGGTAAATCTGCTTCTGGAAAAAAACTTTCATAAATGAAGGTTCTTGTGTAGTACAAATGAGAATATTGTAAATTTACTTAAAAAAAACACCCCGTGATGCGCATTGTATCAACAACAACGAGAGCAATAAGACCTGGAGAAGTAAAAGGTGAAGATTATCACTATATTTCAATGGAGGAACATATGCAATTGAGGAATGAAGGTCAAATATTTGAGGAGGTTTCTCTTGGTACAACAAAATATTCACATTGTAAGAGTGAGTTAAGGACACTAAAATCTGGTGGTCTTGGGATATTATAAACTAATCCAGAAGGAACGAGACAAAGTATTAAACATTTGAGCCGAGTGAAGATTTTATCATTCGGTTTTGATGTTGATGAAGAAACTCAACGCAAACGTATGAAAAGCAGAGATGTAAGTATTCGTGAAGAAGAAATTACAACTCGTATTAATGTTAATAAAGAATTTGATGAAATATTTAAAGAAAAGGATTTATTTGAACACATCTACTTGGATGATGAAGAAAAGGAAAATTTCCCTGTTGATCTTTACAATTCATTAAATGATATTTTCCAATAAATAAATGGATGCGAAAGAAAGAGCAAGAAGATTTAAGGAACATCAAGAGTTGGTTTCAAAAGTTGTAAAACAACAGGAAGACATAAAGAAGAAACGCAGACAGAAACTAACGGGCGAAGAAGCATTTGAAAGAAAACAAGAGACATTTTTGAAACCACTTTTAAAAACTTCCCAAGAAAAAATGAAAGATGTTTCCACAGTTCCCACAGTAGAATATACTCCTTCAAAACCACAAATGTTAAAAGATTTTGATCAAATGATGGAGGAAGAATTTGAGCATTTAGGAGAATTAGAATATGATGATGAAGGTTTATTTCAACAACTGGAAGAGATTAATCGACCCCCTGATTATATTGTGAATGCTCTTCAAAACAATGAATATTCAGCGGATTCAAAAACCAAAGTAGGACCAATTCCAACAGAACAACCAGCAATATTTCAACTTGTTCAAGAAAAGGTATTGATATTTAATGATGAATTAAGGTTCTTGGGTTCTGCTCAACCCCCTGTTAAACTAACTCTGAGATTAATGTTTCTTCTCACAAAAGATAGAAGACAAGGTTCAACTGTGAGGGATGAATCAAAGTATATTGATAAACCATTGGATATGAAAAATAATGATGATAGAGTATATATTGATCTGCTGAACACTCTTAATTATAGGGTTAGTATTTCTGTTAAAAGTCGAAAAAATGAGAAGGAGAAACACATTATTCAGGCTTTAAGTATCCTTGGTTCAGGTATTAGTTTTCTTCCAAATGACCCATCGCAATGAGTTTACAGACTGTTTTTGTTATTCGGTAGTAAGAAGGCTGGAAATAACAATTGTTTGAATGAGGCATCAGCCATTTTAGACCAGTTGATGAACATGAAAATAATTAATAAATCTCAATATAAAGACATTTTATCTCACATTAAATAAGATGAGAAGCACATTCCTGAGTTTTAATTTCACAACAAGCGACCAAACATCTTCATTCCCATACCCAGTACAACTTGACCCAACAAAAGAATATGAAGCATCTTTATTGTCCATGGAAACTTATAATACCTCATTTACTATAACTGATAAAAATGATAAGTTCAGTTATAATCCCGGAAGTGGATACAAAACGATAACAGTCTCACCCGGAGCATATGAGATTTCTCAAATATCTTCCGAAATTGCTCGTCTTATGAAAGAACAGGGTGATGAACTAAAAAAATATTGTTATAGACATTCCAAAACATACTTCAAAATCAACACTTAAAGTTAAAAAAATAACTACAAGGTTGATTTCACAATTGATAATTCATTTAGAGAGTTATTGGGTTTCTCCTCAAAAAAGATTGAAACTAATGGGACGTTTTACAGTGATAATGTAATTCAAATATGCTCAGGAATAAATTCGGTATTAATTCACTGTGATTTGATTGATGGTGCTTATAATGATGGAATAAAAACAAATACAATATTTTCATTCAGTGCATACTCAACCCCAATTGGTTATAAATTCAACATGGAACCCAAAAATTTGGTTTATCTCCCTGTGTCAGGAAAAAACATACACAGAGTAAATTTGAAGCTAACCGACCAAGAAAATCGTATGATTTCTTTTCATGGGGAAGTTATATCCATCAGAATTCACCTACGTGAAGTTTTCCAATAAATAAATACGATGGTTATTGTGAGGAAACACGAGTTGGGAAAATTTAAAATTATTGCGGGGAAGGGATGTTCCTTTCCCCCATACTACAAGGGTGAAGGTATGTAACTTGGTAGAGGATACTATAAACCTAAGAGACAAAGGGGTGTTGGACATCAATTTAGAGGAGATGGGATAATTGATACTCCAATGGGTATTGGTTCAAATATTCTTAAACATAAAGACCTAATTGGTTCAACTGCTTCTGCTGTGAGAAATGTAGCAGGTGCTGCAAAGAGCATAAAAGATGCCCAAAAGGAATCTCCTAAATTACAAGCAATTAAAGAAATTAAAAAAGGTAAAACTCAGTTGTCCCCCAAGAATGACAGAAAATAATTAAAATACTTGGGTCAGGGTTTCAAAAGTTTTGACATCTTTTCTCCGAAATTAATACAAGTATGGAAGCAATTGATAGTTTCTATGATTTAGATGATATTATTATTATCTCAAACTTCACTAAAAAAGAAGATTAATTCAAGGTGAATGCAATAACTGGAACAGACTGGAATGCAAATGGTACAAAAAGTTTTGAAATAAATAATCAACAAACCTATTTGAATCTCACCGAAAGTTTCTTGTTGTGTAAATTTAAATTAACTAAGGCTGGGAATAACACAAACGCAACACTCGTAAATGATTTCTTCTGGAAAATGTTTGATAGTGTGCGTTTGTACATTGGAACACAAGAAGTTGAAGTGGTTGATTATGTCTCTGCTGTATCTGAAGTGATGAAATTTACACTCTATACATTCAGTGATAGAAAGGGGTCTGTCGAAGGTTTTATTCCTGATATGTCAACGGGAACAACCACAGACCCTGGATATACTCAAAGGAAAGGAACGTATACTGATGATACAAAAGCAGTTAATAGTTTTGCTGTGGCAGTTCCTCTTAAAGGTATATTTGGATTTTGTGATCATGATAAAGTTCTGTTTGGTCTTAAAATTAGATTTCAACTACAAAGGAATAATAATGAAAATAGATTACTTTTGGTGTTGCTAGTGCTTTTTTGATCAGAATAAATTTGTAATTGAGGAAAAGAGTTGGTATATTAGTGAATATACTCCGAATCTTAAAACAGAAGAGATGCTGAATAGAAGACTTAACTCAAAGAAACCACTCAGTGTATCATACCTCAAAAGAAGATGTCAACACGTTAAACTCAACCAAACCACTTTCACGTGGAATTTGGGTGTTCTGGAAGGAAAGCCACGATATCTGTGGACCATTTTTAAAAAGACAGATGGTGATTCTGCGACTGATAAGAATAATGCATTGAGTGATAATGCTCAGGTGAAACAACTTCGCGTTTCTCTGGATGGAACATTTTATCCACGAGATAGATTGGAAATTAATTGGGAAAAAAATGATTTTGCTGAAGCATATAAGTCTTACCAAAAGGTGTGTGAAAGTAATGGAAATAAAGAACCTATTTTGGATATGACAGCATTTAAAAGTTTGTATACAATCTATGCGTTTGACCTGAGCGCTCAAAAGGAAACTATAAAGTCTAATCGAGTGGATACTTCCCTATACATTGAAAGAGGAGAGAGTGAAGAAGTTGATACATATTGTTTGCTTTTGGAAGAAACAGAATTGCAGATTAATACAGATAATGGTGTTATGATTTGTCTCACATAATTTTTTGTTAAATAAATGAGTGGCAAAGTACCAACTGGGGTATATGTTAATCAAATCAATCTTCATAAACTATCATCTTGTGTTCAAAATCAAAAGCCTTGCACGATTAATGTTAATACAATACAAAGAAAAGGAGCAGGAAGAATTGATATTTTGCTCACAAGAGAACAGGTTAAAATCTTGAATGATACTGACTCACTTAAAATTAAAATGACAAAACCAATGTTGAAAAAATATTCAATAAGAGAGACGAGTGGGGGATTTCTCCCATTTCTAATTCCTTTACTTGCTGGTTTAAGTGCGGTTGGAGCATTGACGGGTGGTATTTCCACAGCGGTGAAAACTGCAAATGAAAGGAAGGCTCAACTCCAGGCTCAAAAAGAATTGGAAAGACATAACAAAGAGTTGGAGAAACAAATTAGTGGAAGTGGTGTAATTGTAGATTTTGATGAAAAACCTGAAGGTCTGCCTGATAAAGTGAGATTGTTCGTTAGAGATATGCTTTCTTCTATCGCACAAGCAGGTGTAAAATTAACCAAAAGAGGTAATGGATTATATCCAAAAAGCCTGGTGTTGGCGCAGTGGTTAGGGCAGCGGCTTGGGATCCAAAAGGTCCTGAGTTCAAGCCCCGTTGGGCCACTGAATTAATACACCAGGGGGTTGACTCAGCCTGTCATCCTTCCGAGGTCGGCGAAATGAGTACCAGTGTACTGGGCCGGTGTATACCCTGGTTAAAATACCATATCCCTGTGTCGTAAGAGGCGACCAGGGTTGCGTCAGGAAGGGCATCCGGCGTAAAACATGTGCCAAATCACTATGCGCATCATACGGATGTTCTGCTGTGGCGACCCCTAACGGGAGCAGCCGAAAGAAGAAGAAGAAGAAGAAGAAGAAGAAGAAGAAGAAGAAGAAGAAGAAGAAGAAGAAGAAGAAGTAATGGATTATATCTTTCTAATAAATAAATGAGCGTTGATGAGTGGTTTAAAGAATTTGGAAAGAATACAACATCAAATTTACAACTTGTCAAATATTGTAAGAAATTAAAAATTCATAATGTGGTTATTTGTATGAGAGATGAATTAACAAATGTGCCTAAACATACAAAGAATATTATTATGAACTTCGAAGATAATAATGGGAACGGTTCTCATTGGGTTTGTATTTTTAATCGTCAAGACAAATATTATTTTGATAGTTTTGGTCTTCCACCACCTGTTGAAGTCATAAAATTCTTACAGAATGGTGTTTATCAAACATTTCAAGTCCAAGAATTAAATTCCAAGTGTTGTGGTCAATTATGTCTCTTTGTGTTATTTCAACTCAACAAAAATAAAAAATTTTATGACATTATTTTTAATCAAATATAAATGACTTATGTTGGTAAAGATGGTTCTTTCTTTGGTGTATCCCAAGAACTGGATATTGATTTATCAAATTATTACACAAAGGCACAGGCTGAACGACATAAATATAATATAACCAAAAATATTAACATGAAAAATGCTTATAAATTAAAAAATTATCCAAGCCCGACTGACGCGAATGACTTAGTGAGATTAAGCGATTTATCACAATATATATCCTTAAATAAAACTGCCGTGTATTCCAAAGATATAGAAGTGTTGATTTTATCTCCAGGTCATACAGAATTCACAGTTCGAATTAAAAAAATTTTTTTATAAAGAAGGGCGTATCGTTTGTATGACAATAGAACAATGGGGGTATGATATGAATGATTTAGGGTATAATTGGTCATTTTAAATTGACCTAGAAGACCTGGAACAATTAAATCAGTCTCGTAAGGAAGAATATTATCCACTTGGTATCGAGAATGAGTTTTGTGGAGCCACAATTAGGAAACAACAAATAAAATAATTTAATAAGGGTAAATATAATCATGGTTTTGCCCGAGTTTATATCATGAAAACAGAAAAAACAGGATTATATATAATACGTAAGGAAATACAAAATGATTTAACTATGGGAAGATGGGGAGGTGTTTCGTGCCATAATATTATTCTAACATATATTTCTAATTCATAAATGACAGCAAGAAGGCTTCAAGAAAATTATCATTTCTTTGTCCAAGCATACCTTCAAGAAAAGGGTATTCGGTATTTTAATAAATATGTTCTACAACATAAGAATGAGGTATTTTCAATAAAAGATTGGCATTATGCTGATGTTGATAAACCGACAACTTTAGATTTAATTAGAATGTTAAATAATGAAAAAATTATGAAGTTAAGAAAAGGTAAGGCTCTTTTAGAAATTCAAAAGAAATTTTTTTGGTTTCCTGTTGTAAAAAAATATATTTTGGATACAGGAATAACAAGAAATCCTGATGAATATCTGTATGATATTCTATGGGGTGTAAGCAATTCAAGGATAGTAAGGGACGAGGAAGGAGTTGAAGAGAGAGAAGAGGAGGAAAAGGAGAAGAGAGAGAAGGAGGACAGGGAGAAGAAAGAGAAGGAGGAGAAAGAGAAGAGAGAGAAGGAGGACAGGGAGAAGAAAGAGAAGAAAGAGGAGGAGAAAGAGAAGAGGGAGAAGGAGAGGGAGGAGAGGGAGGAGAGGGAGGAAAGAGCGAGACTGAATAAATATCAAAATATGGAAACCAGTGAGATTAAAAAAAGATTGGTGGTATTACAGAAAATAACTCATCCCACCGAGGAGGAAAACAAAGAATTGACAAGTCTATTTGCAATACTTTCGACAAGACTATTGACATCAACAAGATATTCATTTAAATTCAAGTTTTTCATTTTTTTCTTAAATAAATGGAGGAGAGAGTGAAGGCATTTCTAAGGATTGTTTATGTTTTAAAAATTAAGATTCAAATGTGCATGTTGGAAACTAAAAAGGTTTTTGCACTCTGCAGGAATTTTTCTCATAAATAAATGAGTTATTGTCTCAAATGTAAAAAGAAAACTAATACTAAAAATATTTAATATATTAAAAGTAAAAATAACAGGGTTATACAAAAAGGTATATGTTCGGTGTGTGGTTCAAAAAAAATCAATTTATCTCCAAACACAAACTCGGAGGAGATATACCAAAGTTTTTATCAGGAAGTAAATTTACAACTACTGGAATACCAGGGGAATTACATCTACCAGGGTATTCTTTCTGTGGTCCAGGCACAAACTTGGATAAAAGATTAGATGAGACAGACAATCCTAAATCATGGATTAAACCCATCAACAGAGTTGATGAAGTGTGCATGAGACACGATATTGATTATGGGAATACCACAACTTTGGAAGAAAAGCATGAAGCCGATAGAGAAATGTTGTATAATTTGTCTCTGATACAAAATCCAACCTTGAGAGAAAAAGTTGATCGGTTCATCGTGAAGAAGATGATCAGTGCTAAATTGAAACTTGGACTTGGAAATTCAAAAAACTTCTCAGCTCGAATGATGTCATTAAGACTGAAGAGCAATTAGCTGATGAATTACATAAACCAATATTCACAAAGTTTCGTAGAAGGAAGGTTTATTTCAAGGAAGTTGATTATATCTGGTCCACTGATTTGATTGAACTCAATCACGATAAGGGGTACAAGTATGCTTTAACCGTTATTGATTTGAGGAGTAGATACGCATGGGTTGTCCCTTTAAAAAACAAAATAGGTAATACTCTTATGTTCGCCTTTCAACAGATATATAATAAGGAGTAAGAGAAAACCTAAAAAAATTGTGGACTGATGAGGGTCGAGAGTTTTATAACAAGACATTTATGAATTTTCTAAAAAATAACAGTATTACATTATACAGTACCTTTAATGAAGGGAAGGCCGTCGTTGTTGAACGTTTTAATCGTACCTTAAAAGAGAGACTATATAAAAAATTCACAGAACTTGGTTCACAACAATGGTCATCTTTTATTCAGGATATTGTGGATAAGTCTAATGACACGATTCACACGTCAACGAATATGAAACGATCAGAAACATTTACAAAGTTAAAATATTAAAAAGAGATTAATATCAGAAAACCTAAGTTCAAAGTTGGAGATATCGTAAGAATATATAGGTGGAAATCTCATTTTGAAAAAGGTTATATTAAACAATGGACGAACGAACTTTTTAAAATTGTTGATGTCATTGATACGGTTCCTTGGACTTATAAGATATATGATTTAGAAGGGGAAGAGATTTCAGGTTCATTTTATTCACAGGAATTACAAAAGACAAAACTAAGCAGATTATACCCATGGGAGCAATAGGTTGGCGCTTCACTCCCTCCTGCTATACACCGTTGTGGACACTCGAGGGCCAAGTCCGAGGTGTATAACAGTATAAAATGTGTGTGAAGGGGGACGTTCTTAGATCTGTGAACCCCAAACACAGAATCCTCAACTGAATAGTCAAGGCTTAACTTTTGTTTGTTGGTGTGTGTGTGTGTGTGTGTGTGTGTGTGTGTGTGTGTGTGTGTGTGTGTGTGTGTGTGTGTGTGTGTGTGTGTGTGTGTGTGTCCCAACCCTCACATTCAAAATCTTAACCCCGACCCTCACATTCAAAATCTCAACCCCAACCCCCCAACCCTCGCCCAACACAATGTCTTTTTCAAAATGAGATTTCCACCTATATATATATTTTTTCTTTTTTTTTTTTTCTCTTCTTCCAATTCTGTCTTTTCAGGCTTTCAGGTTTGATGATGTAGAAAGGGGGAGTAAGTCAGCACTTTCTTCCCAGAACTAACAATATATGTTTTTTTATGTTTTTTTCTCTTCTTCCAATTCTATCTTTTAAGGCTTTCAGGTTTGATGACGTAGAAAGGGGGAGCAAGAACTTTCTTGATAGGTTTAGATCCCAAAGAGTGGTGGCATTTCAAGTCTCCAAAATAAACCCAACTTTCCAAGTCTCCAAGGTGTCACCACATTCCTGTTGAGTTTCCAAGATACGTATCACATTGTGAGTTATCAAGCCAGAACCCACATTTCAAGTCTCCAAAAATATAACCATCTTTCCAAGACTCCAAGGTAGAATCACAATTTCCAGAAATATTGTGGGTTTTGATGATAGATCTCACATCGTATAACTGTGGATAATCAAGGAAAACTCCATTTTTCCAATTTTTATGGGTTTCAGTGATAGATCTCACATAGTATAACTGTGGATCATCAAGGAAATCTCCATTTTTCCAATTTTGATGGGTTTCAGTGATAGATCTCACATAGTATAACTGTGGATCTATAACTGTGGAAATGGAGCTAAAATGGAGCTTGAGGCTTTTATAGGGAAAGACTGGTGGGTGTGGTTTCCTTTGGAAATTCCCTGGGCAAGCCCAGGCAAATTTTTTAAAACCATAACATGCTAGAATTTTGTAGTGATTTCTTTGTGAGTCAGAGATGAACTGGAAATGATGTAAGAGTAGGCGGGGCTTAGCAAAAGTGGGTGGGGCTGAGGGAAAGTGGGCGTGGCTTATGAAATACCTCATGAAAAGTGGGTGGGGCTTAGCAAAAGTGGGCGGGGCTTCGGAAAAGTGGGCGTGGTTTATGAAAATACCTGATGAAAGTAGGCGGGCTTATAAATTTTTAATTTAAAGTGGGCGTGGCTTAGTAAAAGTGGACGTGGCTTAAAGAAAAGTGGGCAGACATAAAAATGTCATTAAAAGTGGGCGGGGCTTATAAATTTTTCATTTAAAAGTGGGCGGGGCTTATGAAAAGTGGGCGTGGCTTTACAAAAAATAACCTGTGGCTCAGGAGTTGGTCAAACATGAGCATTTAGAGAAGTTTATCATTTCGTAATGGCACAAAAGGGGTATCTTAAAAAATATAAAGATTCAAATGTTTTGTTTTTAAATATTTTAGATGGGGATTATTGTGCAAAGAAAATTAAACGATTGAAGGAATTTGAGAATGAACAAATCTTTATAGGTTCAATAAGTGAGCTAAACAATATGCATTGGTTATTTGAAAAAGTGTGTTCCGAGGCTTAGATGTTTCAGATATTTCTTTAGAATCACCTTTAATAAATCACATTACTACTTTACTACTTGAACAAATCTTTATCTTATTGCATTGGTTATTTGAAAAAAAGTGTCCCGAGGTTAAAAGGGGAGACAAATAAATATACCTTGGGATAAAAAGGGGGTTTACTTTTTAGGGGAAAAAAAATGAATCGCTGAAAATCCCCCATTCATTTACATGGGGAAAAGTGAGCCAGAATCATTATATTCACCCTACGTGTATATATATATATATATATATATATATATATATATATATATATATATATATATATATATATATATATATATATTATCCCTGTGTCGTAAGAGGCGACCAGGGTTGCGTCAGGAAGGGCATCCGGCGTAAAACATGTGCCAAATCACTATGCGGATCATAAGGATGATCCGCTGTAGCGACCCCTAACGGGAGCAGCCGAAAGAAGAAGAAGATATATATATATATATATATATATATATATATATATATATATATATATATATATATATATATATATATATATATATATATATATATATATATATATATATATATATATATATATAGTATAACCAAAATCAGCCCCAACAAAAGAAATAAACATCGTGAATTTTGCAGTAGCGTTACTCATTCAAGAAAAAAAAGTTACAAAAAAACATCGCAAGAACAGAACATGTTCTACAAATAAAAACCAAGCACCACCATGGAAGCAAAGACTTGTGAGACGGAGGGAGATTGCTCGGAAAGGAGACAGGACAGATTCAGCAATTCTAAAGAGGAAATGAAAGGCCAAAACAAAAGAGGAGAATCCAAAAAAATAAAGAAACAAATATAAAATTGAAGACTAACTCTGAGAGTTAATGGTTGCTGAAAACAAACTCAAAATGGAAATGAGAGCAAGGAAAATAAAAAAAAAAAACTACGAAGAGGCTCACAGCAGGAGGAAACAAGGCCAGATGTTTGAAAACAACCCAAAAAGATTCTACAGTGAACTCGGGAAATGGAAGCAGAATGCGTCATCCCCTCCTGAAACAGATGAACTGGAACAATTCTGGAAAGGAATCCATGAAGATTGAAAGAACAAAATAAGGAGGGGGAATGTATCTGAAACCTGGAGGAGAAGAAGCAACATCTCCAGGAAATGTCCCCAGTAATTATTGATGCAGAAAAGATAAGACAACAACGTGCAAAGATGGCAAACTTCAAAATCCCTGGCCCAGATGTGATCCGAAACTTCTAGCGAAAAAAAATTGATGTTCTCCATATTCAATATCCTTGAGCATTCAATTAACTAATCCAAGAGGATCAGGAAATGGATGAATGGCTCACAGAAGGTCACACCTTCCTCATACCAAAATTGGAAGAAACCCAACGACCTCACAAATACCAACCAATAACCTGTCTGCCAACAACATACAAACTTTTAACAGGAATCATCACAGAAATAATGTACCACCACCTCACACAACAAGGAGGCCTAGAGGCAGAACAGAAGGGATGTAAGAGAGGATGTTGCAGAACAATAGACCACTTCCTGCTGAACAAGACCATACTCAAAAAATGCAATACTAAATAAATAAAAATTACCCCCGTGTGGGGGTGACGGTCATCTCTATAATGTTTTTTACGATCATAATCGATGAACTGTTGCCAGATATCTCCTAAAATGACAGACTCGATAGGTTTTGAAAATGGCGACTTTCACAACTTTCGTGACCTCGTGACCTTGACCCTGACCTCGTGACCTTGACCCTGACCTCGAATCCAGGAAAAAAATATGTCGTTGGGTATCACTCATAGACCTCTACCCACATACCAAATTTCATCAAGATCGGAAATAAAAAGTTTTCTTTGTACCGGGAGGTGTTTTTGACCATCTTCCAGGTTACGTGGCGGCCAAACGGGATGGAAATTCAAAAATCTGTCCAGTTCGATACAAGATAATAGCGAACGAAGTGAGCTTAATACTTAACGCATGCACGTGAGAGAATAGGAAACAACAACAACAACAACAACAACACAATAGCCCTGGCTATTTGGAATCCGTGTCATTCGCTATGACTTTTTGCTTCCGTTTGTTGTTAAACGCTGTGCAATGTATAAACACGATTGGGTTTTATTTCTATCTTGTGAATATTACTTAACGTGTGCACATGAGAGAATAGGAAACAACAAAAACAACACAATACCTTGGCAATTGTGAATCCGTGTCGTTGGCTATGACCATTTTGCTTCCGTTTTTGTTTTGTTTCTGTTTTTTTTTGTTTCCGGTTTTTGTCATGGGGAATGATGCATGCCAGGAGATCATGACCGGAAGTGTTTATATATTTATTCAATTGTTTTTTTTCCCAAAGTTAATTTTATCCTTCCGAAGGTGATTTTTTTCATGACAGGAAGTGTTTATTTCGTATTTAACATTACCAGGAGTGATTTTCAAACTCTTTCCGGAACTTTTAATTTCTTTTATTATTGACCAGAAGTGATCGTTTATTTATTTATTTATTTATTCAATTATTTTTCCCCCAAAGTTAATTTTAATAAAGATATCTCCCGCATCATCAAAAAATATTTCTTAATCGTGATTTACATTATTTGTTCGCTGATCCCGAATCCAGGCCGAAGTAACCGGAAATTGCATCAAAATCATCAGCTGTGCAGCGCTTACATGTACCATGGTATAGTTGGCAAGTATGCAGTTGTGAACAAGTTTTATGTAAAGTCAGAAGCGAATGTGAGAAGAATTCTACGTTTGCTTCTCGGCTTTGCCTATTCCATATTATTTATATTTCATTTCTCCTTCCTTCTTTGCGAATCGCATCGGCGTTGTTGGCCATCTTCCAGATCACGTGATGATCAAACAGGAAGGAAATTCAAAAATCTGTCCGGTTAGTTACAAGATAATATTTTTTACGATCATAATCAATAAACAGTTGCTGAATATCTTGTAGAATGGCAGACTTGATAGGTTTTGAAAATGGCGATTTTTATAACTTACGTGACCTCGTGACCTCGTCCCTGGCCTTGAACCCGGACAAAAGTTGTATCGTTGTGCAACACTCATCGACCTCTACCCACATACTAAGTTTCATCAAGATCGGAAAGAAAAATTGTTGACGGACGGACGGACATTTGGTCCGGCTTTATTAGGTCATCTCAGTAGAGATGACCTAAAAATGCAAAAATGAAGAATGAAATTATCCACTATTAAAAATAAACTATTTTAATCGTGTCCCATATTCCTGGAAGATAGGGTGATTGCAAATATACAAGATAAATCTTCAAATCATCAATCTGATTGAGAAAGCCATGGAGCTATGGAATACCACACAAATCCTGCAGCACGAAAGGAACAATCAAAATACCAGGAGTGAAGATACGACACGGGATCTTTCAAGGAGACAGCCTTTCCTCCTTCCTGTTTTGCCTGGCTCTGGATCCACAAAGTAACCTCATTAATGAGCAAGGACATGGATATACCCTAACAACCAATAAAAGAATGTCCAAAGAAACAAGAAATGAGACACATCTACTGTTCATAGAGGACATAAAACTCTTTCCACCGAATGACAAAAAATTGGCAGAACAACTGAAATTGGTGAAACAGTACTCTGACGGCATCCAAATATAACTTGGCCTCGATAAATGTGCCAAGTGCACATTCATGAAAGGTAGACCAACAAAAACAGACAACATAAATATCGACCTCGATACAACAATGCAGGAACAAGACAATGAAACATCTTATGAATACCTTGAAGTGGAAGAGGGCCACAAAATATGTCATAAAAAATGCACAAACAAACAATTACCAAAGAATACCTGCATAGAACGAAGCTGATACTGAACACATAAACCAACTCGCACTACCAGTGTTCCAATACAGCTGTGGAATAGTAAACTAGCCACAAGCGGAAATCAAAAACTAGAAACAACAAACAAACATCCAAAGGCACAACAAGGTATGTAGAGTAAACTATTGTCAGATCTGCAGAAATTTCAATATGCCAGTTAATCAAAACTCATGAAAACACGAACCAAAAGCAATCATTGAAAACAGACATAATGCTAACGTACAACCTGATGGTCCCATCATATGTGAAAATAGAAAACAAAGCACTGCAACGGGACATAGTCCTTAAGGCGCTGTCACACCTTGAGGATTTAGCCAGCAATGGCAACGTATAAAAATGTATGTAAAACGTTGGCGTACGCAGAAATTTTGATGTTTTTTTTTTTTTAAGTTTTGGTCGTATTCATAACGTGTTGATCGTATGCATAACATATTAGTAACGGGCACAGAACGTTTCGTTGTCTTATCGATAACTTATACCAACGAATGCTTTACCTGTTGTCGGCGTTCACAACTTATGCCCAACGATAATTTAACTTCGGCATAGCGTGCTGCACGTATCGCCGATGAACTTGTGGCGTAGCCTGTTAAAAACCTGCCGCTCGCCGATTTAAATCATAACCGCCTGAAAATTGAAAGTGTCAACCACGCAGTCACACCTTAACAATTTAGCCAGCGTATGCCGACCTATGAAAAATTTGCCGAACCAAGCTGGCACACGTCGAATACAGTATGGGTAAGTTGTGTATACGTTAAGAGCACGCTGAAAAACGATGAAGTATGCTGTCATATTTCGTGGTACGTCTCGTATGTCGTGAAATTTCAAGCATGCTTAAAATTTTATGACGTACTCGCCCTATGGCTCACACGTTCCGCTACGCTGGCGATAAGTTGGAGGCACGATATGCGATCGTTGACACACGTCGACACAAGTTCCTTGTAAGTTACTCATAAGTCGAAACACGTCGAGGTAAATGTTTGGCATACCCGAAACTTATTTTCTCCGTCAAGGCACTTTTTTTTTCTCCTTGGCTCCGTGAAGGCATGTGACGAAATATCTGAAGTTGTTTGTGTTTTTTAGTCTCTCACGAATTTTAAAATATATTTGGACATTTGCTTTTAAGTTTCGACGTCGACGTGACAATAGCCTCAAACAGAAAATATTCACAGAGGAGGAACTAAGAATAATACATGAGCAAACTGAAGAGGACGTGACATAACGGCACGTGACGAAATATCGGAAGTTGTTCTTTTTTTTTTGTTTTTTTTTAAACGCTGCCAATACGCCATTATATGGTAGCTGTAAATTAGAAACACGTTCAGTAAGTTCTGTGGTCGTCCAGAAGACGTCAATCAAATACGTCTACATACATCAATATGCGTTGGAGGTACGTTACACATAGGTTCAAAGCACGTTACTCATGTTAGAAATAAGATTTGGGTACGCCAAACATTACCTTGACGTGTTTCGACTTATGAGTAACTTACAAGTAACGTGCCTCGACGTGTGTCAATGATCGTGTAACGTACCCACAACACGTTACTCATAGGTTATAAATAAGTTTCGGGTTCGCTAATCATTAACTCGACATGTTTCGACTTATGAGTAACTTACAATTAATGTGTGTCGACATGTGTCAATGATCGCATAACGTGCCTACAACTTATGGCCAGCGTAGCGGAACATGTGAGTCATATGCTGGCATACGTCATAAAATTTCAAGCATGCTAAAATTTGAGGACAACCGCAAAGTAAAATGATGAAAGCCAGCGTACTACGACGTATGTCAGTGTTTTTCAGCGTGCTCTTAACGTATACAAAACTTACCCATAACGTATTCGATGTGTGCCAGTGTTTTAGATAAATTTTTCATAAGTCGGCATACGCTGGCTAAATCGTCAAATTGTGACAGCGCCTTTAGATACAAAAGGTAAAAGAAGGCATTGTTAATTAAGGTTTCAGTACCCAGTGATTTTGGTCAAAATCACACAGAAATCAAGATAATGACCAAATATCAAGACCTCAAGAATGAATTGAAAAGATACTGGAAGCTGAAGAGTGTTTAAATTGGACCAGTGATTTATTGGAGCAACGAGAATGATAAAGCAGAACATCCTCATGGAGATCTTTAAAAAACATCTCTGGGAACATTACCACAAACTAACTACAGTTGGAGTCTGTCTAGGGCTCAGTGACGATCGTGAAAAGAGCCCTCGGAACAAGACTCTGAGAACAACACAACTTAGCACATGAACCACAATCTTTCACTGAAATGAAGGCAGATAATTCGCATCCTGGGAGGACTCCACTCCACCTTATAAAACCTGAATTATGGAGATAACAATTAACGACACACACATACTTCTCCTTTTAGTAATAGATGCAAAAATCTCTTATAATTTATCTTGTGTCCCTGAAATCAAACAAATAATGCATTTATACCAACCCTCAAAGTTCCCATAGCTCCTCTCCAAACCCCCATCTCCCAACATGATGAATACTTATCATCATTTTTAACTTACCCTGTACATTCACAAGCCCAATATATGCCATCACATTGGTGTTCAGAAGCACATAAACCAGATACGGTGTCTTTTTCAGGAAAGACTAAATGATACCTCCAGCTCCCAAGTAAATATTGCTGGCACAAGCTTTTTGTATTTTCACGTTGTGAAGATGTCCTTTGCCAAAGAGTTGGTTACTGTTACTTGGTAATGAATGATGCATAGCATTGTCTTTCCAATTGCAGACATCCATTAAATAAATCACCAAGTCTGCCATGTTCACAGGAGGCATTCCCACATGGTTCAAAGTCCATTCACAAGTTGCGATCCATCAAGGGTTTGTGTAGCACACATCCGTCCACTTGGTCCTTGCAGTGGCCCACATGATTGAGAGTTTGCAATACAGGCAGTTGCCCATTCTGCGAGCTGATAAAGTTATCCGAGTCTTCTGTTGTGCACAGGCATAGCCCTATCTCTCACGTACTTTTCCAAGTATTTTCAGCTCCTTTTAGTAGCTTTGTGAGCCATTTTAGGAAACAATCCTTATCTCTCACACACTATATACTTTATGCTGCCCCAAACACCAACACTTACAAGAGTTTGTGCACATGTGTGCCGAGCATTCCGGGGCTCACTATGTCATTTTTTAAAGTCATGTATTGTAGAAACATTTTCATTGTAAACCAGGGTAACAAGAGCAATGAAGCCCTATTCTAATTGAGTAGATGTCAAAAGTCTTAATCAGAGAGCTTTATTTACACTCCTTCAGTGTTCTAAGACTTTGTAATATATGTATTCTGTGTGCACTGCAATGTGTTTTATTGCAGTAGCTCAATTGTTTGTGTGGTGTTGTGTGAAGTGTCGGGAAAGTATGCCTTTGCAGAGTGTTTAAAATGGTGTTTACCCTGTTGCAGAGTGTTTAAAATGGCCTCTGTGACAGATAACAGCATTTGAGGGCGCAAAATAGTTCAACGAAGCAACGATGAACAGTAGAGCTGACAACATAGAGGAGGCAGAAATTGTGCTTAGTGTCAAGGAATGTATTTTCTTACCGATCATAATAAATCGTAAATTATTTGTTGAAACTAACACTGTTTAATCCACCACACAAACCGAATGGATGCATCAAAGACATTTAAGGCTCGTGAGTCCCGCAGGTATGTGGACTTTTCTCGAATGCCAAGAAGGTAACTCATTTGTTCCTCTTTTTTTCCTGTACATGGAACCAACTTCCACATTCTCTTGAATCTCATTCTTCCCTAGAGGTCTTCTTGAGATCTGTTAAGCACCAACTCAGATCATCCCTCATCAAAAACCATGATATTTTCTCCACCAGTTAAACCATCACCAGTTACCCTCCCTCCCCCAAAGAAAAAAAAATTGTCGGCTTGCTCGTCATCAAAATTTAATCGGCTTTTTCTTGTCACCTACACAACTACTCCACCAAGTTTTGTCATAATCCATCCACATCTTATTGAAATATCATGCCTCAATTCTCTCATATGGTGAAGAATCACCAAAAAATATATATAAAAAACTAAAAACTCTCATATCTGGATCTAGATTCTGATCTTCACTAAAATCTAATCAATTCGTCCTTGTCACACACCTGACCGGTCCACCAAGTTTCATCCAAATCTGTTCATAACTTTTTGAGATATCCTGCTCACAGAGAGACAGACAGACAAACAAACAGATCGTGGTGAAGGCATAACCTCCATCCACCTTCGGTAGTGGAGGTAATGATTCCTTGTGATTTTCATTTTGCAAAACTGAGAAAAATCAAATCTCTTAATTGTTTGAAGGATATCATATCGCACATGACAATGTCTTTAATAGAGGATTGTTGAAGTGGTTAAAAAGCCTTTGCAACATTTGCTTTGATACACTGCAGACCAGAATATCATACTGTATGCCCTTTTCCTTTTTACCCTGTTTGTCTTCTCCCTTCTCCAGACAGTGAAAGCTTTTGTTTACAGCAGGCATGCGAAGCAGTTTCATCAACGACATGCATAATGCATTTTGTATAATTAATTTAAACTTTACCCCAAATCTCGCTTCAAGTCATTGTGACAATCTCACCAAAAATGGCATGTTTATCCACTGCGACAGCAGCTTGGTTACAAAATGTTCCGTGCTATCCCACAAGCTGTGTCCAGAAGGCTGGCGACATGTTTTTCAGCGTCATACTACTCTCTCAAAGGTGTTTCTGGCATTTTGAAAGCAGTGGAAGCTTGCGTTACAAAATTTGGAGTGCAGGGCATCTGCAAATCACAATCTGCACAAAACAATCCAAGAAATGTACCCTGGATTGACATCGTTATCAAAATAACTCACGACTGCGTTGTTATTGACTCTTTCATGTAAAAAGCATCGCTCAGTTGAAAGAGATCAATGAATGTCCTTCTCCACCGAACCACCACTTTACCAGCTTCTCTCCCTTAATGATGCGTTAAACATCATAGTGTTTGACCAAAAACCCAAGCTCTTGATAAGACCTCGATCTAAAATGCCAGTGGTTATGGTAAAGCAAGTATGGTTTCAAATAATGATAACTTGTCAGCAATATTCCTACAACAGACAATTCGTTCACATGCTATAATGCCAGATTGCCAGGCAATCACAAATGCATCTTTATGCTGACAAGTGGTGAGATGACAAGTGGGATGTGATCTGATTCCGTTTTTTGATTAAAGCAATGCATTACCCTTCCCCTATCTATAAGGAGTGCTCAAATAAGCAGGGATGCAAAAAATTCATTTGACCACTTTTATGAACACCTATGGTGGCTTGTAAATGGGAATACTGCTTTGTTAGTGAATAATAAGCTTGGTGTTGCCTTAAAGGTTTAAGGTGGCTGGCTTAAAATCTTATGGTCTTGAGTTTGATGCTCGGTTAAACCATTAAATAACACCAGGAAGGTTGACTCAGCCAGTCATCCTTGTGACATCAGCAAAATGAGTACCAGCACACTGATAACAGGGGGCACTGCATCAGTGGCACAGCGACGCTCCCAGCAATGATGCAACCAGCAGCCACAGGCTGCATATGAAATGACGAGTGAATACTGTAATAATTAGAGATTGAAAGCAATTTCTATTTCCTACAGTATAATTGTTTATTTTGGAGGCTAAAGTGTAACAAGCACAACATTATATAAACCGAGAATTACAAAATGTCATCCTGGGAATAATTTTTCACTCTATATGCTCATTTGCAGTCTCAAATTCGATACGAGGGAATGTTCGGTGGTGTATTGGCTCTGTGTGATGGTAATACTTGTATACTTATGATTAGATATGGAACTAATTGTTTGCTTATTATGTACAAATGTGAAGGCCATCAAAAATGACGGGCCAAATGCATCCCCCCCCCCTCCCATCACAACACAGTTGTTACCTCTGCCACCGAAGGCGAAGGAGGTTATGTTTTCACCACTTTCTGTCTGCCAGGTTGTGTGCAGGATATCTCAAAAAGTTGGAGAAAGATCCGGATGAAATTTTATGGACACATTGTGTGTGTGACAAGGAAGAAGTGATTCAATTTTGGTGAAAATCCGAATCCGGATCTGGATAAGAGGATTATTTAATTTTGAAAGTGATTCTTCACCATTGAGAGATAGGGCCAAAAACGATACAGTACTGTATAGCACGATATCTCAAAAATGTATTGGGCCTGATATGTTCTCGTGGATCAGGCATTACGTGGCGGAGGTATCCGTTCTACCGAGTGCCCTTCTTGTTGAAGAATATAACTCACAGGCTTGTGGATTTACTTTTGTTTCATAAAGAAAATTATGATCATTTCAGAAATATATTTATTATCAAAGTGATTAAGAAATGTCAAAAGATTGGGTAAAATTACTCATATATATATATATATATATATATATATATATATATATATATATATATATATATATATATATATATTTTTAGTGCAAATAAAAATCACTAACGATTCACCTCCATATTATAGTTGTGAAAACAACCAGAATCATCATGCAATCAACCCAAATTCAGATGTGAGTAGTATAAGTTTCATACGTAATAAATTCACCTTTCCTGAGTGTAAACAAAATAGTGAATGATGCTATCACTGATATTGCACATTTCCTCGCTTTCAGTAACAAACATGACGTCACTTCTGTGAACGTGAGGTCACTTCCAACGTGACAGAGAAATAAATATATTGGGCTTTTATATATTTAGACTAGCAGGGGCACCCGGTGTTGCCGGGCAATGCCGAATCCCTGCTTCAACCCCTTCCCACCACTGCCCATGGCTCCTCCGTCCCATCCCCCCTCCAGACTGCCACTTCACCCCTTCCCTTCCTACCTCCAACCTTTACCTCCCCCTCCCACAAAGGAATTTTTGCAGGGTTTTTAACCACGTTTGGGAAAAATAAATAATTAAAATAAACCAATGTCACCCGCAGGGTGACCCGTATCTTGCCAAAAGGTGACTACGTGTGACTTCTTTAAGGTCAGACTGAGGTGAACAGAGCTGCTATCCACCAGGAGCGACTCCTTGAGGAATATCTGCCTACGAGAGATTCCGATGAGAATCGTTCTACAGAGTAACCATGAAAAATATGCGTTTGCCTCATAACGTCACCAAATGACGTCATAATGTCTCAAGCTTGATATATCTAAAAAGCACTCATCGAGGTGTTCAATTTGAGGTACTACACGATATGGTTCCTAAAACTTGAAAATTTGACGTTGGGGTCAAATATGTTTGACCTGAGGTGCTAACCATGAAGGTCAAGGCCAATCGCCACCAAAAATTAATCAGCTGAGCGCCAGACCATGAACTATATTCCCATGAAGTTTGAAGACGATCCGATCAAAATTACTCAAAAAATAAGGGTTTCGTCGACTCCCCTGATTTGCGACAAAGTGACCTTGACCTTTGACCTTGACCTTCAAAATTGTATGCGCTGAAAGGGATCTTTATAGGACTCTGATATGCGAAGTTACAAAAATTTCCAATGATAACTGTGCTCTGCAGAATTTTTTTCTACATGATTACAGACAAACAAAAAAAAAACATACAAGCTGGCTAACATATCTTGCAAAAACTTCGTTTTGGCAAGATAATAAAACCTGCTTTTGATTCCAGCCAATCTCTGGACATTGTATGGAGAAAAGAAATGTTGCAGCAGTTGGACGTTGTCACAGTGGGACATTTTAGATACGGGATGAAGGAAAGGTTGAATAGAAAAGTCTTGAAGAAAAAGAGTTGTGAATTATGATACAATACCAAGAACCACATGTGTGAAAGAGGACGTTGTAACATTTCAAGAGGCCGTTTTTTTATTTCATTTTTTGATAAAGATTACATAAGATATGGTAAAGGAAAGTTTGAAGAATAATCGTGTCGGTGTGGGTGAATTTGGATCAGAAAATGCAGAAGGAAGCTGAAAGTTACAGGAAGAGGAAGAGTGGGTAAAGAAATGTGGTTTCAGAAGGTGTAATGTGAGAAGTTAAAATAATTAATAATGTTTTTTTTTTTCTTCTCAACATTAGGTAAGATTTGGGGAAAATAGGGTGAAGAAAAAAAATCGAAGTGTGTGGTGAATGTGTGTTGACAAAAGTAGATGGTAGATTGGTAGAAGAAGGAGGAAGAAGTGTCAGTTCAGGAAGTTACATGGTTACGTGGGGAACAATGTGAGGTGAAAGGTATTTTTAGATCCTCGTGGAGGATCTCGAAGTCTTACTCACGTTGTTGTTCTTGTGGACTTTTTTGTTTCACAGCCTACAGTTTTCAGACACTTCCTGAAACTTGGCATATATATATATATATATATATATATACATATACATATACATATATACACATATACATATATATATATACACATATATACATACACATATATACATATATACATATATACATATATACACATATATACATATATACATTACATATATACATATATATATATATATACATATATATACATATATATATATATATATATACATATATATACATATATATACATATATATATATATATACATATATATACATATATATATATATATATATATATATACATATATATATATATATATATATATATATATATATATATATATATACATATATATATATATATATATATATATATATATATATATATATATATATATATATATACATATATATATATATATATATATATATATATATATATACCCTGCGCAGACAGTAACCATCTCCGATTTAAAAAATTCCTCCTAGAAAAAAAAAAGTTATGACGTCAAAATATCTCCTCTAATAGAAATCGCCTAAAAAATTATCTCCAAAACTGGGCAAGCTTTTTGAATTCTGTTTGCGGGAATCGAACATGACATTAGCAGAGATTAATTACCACACATATGATACATCACTATGACGTCATATCAATTTTTATGACGTCATTCCTATTTTTTGTTTCACAACCCAGAGTTTTTATCGGATCTTCGTGAAACTTGCCATGTATATGCAGAAAGCCCACGCGCAGGCAGTAACCATCTCCGATTTTGGAAATTGTTCCTAGAAAAAAAGTTGACGTCATAATATCACCGCTAATGGAAACCGCCTATACCATTATCTCCGAAACTAGGCAAGCTGTTTGAATTTTGTTTGCGGGAATCAAGCCGGGCATTAGCACAGATAATTTATCGCAAACCTGATCCATCACAATGACGTCATATTCGTTTTATGACGTCATCATTAAGAGGAGGAGGATCTTAGCTCATTCGAGCTTGTTTTTAAAGATGTCAAATGTTAATCATGATTATTTTTGTTGTAATGAAACTACATTCTCCAATTGTCAACACGTTGTTTTCGGTTTTTTTTCATGTGGATAAACTCAGAGGTGACGTTGAATGTACGAAAGTGGACGTGCACATTTCATACAACTTTGAAGTGTATGTGTACATCATAAATATATCTCAGGAATTTCCCCGGCAGCCTCCGGACTAATTAATGAGCAATGCAGGTATTTCACGACCAAGGCAATTTGAATATTTATTTACATCACATAATATGTGAATTACAAGTCCATCAGTGTGTTTATAAGCTTCGAGAAGTCGGGCGAAAACCAAAAGTTTTTTTTTAAATGAAAGGCCCCCATTTCCTTTCCTCTGCATTTTGAGAATTAATAAACTGCGTATTCATTGGGCGGTATATATAATGACCACTGCCGAGATCACTGCAAACAAAACGTGCATTACCTCATTTGAGTTGTAATCAAAATCTACCTTTGTTTCCTCAAAGGTACTTACATTTTATGATTGAAGACACGTTGTTGAGTCTTCAAATGTACATCAGAGGCCTTTAAACAATCTGAGCTGTGTGGAGCAAAAACGTAAGGTGTCGATTTCTGGGTGGCTGAAGGGAAAGGTGTGGCCTGACTAATGGGCAGTGCTTGTGACACTGGGGGAGAGAGAAGAAGGCATGGCCTGTAAAATGGGCGGGGCTGATGACCCACATACACAATCTCAGGTTTTTTTATACAAGATGAACGCATAATGTTTGTTGAAGCGAGATATTTATTCCAAAGGTTGAGTTGAGTCATAAGGTAAGAAGTGAAAATATTGTAGTTGGACTTTAGGCCATGTGGAAAGACAACGAGAGTTTTGGAACATTCTGGTTACTTCCGAATATTGAACCACGTCTCGTATGAACGAGAAATTTATGTTGGATCCTCGCAAAAGAATCACCGAGTAACTGAGGATTTCATAGAGGCTGAACACTTTCCAAATGTTCTTCAACTGAATATAAAGAACGATAAAGGCGAGTAGAGATGAAAAACAGCTATCATTTGCTTTTTTGTGTACCATGAGTGCCACGTCACTGTGCTTCATGCATCGCTAGTGGTTTGTCTTTGAAATAAACGCAGGTGTGCAGTACACCCACCTGTCAGTCGGACGTGGAGCAATTAAATAAGTTTGGATTTTGCCACATACCATTAAAGCAGTAAAAAGCCCACAAGGGTTTCCATTTTTAGCTCGCCTGTTCGAAGAACAGAGAGCTACAGCGATACCCCTGGCGTGAGCGTGAGCGTCAGCGTCAGCATGAGCGTGAAAATGTAAATGTTTTTGGTGCAAGTTATTTAGAAGCTTGCCATTCATTTAATATGTGTACTAGGATGCTGATGTTTGGCATGGATGTTTCTTTGGGGTATATTATTGATGTAGTGAAGTTTAAATTAAAAAAAAAAATTTCAAATGTTAAAAAATTTTGACCTGTTTTGAACTTAACTTTTTTGTAGCACATCAACGTTAAAGTTTTTGGTGCAAGTTATTTTTTAGAAGCTTGCCATTCATTTAATGTGTACTAGGATGCTGATATTTGGCATGGAGGTTCCTTTGCGGTATACTATTGGTGTCGTGAAGCTGAAATTAATAAATCATTTTAATTTTTTTTTTTAATTTCAACCTAAGATGGTGTCAAAGCCACCCAATGCTCGCCTGTTTATACTAGACGCTTGCCATTCATTTAATATGTGTACTAGTTTACTGATTACAATATACAAATACATATATTGCTTTAAAATTATTTGGATCAGACTTCACTGCAATGATTTATAAAAAAATATTATTAGACTAGTCTTTTAAAAACGATAAATGTATAAACAGGCGAGAATTGGGTGGCTTTGACACCAACTCTCTGGTTTATGGATGCCACAATGAAGATACAAGACAACTGTGGAATTTTTATTTTTATTTTTTGACACAAGATCGAGGCTCGTATGAGAGCTAACACAAAGAACGTCCAACAAGGGCAGCAGGAGATAAGAGGTTGATTTTCAGGAGGACATTCCACATGACGATTTGAATGTTGAATCAAGCGCTTCGTCTGTTCATCAACGTGATTCCTCAAATTAGGGGCATCAATGTTAACACAGCACTATGTTCATTTCCCCAGATCTAAATTGGAATTCAACGCGGATGTTAAGGCGGCTATTCTGTCTGCTAGCACTTTCTTATGACGATGAGAAAACCTCGAAGTATATTGTTACGGTTGTGGAAATTCGCAAACCACCATTCAGGTCCCGTAGGTGAGATATCTCTGTAAATACATGTGTAGTCAGCCCCAAACCCGTTGTATAGAGGGAATAAATGTGATTCATTCAGGCTGCAACGCTTTGAGATAGTCGTTTTTCTGTTCTATCTTTATTTTGAACCAACCACGTATCAACCGCCATCACACAACAACCACCAACCGCAACGCCGCTTCACAACAACAACAACGCCAACAGCCACGATCTTTACCTTCACAACTCGCTCCCGCAAACATCGCATCACCGCCATTCCAAACGGCACCATGGCCATAAACCACCACCATAAACCCTCCACCACCATAAACCCTCCACCACCTTCACCTCTCTCCTTCTGCGGCCATTCCCGCACCACTTGTGAGCACCGAGCGTCGGGCTGTCCTGGGCTCGTACAAGACACGCGCCGAGCAGCGAGTGCAAAATGCGGCCTTTCCGAGGAGAATTCGGATCAGGAATGCTACACGCCCACTTCTGATCCGTCCAATCAGCAAGCGCGGGGCGGTTTGGCCCCGCCTCCAGGCGCGTCGGTGTAGAATCGAGATATGCAAATTCTAGGATCAGGGGAGATTCACGCCCCTTTTTCTCCGTCCAATGGGCGAGCGTGGCTCCACCCCCGAGCTCGTTCTGATCCAGAAATTTGCATATGGGTTCTCCTGCCGGCCTATAAAGCGCCGAGCGCGGGGCGAATCTGGGTCAAGTCGGTTTTAGAAGAGCGGAGAGTGGCAGAAAGGCAGAGTCGGTTTGAGCAGAGTCGGCCTTGGAAGAGCGGAGAGTGTTTTGGGCAGAGTCGGGTTGGAGCACGGAATGGAGTCGGGAGGCGAGGGCGTACAGGTGGTTTGCTGCAGTCGGCTGAGGAGAATTGGGGAAGAGACTGAGGAGCTCAGGTCCGAGGCAAGGAAGACGGCGGTCGGCGACGGGGTCGCGGTGGAATCGCTCGTCACGGGACCCAAGCAAGCCAGCTATCCTCTTTCCCAAGAGCATCAACAAGAGCATCAACATCAACAAGAGCATCCCAAGACCGAAAAGACCCAAAAGACCATCTCCCCCCCTTTTTCCCCCGCGTTGAGATAGTGCGAAAAGGGGGCCCGTTCCCACCCCACTCCAAGCAGTGCCAACGAAACCCATGAAGGAGCACGAAGTCGGGGCACTGCCACGCTGCCACATTTGCGGCTCATCACAAAGACACGGGTAGGATCCACCCGGTCTCGCGGACCTGACCGCTCTTTCAGGTCCTGCGCAAATATTGGCCCACAGGCCCCGTCTGCCCCCTTTTCTTTGAGGGAAGCCCTTTTCTTTTGTTTCTGTGTAAACGTGTGTGTGTGTGTGGCGCCAGGCTGGTGTAGTAAAACCGTGTAAGTGTTGCCGTGTGTACGCGTAGTCGGTTGTAGATCTGCATTGTTGCGTTTCTTTTGTTGCAATTGCTTTATGTGCATTCGGTTTAATTGTATATGTGTGCTCTCCATGTGCCGCAGAATAAATGTGCATCATGTTGAACTGTTTTCCCATTTCGCTTCGTCTTTTCTTTAATTGAATCTCCATCTTGCTTCACGTCGAGGGTTGGTAGTGGGCTTAATATGCCCGATAATTAATCGGAACCGTCGAGGCCGACGATAACACCGCTCGGTTATCCCGATAGTACGGAACGGATCGCTTCAGTGGCCCGTGTCCGGAGTCGACCTGCGGCGAGGTGCGATCGCCCGGTCTACCCTCCGCGTGGGTACTTAGGTAGGTCGAGTTTGGCGAACAACCCTATCCCACGTGGGGGGCCGATTGGCTCAATCGTGGTGAGGCCGAAAGGCCCACCCGTGACTAGCTCCAAGCGTTGGTCCGAGAGGGTCACGACAGAATTGTCCGTCCGGTGGGCGACGTGCTGCGATTCGAGTTACGTGGCCGTTCGCACGCCGGCGGGCGCGAATTCGCAACAATATTTTTAGAAAAAGGAAACACTGCATTCCACATCTCGGACCAATTTATAATTGTTGCATTATATTTTGTAGCATTACTCATACTTGCTCATCAGTGAGAGTGCAGGAATTTGGAACTTAGCCAGGATGCCAGCAATTGCTTGCCTGCGAAATGGTGAGGACACTGGGATCTTTAATGTCCACAAAGTAAAGCTGGCAGACAAGACACCCACACACATTAACAAATTGCCTTCAATGAGAAACACCATGGTGACAGTTTATAGCTGGGCTGTTTTGATAAAGCCTGTTGTTTTTACAGTGTTGATTTTGTTGATTTTGGTTTTGTTGTTGGTTTTGCACATCTGACGTTACATGAACCTAGATGACAGGGAAAGACTTCATAACTGCTGTAGGGTTTGTTTCTACAATTAGTGCCCTCAATATTTAATGGTGTCACAGAGTTACATACTTTTTCAGATTGTGACCTTATTATCAACCGCTCTTCACCCATTGATTGGACATCTGACCTGACGTCACCCACAATTGTCACCTGAAATACTTAATCAAAAGTACCCAGACCCCCCGAAAGATGCCCCCCCCCTCCAAAGGACCCAAAAGACCCAAAGGACCCCGATGACCCGAAACACCTTGAGGACCAACATCTCCATGAGGACCCAAAAGACCCCGACGACACAAAAGACCGAGAAGATTCAGAAGACCCTCAAAGACCCCGAAGAACCCAAAGACCCATAATATCTAAAAGACCCTGGAGACCCAATAAACCATTAAGGACCATTGAAGACTCAAAAGAACGAAAAGACCCAAAAGACCATGAAAACTCAAAACACCCAAAAATACCCCAAAGACTGAAAAGACTACAAAGATGCAAAATACCCCAAAGACCAAAAAGATCCTGAAGACCTTTAAGACCTAAAAGACCTTGAAGACCCAAAAGACCCCAAGGACCCAAAAGATGCTGTGGATCCAAAAGACCGAAACGACCCGAAGACCCAATGGACCCCAAAAACTGAAAATACCCTGAAGACCCTTAAAGACCATGATGACCCAAAGGACCTGAAATATGCAGAAGACCCTTAAAGACCCCAAAGACACAAAATACCCCAAAGACCAAAAAGATCCCGAAGACCTGTAAAGACCCCAAATACCCAAAATACCACAAAGACTCAAAAGACCCCGAAGACCGAAAAGACCTAAAAGACCCTGAAAGATCCCGAAGACCCAAAATATCTCAAAAACCCAAAATACCCCAAAGACCCAAAGACCCAGAAGACTTGAAGACCCCAAACTGAAAAGACAGAAAAGAGAGAAAAGACCCAAAAAGACCTAAAATACCCTGAAGACCGAAAAGACCCCAAAAACCAAAATACCTAAATGACCCCGAAGACCCAAAACGCCCCAAAGACATAAAGACCCTGCAGACCCAAAATACTCTCAAGACCGAAAAGACCCCAAAGCACCCAAAAGACTGAAAATACCCCAAAGACTCAGAAGACCCAAAAATGCCTCAAAGACCACAAAGACACAAAAGACCAAGAAAACTCAAAAGACTGAAAATACCCTGTATTTTCTGGGGGTTTTTTTTCTTCAGTATGACGGTGATTTTGACACTTCCATTTCTCGTACGGTTATGTTTTAAATCGTTGAGGGGCAGCCTATTAATCATATTATCTCATAACCGCACTAGAAATCGAAGTGTCAACATCACCGTCATACCGAAGAAAAGAAGAAGAAAAAAAAAACAGGGAGTCTGGAACACTGACGCTAACCATTACCTTGACGTGTTTCAACTTATGAGTTACTTACAAGTAACGTGCGTCGACGTGTTTCAACGATCGCGTAACGTGCCTACAACACGTTATTCCTAAGTTAGAAATAAGTTTCGGGTAGGCTAAACATTACCTCGACGTGTTTCGACTTATGAGTAACTTACAAGTAACATTTGTCGACATGTGTCAACGATCGCATAACGTGCCTACAACTTATGGCCAGCGTATGCGGAACGTGTGAGTCATACGCTGGCAGACGTCAAAAAATTTCAAGCATGGACAATTTGTCTCATACCTCAGCGTACTATGACGTATGCCAATGTACAAAGACGTATGCCAGCGTACTATGAAAAAAGCCAGCGTACTACGACGTATGCCAGCATGCTCTTAACGTATACAAACTTACCCATAACGTATTCGACGTGTGCCAGCGTTTTAGCCAAATTTTGCATACGTCAGGCATACGCTGGCTAAATCGTCAAGGTGTGACAGGGCCTTTATGAGCGAGATACCCATGCTCTGCACGGGAGGGAGCCCGAAAGCAAACACACAAAGCGGAAACAGCAAATGCCAAACCATGAACCAATGAATTGCCCATTCCTGTTGCACCTTCAGTCAAACATCAGGCATGGGCAGCCGGTTCGTGAAGCACTTGGGCAGGAAAAAAAAAAAAAAAAAAAAAAACTTAATGCAGCTGATCTCAACAGAAGTAAGATGAGGAATATTTCAATGATGCCACAATGACGAAACTGCAAATGCTGAATCCGCAAATGTCACAGGTGGAAACCCTTCAATAATTTCCCGATTCTCCTCGAAACTCAATATCTCTATATGTTCATTCAAACAGCATCATTCTAATCACAAATCAATACTGTACCATTAATATAACAAAATGCAATGTTGGAGACACTCGTGAGGAAAACGAAGATAAACTACATTCTGACGTTCGATCCGGATTGGGAGCAGTTTCGGAGAGATCGAAACTCAAAATCACAATTTTATTGAAGTATTTATGAAACCTTCCCCCACCTTAGGACACCAGTTGGGACCCCAATATGTTCCACAGAATGTTTGGTGGGGCTTGCCCCAAAAATGAGGGAGTAGTTCAGGGACGGACAGACAGAAACTCATGCTTTATAATAGATTCCCATATTAGTCTATTTTTTAAAAAACAAACAAAAAAATAGATTCTGTTGTGGACTATCCAAACATGGGAGATTCTGTTTTTTAAAGACTTCAACCCTCACTGATGGCATGATCCCCAGCTGATGATGCTGTTGGTATTGTACATTATGGTGTGTGTGTTTGTGTGTGTGTGTGTGTGTTTTCTTGTGGTATGAGGCTTTGGGGGTGGGGTGAGGACTTTTGATGGAGGGGAGGGGAATGATGGGACTTGGGGTTGGGTGGGGTGAGATCAAAGATGGGACAAAGTTGAGAGGGGGAGGTTGAAGTTTTGGCAAGAGCACTTTCGGTGGGGTTCACACGGTGGGGGAGTTGCCGGAATTACATGTGTAAGTTTACTTACTGTAAAACTTTAATTGGCCACAAGTGTGTGCATGTCCTCGATAACTCCAAAACCATAAAACATAGCAGCCTAAAACACAAAAGGAACTCCAAGGAAGTGCAACACTGAAAATTGGGTGTTTGGGTTGATTAAAACACCCCCTTTGAAGATCATCAACGGCCTTATTTAATTATATCCTTCATCAGGCGATCCTCGGCCACCTCACTCTCTGGGGTCTTAAGGCGTTTCCTGAGTAACCTTGCTGGGGTGTGAAGCCGCCATTTTTTGGCCTGCTCAACCATGCTTTGACTTGGAATGTAACGATTTCTTAACGATAAAGTATTTTTTTCACTTGCCTCACTCATATCGAATGCCTGTTCATCATAGCTATGAATCGTTGTATACAACACTTTTGTAAGTACTCTAGTTTTCAAATTAGGAGCTTGGAGTGATTTCATGCATTATACGAGATGATTTTCCATGATATATTCTCACGGACTAATTAAAGTATATCATCAAAATATTATTTCGGTCTTGTGGATCGGATATCGCCCGGACTAAATAAGAATCGAAATCTGTTGAGAAATCTGATAATTTAAAGAAATAACGAGTTTTATACCTAAGCCGATGTACCCATTTACTTTAAGCAAGCAAGGCCACGTTCCCTCCTTCTCCATCCAAACACAAGAAAATGTGAAATTTCCAAAGCATTAATCTTATAATTTTCTAGTGGTTGGAGAATTATATTGAGTGAACAAAAAATTTAGGAATGTGCCAAAATTAACCAGCTTCATTGAGCTCTATGATTTAATGCATTCACAACTTGACCTCGCACCTTATCGCCCAGAGGGACTGCCTATCCAAAGCATCTGCCAGATCTGTGTCCTCATTTACAGAGGTTTTGCAAGGTGCGCTACAGGGAACCAAAGCAAATCCGGTAAAAAATGCTTGTTTTTAAAAACAGTTATAACATTTGCACGGACCCCGAACTGATGTACCATGTGATACGTACATAGACAAGCAGGCAAAATGGCAGATTTTCTGCAATGTTTATTTCACGGGCGATTGAACTTTGTGATGTCTTCATGGTTGTTTTCCATTACGCAGCAACTCTTTTGTGGATAATGCCATTTTATTTCATCAATTCATTTTATTTTATTAACTGCCGGTTGCGCGGTGAATACCGGCTTTAAAGTTAAAGGGATCCTTTATGGTATGCAGTGACAGCCTGGCCAACTGTTCCTTATAAACCATTGAATTGTATGAGTGCTTAATCCTTTTGCCGAGCGCCCACTGTAATCTATTCACTCGAGTCGATATTAATAGAAAAATCATGGTGTATGCCTGAGTATAGATTTGAGCATAAGTGTTGCTTACATGGTTATGTCAGTCTGAAAGAAGAGTTTTTAGAGGTACAATGGAAGGAGAAAGAGCTCTCCAAATGTCTCTTTCATTAGGATGAACTGAGTCATGCCAATAATCTGGCAACTGCAGCATCATTTTGAGGATGAGTGCTCTCTCTCTCAATGTGGAGAGGTTGTTCACTTGTTATAATTGGCAGGATAGTTCAGGAGAAGCGTACTCAGCCTTGAGCTGTCTGATCTGGTTTGATTCCTGACCCGATGAGAAGCTGTCCTCCTGGTGCTTTACAGGCAGGGTATTGCATCATAAAGTGAGCTGTCCCTCAGATGAATGTTAAGCTGGGTACTTGTCTGCTGCTGTGGAAGTAAAACAACCAACTGTGTCTCTCGACAAAGAGTACGAAAGTTATCAGCAGCAACTTAGCCAATTTGAAACTACTCCCATAATCTACAGGTGGAACTAAATGAGCATCCCAGCTGACCCCGAGAAAGGGTGAAGCCAGCAACTACAAACGACATACACTGTGATTGGGGAATCATTTTGATGCAGCACCCCCCCCCCCCCAGCATTTAGTTGTTTAGAGTTGTTCAATGTGGTTTCATGCTATTATATACGTTTAGCTGGTGTCGTTGATACTATTTTGCAGGTCGAATCAAATGACATAGGGTGCACATCTTCTCATGTCGATCCTGAATGCTGCTTTTCTTTCGGGATGTATTGTGGATGTTTTACAATTCCAGAATGCAGAAGTACATATATCCTTTTGTACTTTTGTAAGTCGAGGTTTCCAACATGGGAGTGAACAAGACCTTGGGGATTATTGGAATCTCACACTGGGAGGCCAGGGCACAGGGCCTTTTGGTCTAACACCAGAAAGATTAGTGAGCCTGATGTATTTTGAGACATTGCATCTGTTCCAGTTAAACACACACACACTCTGCTCTTCTTCCCTTCGCAGGTCCATTCGCCCACACGTGTCACTTATTGTTTCCACAAGCACACTTTTAAGTTACCTCTTTCGGTCTAACATAGCCACCTTGAGTCGTTCAACCCATAAATTTTATCTCGTATCGATGGAACAAACTTCTTCAGTAGCTGAAGGTAGCACCTCATCACCTTGTGTACAGCACAATGTACATCTGTCTCACATTTGCTTGTTGCCTATCTCCCTCCATTTTGTCCTTCAACCTTGCTGTTGGTATTTACTACCTCTCTCGACTGTTCCTTTTGTTCTGTTGTGTCCTGATCCATTCAGTGATCTCTC